>NW_027223326.1:234125-615458 GCF_030449975.1 Polyergus mexicanus | reverse complement strand
AAGCAGTGGTATCAACGCAGAGTACTATGATGAGAGAGAGAGAGAGAGAGAGAGAGCGCGATTCTCTCCCTCGGAACGTTGATGTAAGATGGTTTCGACGGCTGTTTCGACATCAATCCGCTTTAACGACGTTTCCGCGTTCCAAAATTCGAGCGATTTCGCGGGAAAAATTTAAATATCGCACCCGCGAGAACAATCGCCGGAGAATTTTGGAACGAAAACGGCGTGTAGACGTGGCACTTACGTGCTAGATTTTATTAGTGAAAACGAATAACGGTAAAGGCTCCATCTCTCTTGTAATATTTTTATTATCGCAAGCGTATAATACATATTATATATATATATATATATATATATATATATATATATATATATATATAAATATAAATATAATTAAATTATATATTATTAAAATAAAGGGATTACGCCACTGTTTATTATTTATTGACTAACGTTCGACTAATATTGTAAATAATAACGAAAATATTTTATCTATATTTCCGATCTCCGGGAGGGCGCCGGGCGGGGACGGGGTATTATCTCTTGTCCGTCTTCGCGGCGTCCAACACCGGTCGCCGTTTCGCCCGCCCCTCTATTGTTACACCATTTCATCATTGCATTTAATAAATTATATATTTATTGACTCACTCACCTTTTCAATTGCTCCCATTCCCTATCTGCGATCTCTCCGCAATCATCGCTTCCCTTGCGTCTCTTCCGAATATTTAGATAATCTTGTCAGCTTTAGATATAATTAGATCGCTAATGTTCAAGTTTAATTATGAGTTTTAAAATTTTTATAAAGGTATATGAAAAAAAAGAGCTGCAGAAAATAATAAAGTTTTTAATAAATTATTATATATATTAGGTGTACAACTTTGCTTCCGCCGTTTTTTTTTCCCGAAATTCGAAGCTTTATTGTAAAAAACTGGTTATACATTTACGATTCAAAGTATTGTCCACTCCCAATGATCGTGCCAATTCTTTTTGACTTTGACTCGAGTCTTCATTAAATAATGCCTCCAATTCTGCATCTTCGAAAACCTTCTCTCTTCCACCGCTATGCCGGTCTTCGACGTGAAAATCACCGTTCTTGAAGCGTTGAAACCATTCACGACACGTTCTTTCACTAATAGCGGTTTCACCATAAGTATTTGAGAGCATTCGATGAACCTCAGTCGCAGATTTCTTCATATTGAAGCAGAAAATTAAAACCTCCCGCAAATGACGAGAATTTGGCTCGTAAACTGACATTTTCAATCTAGAATAACTTTATGATGCAGACACAAATCGACTAATGTTTCTATGGGGTTATGTTGACAGATGCCCAAGTTTATCGCATGACGTCTATAATCTATTTATTTCGACCACTACTTACCGCTAAAGCCATCTATAGGAAAACGGCGGAAGCAAAGTTGTACACCTAATAATAATCTCATATCTGTGTAGATACTTTGTTAAGATGTTCGATAAATAGAGAGGGTACGATAAATAAAAGAATAAGTTATATGTTTGTTACACGATAATTGGCTTAGCTAATCCATTTACAATAAAATATTGATTGCGAGCTAATTTAATATAAGCGTTGTATGTTGTAGTTGCGTCTAAACTGAATAGTAACACAATTATGGCAAGTTAAGGAATACTCAGGCGAATAATGATCTTAGGATACGTCGCTGAAGTCGCTTGTAGAGCTTCTATTGACACGAAGAACTCAAAGTTCCAGTTCCGACTGTTCGTCGAGTGGAGTTCGCCGAACTAGGACTTTGGAGACCGCTAAATTTAACGACCGTATTCATAGCGCGAATTAATAATCCTTTCTCGTTTTTTCTAATGTTCGAAGCACATCTCGTACAAAGAACGCGCGAATGAAAAATATATCGCGGCAGAAATGGTTCCGAAGACATGGAGGCAAGTGGTTGAGGAAAAATTCGCTTACCGCTTTCCTTCCGCAACAGTTTATTTAAAGCATACAAACGGTACAAACTTTATTTGCTCTGTCGCTTTGAATATAAATTAAATTAAGTCGCTCGTTTATCGTACTCGTGTACGAAGAAACAGAGACAGACGCGAGAAGAGGAGAGTTGGAGGGAGTGAGAGATGTAAAGATGAGAAAAGTATGTAGATTTTTGAAACTGCTGAGCGGAGGAAATTGACCGGCGTCCAAGATTTTCCTCGAAAATTCGAATCAAACTCGCCGACGAGCCAACGGTCCGTTTCCATTCACGCATCGTTATGCGCGATATGATTGCTTTCGCAGATCTTTTTTTTCTTTTATTATTCCATTCGTTTTGATATCTCCTTCATCTGGTGTCGCTTCAAGCGAATGCAATGTTTATCGAAGCGATACGAAGAACGATCGCGACAAACCGCAAAAAGACCGGTGGTGGAAGTAAAAACGGAAAAGTTAAATTTGGCTTCTCTGGAAAACGATAAAGAAATTAGCTTAAAATACGGAAACAAATATTTACTGTCTCATATTCTATTAATTTCCAATAAAATATGTTATCGATTTTAATATCAGAAGTATAAAGTGAAAAACAAAAGAAAAAAATTGTTTATTAATTAAATTTGAATCTTTTACTGAAAATCGGGATCTCATTTATTCTTCATAGCAGAAATTTAGTTTTGCATCAAAATTAGCGAAGACAATTGGAGAATTTTGTTAGCACGAATCTCTTAACGCCAATAACTAGATTTAGGATTTAACGCGCGAACCAATCAATTCTTAATTATTCACTATATGATAAAAAAATAAGCGCATTTAATCGGTGCCATTTTTGTGACAATAGATTTCGTTTGCGCCAAAAGTTATTCCCGCAAATATTTTCGTTCCCTTTGTATTTTATTACAAGTACGAGCGGGCGATACATTTATTTCCAGATGATGAGAGTTGTTTCAGACAATAGAAAGGAAACGTAAGATTGACGGGAGAATTTATTCGATGAATTTGTTAAGATAATTTTGTAATATCTTTATAGAAAATTGCTAAATTAAAAAATTCTCGATAACTCTCGATATTCATCTTTGCATATTTTTCAGAACGCCACGTCATATATAAACGGTATAAGATTATAATAATTTATTTCCCAAGATATTGAAATATTTTTTCATCTTTTGTCTCATATTTTCTAATTTCTCTACCTTTTTTTTTTCTTGTTAAACGTTAGTTATATGTATTTTTCAGATAAAAAAGTCACGATGAGATACGAATATTCAAAGTTATTGAAACCTGACTCCAGACACATTCATTAGACATTGATTCCGAATTCAACTACACAATTTATTTGCATTGACTGGATATATAATATATTTGCTTTTATTCGCTCATCATTAATAATATTAATAAACGCGGATATATATATATATATATATATATACAATATACAGGGTTGGGAAAGTTACTTTATAAAAGTAACTCGTTACCGTTACCATTATTTTTTCTAAAAAGTAACTCGTTACCGTTACTCGTTACTAATTTTAAAAAGTAACTCGTTACCGTTACAGTTACTAAAAAGTAACGAGTCGTTACAATTTCCGTTACTTTTTTACAATACAAACTAATAAATTATTTTGCATAAGAAAAACTTTTAAAAAATTGTAAGCAAGATTTCATTCAAGATTTATTACAAAATAAATGATTAAATTTTATCGAAATTCTTTATTAAATTTTAATAAAATTTGTTGCTCCATAGTATCATCATTTAAATGCCCTCTTTGTGGTGTTAATACAGAGCCACCGATGCTAAACATTCTTTCTACGGATGCACTGCTTGGTAGAGCTGTATTATATTTAATAAAAAGTTTTTTAAGTTTTGGATAGTCGTTTAACATTTCTATATTACAATTATTTGATTTTAAAAACCGTTGCAATTCTTCTTGTTCAGATTCATTTTGCACCGTTTTTTGCTCAAAAATGAAAAAATCATCGCGATCGTCAGATTTTCCAGCTTTTGAAGAATTTTCAGTTGATCGGATTCCCAATAAATCCTCCAAGTAATTTTCAGCACGTTTTCTTTTTTCTCCGGTTAACCAGTTTAACTTAAATTTTGGATGTAAACATGCTGCTATTATTAATTCTTTTGTTTCAAATATTGTAAGAAATTTAAAATCAAATATAGTAAATTAAGCGACATTGTTTGTTTTATTGAAATTAATACTTTTGAATCAATAGTATAAAATAAAATAATATTTTTCAATTAAATCCTTATTTAAAATTAAATAACATATGTATTAATCAAATTAATAAGTTACCTTTTATTTAAACCTTGCTGAATAGCTTCAACTAATGAATGGCAATCTATAAGGTCAGATTTATCGAGATTTTCTAATTTTCGTTGCAAGGTACTTAGAACTGGTAATAAATGAGAGCTCTGCTTTTCCGAAAAGATAAAGCTCTCATTGGATATCGCGCGTCGCGTCATCGCACTGGTCCGCAAGAGCCATAAGTTGATCAATCACATTCAAGCATTTTTACAACATAATAAGAATGCTAATTGGTCGATTTGCTTACGGCTTTACGGTTAAGATAAAAATTTTATCACGCACAATAGCAAGAATAATATCTTAAATAAATCAAAAAATTTGAAAAAAGTAACGATAAAAGTAACTGTTAAATTCGTTACTCGTTACCGAAAAATGTAACGAAGTTACTTTTTCCGTTACAAATAAAATTTGTAACGCCATTACCGTTACAGTTACCGAAAAAAAGTAACTGTAACGATAACGGCGTTACAAGTAACGCGTTACTTCCCAACCCTGATATATATATATATAATGAATTAGCGCGTATCCGTTTGGCAAAAGAGCAAAATTCGCGGTTTTTCCGACGTTGGATCAACAAAATGGTCGACAAAGTCGGCTAAAATACTTGGATCCGGTGATTCTCGCGATCGCAGACGACGATGTTGCCGGTGGAGGTGACGGCTACGCCCTCGAGGCCCTTGAACTCGCCGTCGCCGCTGCCCCAGCAACCGTATGACTTGAGAAAGGCGCCGTCCGGACTGAAGATCTGTATGCGATTGTTACCGGAATCGGCGACGACGATGTAGCCTTGATCGTCCACGGCGACGCCCCGCGGGAACTTGAACTGGCCGTCGTCCGAGCCCTCCGAACCGAAGGATGTCAGTACGCGGCCGTTGACGTCGAATATCTGAACGCGATGATTGTTGCCGTCGCTGACGATCACTCGGTTCGTGTTGCTCACCGCTATGTAATGCGGGTGTTCTAATTGACCGCGTCCGCTGCCGCACGAGCCAAACTTGCCCACGAACGTGCCGTCTGATTGAAATACCTGCAGGTATTCCGATATTATTTGCAATAGTATTATTATTATATACAGCGTAAAATACGACGCTGTTAATACGAAACGCGATTACTTTCCCGTCGTACACACGCGGTTGTATATATTTTGTCATCATGCGGAACGTATCGTCGAAAGCAGCGAAAAAAAAAAAAAATCTATCCTTCATTTCTCGAGAGTCAACAGTTAATCAAGCTATTTATCGAGAGTTGATGAATTAAGTTTGATATAAAGGGCGCACCTGTACGCGATGATTCTCCTTGTCACATACGTAGATGAATCCGAGAGCATCAGTGGTGATGCCCCAAGGATAATTGAACCGGCCGTCGGCGGTGCCCTGGGAGCCGAAGGCTCGCAGGAAACGGCCGGACGGATCGAGTACCTGGATCCTGTGGTTGTAGCGGTCCGCGATGATGTATTGCCCGATCCTGTTTACGGCCACCCCGGCGAGGCAATCGAATTCGCCCTCGCCGCTGCCGTACGTTCCAAACTCCTTTATGAAGTTTCCATTACCATCGAATACCTACGGTACGCCCGAGCGATATACAAGTGACGTTTATATCGATCGCCCGCCGATATTAAAATCGGCCGTTCGCGGCCAACCGCAATATAACGCGTCCTCGGAGAGGAGAGATTCTCCCTCACTCCTGCCGTTGGGCGCGCAATCGAGGTCGGCTTATTTACGATACATCGATACACCGATACATGTACGAAATATCCATGAAATTTTAAAGCCACCGTACTTCCGCTTTACGGGCATACACGAGGTAACTATTACCTCGCTTCGAGAATGACGCAATTGATTGATCGCGATTCGTGTTGGTGATTGTCGGTATTAGTTTGTACCTGTCTAATAACTTGGAGAGATCGTGCAACAGAAGAACGAAATTTTTGAAACTTTTCAATTCATTAATAAGTCTTTTCTTCTATAATAAAAATTTATTTTCGAATAATTAAAAGAGATTTTAATAAATGAAAAGGATCTTTTCTAATAATTATTGATTCGGATGATTATTGTCGATTGGATTTAAATAGAAAATCGAATTCGAGCGAGTTTTAAGAGATTCCATAGATTGGCTTACTTGAACACGATGATTGGAGCTATCGGCCACGACGATGGAGTTGTCCGGGCCGACCGCGAGGCCTCTCGGCCAGGTAAAACATCCGGCTTCGCTCCCCCGCATCCCGAACTTAAACAGCTGCCGCCGCTTCAGCAAGTAATGACTCCTCCGACCATTGCTGGAATCGATCGACGAGAGCGATCAATAAAGCTCATTAAGCGGATTCCCGATTTTCCTCCCCCCGAAATCACTTCGGAAGGGGAGGAAATTCCTACGCCTCGGTCGCATGGTTAATCACGTGCGGTTACGCGCGAATGTTTACGCGATAAATGCAATAATTCTTCATCTGAAACTCCTATCGAAGACTCTCTTTCTGATCGTCCTCGAGAAAAATTTTACGCCGAGCGAACGCGTGGAGGAAGAAGAGGCAAACTCGAATATAGCGCACTCTCTGTGTATCTTCATCTCTCGCCGGCGTGTTTCTTAAAAGAATGTTTTTCGCTAATCCACTTTTCAAGAGAAACGCGCTGTTTTACTCCGGCGGAAACAGCGGTAGATCCTTGAGAATTATAGCCGCGCGAGGAGACCCGTCAACGCAACGGGGATAACGAGGATAAAGTGTTTTGTGATTGCGATATCCTCAGCGACGTCCAGGACGACGCTTTCTCAGGGAGTGCACTTGTCCGAGGTATATCTAGAAAGTTGCAAGTTCTCTTTTAACGACCATAGTGCGCGTCGTGTCTTCTTTCCAAACTACGAAACTTGCAATGTTCTCGAGACATCGGACAAGAGAAATGTACGCGCGTCGTATTCATTTTCCAAGTAAATTCGCTCAGTAAGTAAAGAACTTTAAGCAAAGTCCAGACATTTTGTCTATAAATTTTATCTCATTAGAAAGATTTATAAAAAAAATGTCAATAAAAAAAAAAGAAAAATTATACCCTCAAAATTTTCGCGTTTATTCGTACTGTCTTTTATCTGCAAGATATTGCGATCGTAAGTATAAGAATTTGAAATGCGAGAATATAATGTGACCAAGACTCTCACCTAGTGGAGGAACCTGCTGCCGCGGGTGTAACGGGAGCTGCTGTAGGGGACGTGGGGGAGCCTGACGGGTTTTTTTGATCGTCGTCAGAAGATTCGAAGGATGTTTGCCCGGCGTGTCGAAGAGGTAAGCCCAACGATAGCCTTCTCGAGGCCGCGCTAGAACTGTGAAAATTATTTCAAAAGTTTCAGTTTCATTTTCAGTTTTTTATAATGAAAGATCAATTATACATAGGTAAGGTGAATCATCATTTTAAATAATGTTTTTCATATTATCGATAACATAACAATGTCTCATATCGCGATAATCCTGCGTGTTTGATACGACGTTGTAATGTAATAAATATACGATGTCAGTATTATCTATACCCATACAGAACCCAGCAAGATTGCAATAACATTGCAGCAACATTTTTCTGCAAGATTGCAACATTGCAGAAACATTGCGAAATATTGCTGCAACGTTGTTATGATATTGCAGCAACAGTAAAATGTCCGCCTATAGAAATATTGCAATATAATATTGCAGCAACATAGCAATATAATATATATGCAATAATGCTTTATGTATATTTATCGACATAATATGCTTAACATATGAAAAAAATAATAAGAAATTAGGCCTATAAGAGTCAGGATCTAGCGTGTATATAGTTTTTCTGTATTATAATAATAACGAAATTATAAAATGTAAATTTTTCGACTTCTTTCAATGATAGAGAATATCTAACAATAAGAGAAATAAGAAAAAACTCAATTTGCAATTGTGTAAATTCACAATTTCTTTGTATCCGAAATATTCAGATATTCGGATACAAAAAGATTGTGATGAATTTACGCATACAACGAGTTTTTTCACATCTCTCTTGTCTTTATATAATCTCAAAATTTATTTATTAAAATCTGAAGTATCTTACATATTAGAAAATTATCAAATTTTTGATTTTATATAAGAATGGAAACTATTAAAAGAATTCTTAGTCCAATGTCTGAGCCCCTGTATTAGGGTCATATCATACGACTTAAATTAACAAAAATAGTTATTATATCTTTTTAATCTTACTAGCCGCTCTTTGTAAATTTTATTATATAATCATCATGATTAAAAATTAAATGCGGAATAGATAGCGCAACATGCGCCGCATAGTGGTAAACGAATGAACTAGCGATTATTGAATACTTTTTTTGTAATATTTTCGGAATGTTGCTGTAACATTGCTAAAGTTATATTGTAAAATATTGTCTTTGCAATATTTCTACAACATTAAACTGCAATATGCAATATTACAATGTTGCAGCAATGTTGTTGCAAGATTCAGTGCTGTATATATATATATATATCGATTCTAACGCGCGGATAATGTTTCGAATCATTGCGCAAACAATGATGCGATTAAAGCTTATTGCTAGCATAATACAATGATCGCATAACATATTATCCGTGACACAATTTGCAATTTATACTCATTATGTGGAAAATAGACAATAAATTAATATACATATATATTCTCTAAGTGGAGAGAAATTCTCTGACGTTCTCTTATTTAAAACGACAGAGATTTACTCTGATAAATTTTAAAAATTAGATTAATCGCAGTCTGATTTTTTTCGTTCGTCAAACGGTATCCAGTTGGGATTTGAGTCTCACCTGGACGAGGGTATCGTGGAGGACGAGGAGGGCGGTTCCTTGTCCTTGGTAGTGCGGTTGCCGTATTTGTTCTTCAGGTACCTGGCCCAGGAGCTCAGAGCCGCGCCGTCCTTCTCCGCGCCCGGGCGATCGCGTTCCGGACTCGGTTCCCTTGACTTCAGGGCATGGGTGCTGCGGCTACGCGCCAGCTCGGAGCCGGCGCCGTATTTGGCCGCCAGATAGGCGTTCGGCGACTGGGTCGTCGGCGACGGTGGTTCCTCGTCCAAATCGAGATCGTCGCCGCCGAAGTTGTGAGAGCTCCTGGAACGGGCGAGACGCTGCCGGCGCTCCTTCAGGGCCGCGTACCGGGATCTCGCTGATAAGGGCGAGTCGGTCTCCGCGTCCACATCCCTCTCGCGTTCTCGCTCGCGTTCGCGTTCCCGTTCCCGATCCCGTTCCCGTTCCCGTTCCCGTTCCCGTTCCCGTTCCCGTTCCCGTTCCCGATCCCGTTCCCGTTCCCGTTCCCGTTCCCGTTCCCGTTCTCGTTCCCGTTCCCGTTCTCGTTCTCGCTCGCGGGACGCCAACATCGCCGCCTGGCTCCTGCTCTTATTCAGGAATCTGGAACATCAGCAAGACGCCCGTTCATTTCGTCTGCACCAAGAGTCTTCATCTTCTTTATATTAATACGCTAATATTAGAGTTATTTCAATCTTGCAGAAGTAATTGTTTTCATTTTATTATACAGTGTACAATTTTTATATTTTCTATATGTATATATAATATATTTAATAATATATATTTTTTCTTTGAGAAACTTAATTAATGAGAGTTTTCAGAAAATAATCGTATTTAGAAATTATAATAATCATTTTTCTGGATATATCTATAAGCATCTATGCTGTGAAAAATTTTTCTCTTATGAAAGCCATTTCTGCGAGAGTAAAATAATTCCGTCATAATGCATTCAACAATTACACTGACAAGTGACAAATAATTAAATATACAATGTGATAATTAAGCAACGCGATGAAAAAGCAATGTAATCTCATCTCATCTTTTCGCGTTATATAATTGCTAAATAATATATAAATTGTCTACGGAGAGAGAGAGAGAAGCATATAAAATGAGTACGTTGTTAATTGTGAAAAGTTAAAACGACAATTAAATTTGTATTATATGTATATTAAACGTCTTCTAAGATATATTTGTTAATGCGTCTCTGCATAAATATTTGGATTATCGAAAATTCCCTCGAATTTGTGCGAGACTAATGATTTAAACGGCTATATCCGCTCGAATTCTTTTTTTTATATTTTTTAGAGATCAACTTCTCTACGATAGCCTACAAGCTCGATTGCGCTCGGCCTTTCTCTCCTTCATCCCCTGGACCGTAATTGTTCAAGCTAAATTCGAGTAGATTTCGGGTAATCGCACACCCTTGAAACATTGGAGGGTCTCGACCCCGGCACACGCGAGGAAAGGCGATACCCATTGTGAACGAGCGGTATCTCTGCGGTCGTATGTATTTTCAAGCGAGAGTCTCGCATCGGGCTATTTTGGTGCACATGCGTGCCGAGAACGCAAACTGTGCGAGCGAGTATAAACGCAATATCGTGCAACCAAAATACTTCTCCACGGACAATGTGTACAATATATCCGTAGCGCGCTCTATTTTGAAGGAAAGAAAAAAATCTCGAGTCGTCTTTAAAATAAGAATGGCCGGCGTTCGTTTTGCGCGTATCGCGTAAATTAAGAATATTTTCATCGCTTTATCGAGGGAAAAATACTCGGCATTCGGAAGAAATGAAAATTCTTTTTAGGGATACGTTCTTATAGATATTTATTATTTGTAGAGTTAGAGAGAGATGCACTGATTATGCGTATCACTTATACATATATTTATTCCGTGCGGTGCGCGTGTCCGAGGAGAACGCTATTTATACGTTGCGGAGAGGCGCGTATATTAGGTTTTAAAGGATACAATAATACGAGCATGCCGTAAATTGCATACGCTAATGAGTTGGGGAGGGAACAAAGTAATGAGGTTAAGGAGCTAACTGCTTTTCATATACATAACGGTAGACTTTGTGTCAGTATTACTGTCTCGTTTATGAGATTAAGCTTACGAGGACGAGATTTGCATTTGATTGTCCGCGAATCTATCCCGCTGCGTTCGCATTAAAACAAAATTCTCGCGAGCTATTGTATGGAAAATTACATCTGGGAGGAATCTGCGCGAACGTATGAGATATATTTTTATATCACGTTAGTTCGATAGATTTTAATAGCGCATACAAACGACGAAAGGCACACAGAAAATATTATGGTGAATCGTATTAATTAAAGCTTCTGCTTCTGTCGCTCTTGTGTGAATCAAATGAAGCAGTCATTATGGGCAAAGTAGAAAATTTTATTATTGTTACATAAAAAAAAAAAATCACATTCGATGTACGACAATGAGATAAGCTACGAGATCAATGTAGTTAATTCGTGCGCTAATTGCTAATCTGACGTGTGGTCTGTACATTTGCCGGAAGCGTTCATCGTCAAGTGGAAGATATCGTTTATATACTTATCGGATCGTGGCGGGTTTTTTTTTTTTTTTTACTTTTGGCTTCAAAATTCTAAAAAAAGAGACCTATGCTTACGAAACGGCCACTGATCTAATTCGATTCCAGCTCCATGGATGAGCGCGATCATCATCGGCGCCGCACATTTTATCACAGATTCGTGAGACATCCTGTATACATGAGTATGATGAATATGCAGATAAGTGTTTTACTGCGATTCGCATGTATTGTATGCTGCATGCACATCATTCTCTCGTAAGTATTTTTATTATTCAGAAGCAAGGGGGAGAGCTGTCAATTTTTTTATTTTTACTGAGCCATCAGAAAGTTTGAAAGAGAAATATTGTATCAATTAGAAAATTATATATTATATTTAAATAAGCAATGTTCTTCTAGATTTAATTTAGTTCAATTTGTAGATTCGATATTTTAGATTTTATCGAGAAATATTCCAATCGTGTCTTATGTACGCTGATGATAACAGCTCTTGCATCGTTGATTAATCAGAAATAACGGGGGAAGTCCGTAAATCTCTATATTACATCGTAATTAACATCCCGCAGGGAAAGTTAGTGTCGCGCGTGAGCGAGGGAAGGGGGGTGGGGTGGGAAGGGGAGTGAAAGCGGGAGAGGAGGGCGATACAAGGATGAAATTTTCGGATTGCGTCGAACAATGTTTGTGTAGGTTTGCTCGAATTTGAGAAAGTTCATGAATGTCCGCAAACTTCGGCATAAACATGGTTTATCGCGGGCCCGGTTTGTATGACTTTGCGCATCGAATCCCTTTTCCCCTCGACTAACAAAGTTTGTATTTCGTCGCATTAGGTCCGGGTCCCAGTGCATCGGTAGAACCGACGTGTCACGAAGTAAGAAGTTTCCAGTTTACGAAATTGGTAGATCAGATTGTAAGCATAGATCGATGGTTCTACATTTTCCCTTCCCCCCTTACCCTTTCTCTTCCCGTCCCGTTCCCTTCTCACCCCAAACAGCGGTGTGGAAGCTGCGAAGTTTCGACACCATCTGATTTGTTATAGCGGTGAGCGGAGTGCGCAACGTGCTAAGAATACTGCGTAGCGTTATGCAGAAATCCACTTTCGGCAGCAAGCATATGTACAGTAGAAGATTGGAGAGAGAGAGAGAGAGAGAGAGAGAGAGAGAGAGAGAGAAACTTGGCTCTATATCTATATTTTTATCATGGTTTGAAAAGAATGAGATGAGAAAAGTAACAAATTCTCGATCAAATAAAATTTCGATTATTATGACGGCTGTCATGTGACTTAAAATAAAATTAATTTATGATTTAAAATAAAATTGATTCATGGCTTAAAATAAAATGAATTTATGAAATTGATTTATAAATTAATCCATTAAAATTAATAATAATATTAATTATATATATTTATTAATTATTATAAAAATTAAAGACAGAGCGTGTTGTTGAATATTTTAATGTTTACAGCGCGTTATCTTTTGCAAAAATAATAAAAGTGCATTTGAATCGCACGATAGAAAATGGATCAATTACAAATTATGGCGAAAAATATTGTAATAAAGTTTCCTTAGCTCGTTTGCGAATTCTTCTGAGAGATTTTATTTGACATTTAAATCTGCTATCCAAAAGCATGAGAACTTGTCCCTATGTTTTGTATCGTACCTACTTTGTAGTCTCGCAATCCAGTATTCTACCACTTGCGAACACTTGTGACTTTCTCCTCGAGATAACATTTCAGTTCGAGCGGACTTGTAATGCCGTTTAATATTGCGAAAACTTGTATTGTTAAACGCTTTGAAAAAGTGTAAAAGAAATCTGCTTGTATGGCAGATGACCGTGCCTGCTTTGACAAGATTTTCGCGAATCATTCGGAACGAATATCCAAAAGTGATTTTTATGATAATCCAAGATCTTTGACACTCGTTTGTTATCTTATTGTAAAACAAGAAATAATTAAATTAAAAATATAAGATTTTATATCGTACGAAAGAAAAGAAAACATAAGTTATAAATCTTTACTTTATGCCAAAGAAATGATTAAATGTAAAATAAATAATTCTTGTACGCACGAGTAAAATATAACTTAACAATTTAAAGAGTACGCGTGGAAGTCACTTTTGAAAAACATTCCGATGATGAAATTTAGACAGCCGCCTCCTCCGGTCGATCATCGACCGGTCCATCGATCAATGATGCTGTTATAAACGTAAAAACAATCTGTTAGTGCAATAAATAAATATGCATTTTTTTCTCGTACACATCGTATCCCGCTCGATAGTACTCCAGAGATAATACACGTATGGATCGGGACATTGAGAATGAGAAATCAGGGAATTAGACTGCAAGAGAAATTCTCGGAACAGGGAATGACCGAAAGAAAATGAAATGGAGGGAAGAAATATTACGAACAAAAATTTGCGAGCAAGCGGGAACCGACACTTTGTGCTTGTTATTATTTTGATACTGGGGACGGTTGACAGGGAAATAAATAATACGAGTTATCACAAGAAATGCAGTTTATTTACCACACCAACAAACTGTGACGTAAGCCTACTCGCTAAGGAGAGAGTACAAAAACTTATTATAGATACGCGTGACGCGGTGGCGGCCGAACCACGTGGTCACAGACTGTCACGTGCGGTCACCGCCGACGTCTAATGCTATCATTTCTTCGGAGATGGCTTTTTAAAGCGTGAATTAAAGCGCGAATTGCGAAGACTGCCTCGCTACTTGACGCGATGCCTGTGTACGTATGTGTATACCCCCCCCCCTCCCCACACACACACATATATATATATATAAAACATGACCGCCAAGCTACGTACTTGAGCAATGAAGCGGATTACGTATCGCGGATCGACAAATGTAGGAACAATGGCACTCGGCCGTATATACGATTATCACAATATATAAAATGCAAGTTTATCATGTATACTGTAAATAGATAATTTTTTCTACGTTCATGAACGTTCTCGGATAATGGTGGTTTTTATCCGGCGCTCGGAGAACGCGAGTTTCGAGCAGCAGTCCCTTTTTTTAACAAGTAAAAATATATGCCTTTCTCTATTCTCATAATATTTTTTCCCACACTTCTCTATCATATTAATTCTCGATACCGGTATGATTTGATTTCCTATGCCCTTTGATACCGAAATGCTTAACTTTCGAAATTAATTAGAATCTGATTGGAGTTAATTGAATATTAATCGGAATTCGAGAATGTAACAATATTTAATACTAACAACATTATGATGTGTGATTAGTAGGATCTTTAAATGATTTTCTCTCTTTGTCAAATTAATTATGGATCATCATTAAAGGGTTAAACAATGTAAAAAGCTATAATTATGTTTTATAATTATGTTAAGCGTTCTTGCAGTCTTATAATTAGATGTCTCACTAATTAACAAAACTCGAATCAGATATTTAATCGTAGCATTGGAGCTAATAATGTCTCGATAGAGATTAAAATTCTTTCGTAAACAAAACGAAATATCGGATCAAGTATCCCATCGAGGGAGAAAACTGCTGCATCGTCACTCGCGACAAGAGAGTCTCGTCAGTTTCTGTGTATATGTGCATGCTCTCGTATAAGATCCACAGTCTCTCGTCATCAACGTACACTACGTGTCTGTGTAGATCGGAGAAAGAATGAGAGTGCCCGATTTAGGAGATTACAGGAGCAGGTTCGTTAGAACGGTGTAACACAGTACGGACACACAGAAGACGGTGGTTACCATTTGCACCGGTATACTGAGATCGGCAGCAACGGGCGGCGTTTCCTCGCGCTCGACGAGGAACCCCGACTGCTCGCCCTTCGATTGGGTAGCGTTCGCGAGTAACGCACCGTTCTCAATGTTAGTGTTCGTTACGAGGTCGGTCGTTTGCGAACGAATCGTGCTCTCCTGCGCGCTGCGCTCCCCTACACGACCATCACCGGCGTCGCCGTCGTCATCGACGTCGTCGTCGTCGTCAAGTATCACCCACCCGTTCTCGTCGATGCCATTATCCTCGATCCCCCACGAAGCTTCGTTTTGCGCGATCCCTTCGATCCGCGCGATGTCTCGATCGTAGGGGACTTCGATCTCAGGAGAGGTCGCCCGTTCGGACTCGTTCTCGGACTCGTCGGAAACCAGCCATCCGTTTTTACCCAGACTGCTCTGTCTGTACACGCGGCTTCTAGACGGACCCTCGGACGCTCGCTGTTCGCTCGGGGGAGTCGTCACGACGTCGTCGATCGCGGTGCTCGATTGCGTCGAGGAACCCTCGAGATTGTTCCATGTCTCGTCATGTTCCCGCTCAGCGATCCTCGAAATAGTTTCTTCGGTACGAGTCCCATCGTAGTCACCCTCGACGCGATCGACTATGAATCCAAAGCTCGACGGGATCGCGGACACCGGCTGCAGATCCTGTTCTAGATCATGCTCCGTGATCACCCAACCATTGTCGTCGAACATCTCCTCGATACTCCTCTCGTCGATAATCGAGGCGCTTCGGCGCTTTAGGTCCCTCTCGTAACGGTCGTCGGGTGTCATGCTGCTTTCGCCTCGGCTTGAACTAACACTCAATACCGTAGTCTCCTCGTCGTCACCGGAACTCGAGGGATCCTCGCTTTTCTCGCTAACCTCGCATTTCGCGCTATTTTTATCGCCGGAATCGTCCTTTTCCTCTTCTTTCCTCTCTTTCTTCACGTTGCAATTTTCATCCCGAGACTCGTCGTCCTCAACCTCCTCTTCGTCCCCCTCCTCGGAGCCGCTACCGGAATCACTTTCCGATTCGCTGTCGGACATTGTTCGCCCGCTGATGGAACTCGAACATTCGGAGATAGTTTGAGACTCTTTGGATCTCGATCGATCTCTGCGCTCGACGATCGTCTCGACGAGTTGACTCGTAGGATCCAATGTACGCTCTTCGACAGTCGCATCGACGTCCTCCACGACGATCCGAAGGAAACATGGAACGTCATCGAGTTTTTCACGCTTTTCGAACACGACGTCGTCGCGTCTTCTCGTTTCGGAGTCATCGTCGGTCGCGATAGTAGATCCGTCCCGTTCGCGATCGGCGGCTATCGATAAGATCTCATCGTTCCCGGAACGACCTTCCGCTAACGTGTCCTCGTCTTCGGATGCCACGCTCGCTACTCGATTATCGCCGCGACTACCCTCGAGAAGATTACTCTCGGGTTCGCTAATCGCGAGGTGGGAAGAGGTGGATGAGGTGATCAATTTGTCGGTGTCCGTAATAATGTCCGTTCGCGACGAGCGAGTGTTCGTCGCCCGCGGCGTTTTAAGTGCGTCCCCGTCGGCGTCGACGTTAAAAGCGTAATTCGCGATCGTGGCCGTGGCCGCGATTACTTTATTATCGTCCTCGCCGCGATCGGCCGAGTAACCTCTCTCGTCGGTACTACCGTCCGCGCTAAACGCCCTAAAACGATTACGGTCGTGGGGGTTACTGGAATTAGAAGTGGCCTCATCGTGAGCAGTCGTTTGAGCTACGTGCGCTACGAACCTGCTGGTGTAGCCGCCCGGCGTCGTCGACGTCGTCGTCATCGCGGCGCCGCCGCTCGGTGCCGTCATCGTCGTCGTCGTCGTCGTCACGGATTGCGCGGGGCTTCCCCTCGGCGACGAATACCTGAGACACGAGGTGATCGGTCGAAACTTTTTCTCTTTTCTTTGGGGTAGAGGGGAGATGCTTTGTCTATTACTACTACTACTACTACTACTACTATTTCTAAAAGGGTGTGCTTCGCAAAGTGTGCCGGCCCCCCCCCCTCCCCCCGCCCCCGGCCTGATTGCGTCCTCGAGAACTTATCGGACGACGTGGCGACGTCGATCCCGATATTCTTTTTCTCATCAAGATTGTGGTCACGTTATTTCGACCACTACCACCGGCTGCTTACTGACGAGTTTATCGCGCGTCTTTCATTAGTATTGAGACGCGAAATCGTACGATTAATAAGTTACTCTATATTTCAAGCTGTTCAGAAGTTATTCGATTCGCGAGATTTTCAGTTATCATATTTTACAGGAATATTTTTTTTTTTTTTTTGAGAGAGAGAGAGAGAGAGAGAGAGAAATTGCAACAATACACGATTAATAATCCATGTAGCTAAATTAAAATCCGAATCTTTCAATTCGTTGCTAAAATATCGAAGCTTGAATATTGAAGTATTAGGTGTACACCTTTGCTTCCGCCGTTTTCCTATAGATGGCTTTAGCGGTAAGTAGTGGTCGAAATAAATAGATCATAGACGTCATGCGATAAACTTGGGCATCCGTCAACATAACCCCATAGAAACATTAGTCGATTTGTGTCTGTATCATAAAGTTATTCTCGATTGAAAATGTCAGTTTACGAGCCAAATTCTCGTCATTTGCGGGAGGTTTCAATTTTCTGCTTCAATATGAAGAAATCTGCGACTGAGGCTCATCGAATGCTCTCAAATACTTATGGTGAAACCGCTATTAGTGAAAGAACGTGTCGCGAGTGGTTTCAACGCTTCAAGAACGGTGATTTTCACGTCGAAGACCGGTATAGCGGTGGAAGAGAAAAGGTTTTCGAAGATGCAGAATTGGAGGCATTACTTAATGAAGACTCGAGTCAAAGTCAAAAAGAGTTAGCACGATCATTGAGAGTGGACAATACTTTGAATCATAAATGTATAACCGGTTTTTTACAATAAAGCCTCGAATTTCGGGAAAAAAACGGCGGAAGCAAAGTTGTACACCTAATACTTGAAATACTTTGGCCAAATAATTAATCAATTACTCGACAAAGATAAAGATCGTTTGATTCCTCTAATAAAGAACGACCTTATTACGTCCCTCTCGAGTGTGGATGCGTGCTCGTGGCTAAATTTCCGCGCCCTAATGTATTACGATTCATCGCCAGGTTGAGCGGGTTAATCAGTTTCCGCAGCGGTACGTGAAAAGTTTCTGATAGCAGCGAGCGCGATGGTGAACGGGACACGTGATTCTTTTACAAAGGCCGGAGGAAGTCGCCGCCTTTGGAATTCAGCGCGAGTGAGCGCGGCCGCGCATTCGTATGCTCTCGAATGCGGCGAGGGAGAGAACGTTCTGATGCGTGTTTGCGATGTTTCCGCGCACCGCAAATAAACACGAAAACGCGAACGAAAGCTTCGCGATAGCTCTTATAGCGAATGCGCCACACCGGATTCTTGATCGATCGACTTTTCAACGATTGAGAGTCGCAAGAAAGGCGACATAGACGTTTGAGAAAGAAGAAAATAAAGAGTAGAAGAAGAGGGAGAATTGGAATTATAATATTTTCAATTTTATTATAAAGGAAAGATCTTAAAGAAATAAATGATTAATTATAATTTTTAATTATACAAAATCCTTTTAGTCTATATTGGAGCAAATATAATTTTCGTAGAAAATTCTCAATATAATTCTATCTTTATATTTTATGTTCTCGCTATCTCTGGTAATTCTTATCGTAAACAATTTCTGTCCATACTTGACAATCGTCAACCGATACGATTGAATTTCCATAATTGCTATATAATATCATTCCGACTCTAATAAATTAACGACGCTTTATGTCAATATAGCTTGAGAAAGAACATTAATTTTATTTCTAATCAAGAAAGACACACACTAAATATCAATTCCGTTATTTTACATTTCAACAGATAATCTCTGAAATATCTCGCCTGAAATCAAAGTCGATCTCACCATATCAGTTGAGAGTCAAGTCTGTCATTCGTCTCGTCGACGGATTTACATTTTTAGAAAACAAAGGTACTCGCCTGATAGAAGGTGAATCCTCTTTGCTTCCCCTTCGAGCTTCGGCACTGCGAGCGAGAAGAGGCCCGATATCGGTGCGGGCCATGGCGGATTCGTTTCTCTGACGATCCTGAGACGCGGCGGAGGTATTGACGGATGGAGTGGCGTTGGACGGATGAGCGTCCGTTTCCGACTCTTCCTCGGTATCCGACTCCGTCTCTTCGGACGAGCTGCTCGTCTCCTCGTCCTCGTCCTCGTCCTCGTCCTTCTTCTTTGTCGCAGGCTCCTCTCGCGGTGTCTGAATCGGCGGTGGCGGAGCCGCACGGTTACCTGAAAAGACAGGAAAGACTTTGACGTTAATTTCATATTAGCACGATTTTTATCCGGAATTCTAGTTTGTGACGTTGTGAAGTTATGCATAAATTTCTCCAACGCTTTAAATAAATTTTTAATAATATATATATTTCTCTCTCTCTCTCTCTCTCTCTCTCTCTCTCTCACAGAAAAACCATATCTGATTTCGATACAAGGAAATATTGTTATATCGAGCTGAGACAAGAGTCGCGGACAAAAGAAACGAGGAGAGACAAGCGGCGAGGACTTGTCGCGGTGCATGGGAATGCGCGCGTTTGCACGATCTGAGAAGGAGAGCGTCCTTTCTCTTCTCCGTCGCTTTCGCGAACGATGACGGAAACGGGACGAGAAAGCGGGCCGATCATATCGATTGTCGACGGTGGTCGGAAACAGCTCGCTGACGGCGAGACACGTCGCCTCCCTCCGTCGACTTAACACGCGGTGGTAGATTCGATGTGACGTGGCCGAAACATGACGTCGGAAAAGCGAGGCAGCGACAGCTTTAACTGAGAATGGCTAATGCAATTATCGTGCCAATCCGTTCTGTCCTCAAATCTCGAAGTATCGCTCGCGCGAGCTCTCCCTCGACCCAGCATCCAGTGAATTGCGACGCGATTGTAGCACAACCCTCTGCGTTTTACCCATACGCCCTTTGCATACGAAATTAGGCCAAGCATAGTGAACACGCGGACATTTGCGATCGTACACAGAACACGCCCTTTACAACCGTTAATTTATCCGTTAAATCTGTCAAGTATCTATTTATTTATATATTTCCTTCAGACTTCTTTTAGAGAATAATTTATCGTGAAAGAGCACCCACATGGAAAGCGTCTCGTTCGTTAAATAAATATATCAAAAAAACTATTCAAATGATATTGAAAAATATTATATCATTACATATTTTGAATTAATTAAATTTGACGTCGCGTGTTTTTAACGTTCGATATCGCGTTTTTTAAACACGAGCGAATTCTCCCTATCTTAAATTAAGTCTTCCGAAATAGAGATAAGTGAATGGTAAACGCAATTTATCCGCGCATTCAATTTTCACCCTCGACGCAGAGAAATACAATAGATACGCTAAATAGGCGTTCGATGTGCGGAGCCAGCAGAGACGTGCTTTTCCGAGCCTCTTCGTTTAGACAATAGATAATAGGCGCACAATCTGGGAAATTGGGACGTGCCACGGATAGAGCAGCTTCTAGTTGCCATAAAAGCAGCTGAATATTCCATTACTACTGGTTGCGTATTAGCCTTAAACTGCGCTTTATTATTCGCGCATCAAGCTTTCTTAAAAATTATAAATTATTAATAATACATGATTAATTACCTGCGCCTAAAAAACGACTCTGAAAGGGCGTTCTTGGTGTCGGCGCGACGGTGTTCGATGACTCCTTGGTTGTCGCAGAGGTGACGGCCGGCACCGATGACACGGTGATCGATGTATTGGTCGGCGGCGCCCTCGATAGGTATTTCTGCTTCATCTCCTCGGCTGTGAATGGCGCGCCCGTATTGCGTATTCCTGATCCCGCCGAGCTCTCGGAGCCGGTGCTCGAGTCCGACGAGGTGCTCCTGGCCGCGGGCGGGACATGAGTTTCCGCCGAAGTTCTCCTACTCGAGAGCAACAATATTACAAACAAGCGCGTTAATAACGGAGAATGGGAGAACTCGGCAGAGTTAGTTGTTTACCGTAATAACGTCACGGCATAAACTCGTCGCTTAAGTCTCATATAACGCGAGTGCTGCTAGAGGAGCCGCAAATCTCGCGGTTACCGCCCGTATAGTGATTAATATCCGCGCGAGCGAACACGCCTTTGGTCTCTCGTCCCTTTGAGGATACCGTGTTAATTTATCATCTTGATACATAGCCCTTGTCGAGAGAGTAAGGGTAATTTTATCGAAATTTCCTTGTCGCGGTGTATTAATTCTTTAAAACGCGGTTTTGGTACATCGTTTCGAAATTAGTTCGAATCTTTCATCGAAAGTTCAATATTATATTATTTCACCTATTTGACAGTTAATTCGCAACGATTAATATTACACAATTATTGGGTTGAGTAAAAAGTCATTGCGTATTTGTTGTATGTTTTTCAAAGTCACTTATTTATATAAAGAACAAAGATCAATCAATGATATATTTCCCGTTTTGTTCGATGACCTTTTGCATCTTTCGGTGAGTTTCATAATTCCCCGTTTGTAGAAGGACCTATCTTTATTGGCGAAAAACTGAACAAGGTGCTGTCATTTACCGCCTCATCTGAATTTAACGTTATTCCACGCAAGGAGTTTTGAAGAGAGCGAAACAAGTGGAAGTCTGATGGCGCAAGGTCAGGCGAGTATGCTGGGTGGGGCAACACATCCCATCCAAGCTCCAATAATTTTTGACGGGTCGCCAAAGATGTGTGTGGTCTCGCGTTGTCGTGATGGAACACAACTCCTTTACGATCGACGAGCACCGGACGTTTCTGGATGACAGATTCGTTCCAACTGTCCAATTGCCGACAGTACACATCCGAATTGATTGTTCGGTTCCTTGGTAGGAGCTCAAAAAACACCACACCCTTCCAATCCTACCACACTGAGAGCATAACCTTCCTCTGATGAAGTTCTGCTTTTGAAGTCGTTTGAGGCGAATCATCACGTCGGGACCAAGACCGTTTGCGTTCCACATTGTTGTAAACAATCCACTTCTCATCACCAGTTATCATTCGTTTCAAAAAAGGATCGTTTTCTTCACGTTTCATGAGCATATCGCAGATGTTTATACGCGCCGTCAAATGAACTTCTTTGAGTTCACGAGGAATCCAAATATCGAGCTTGCTTACGTATCCCAGCTTCTTTAGGTGGACGTGAACACTTTTTTGACTGATCTTCAATGTTTCTGCAATCTCTCGTGTCGTGTAACGTGGGTTTGACTTGATCAATGCCTTTATTTTGTCGTCATCAACCTCGGTGGGCCTTCCTGACCGAGGAGCATCTTTGAGATCAAAATCACCAGCGCGGAATTTCTTGAACCAGTTTTGGCACTGACGTTCTCGTAGGGCATCGTCACCGTAAACTTTACGCAATTTTTCACAAGCTTGACGCGCGTTCTTCCCTTTACGGAAGTAAAATAGTAAAATATGGCGAAAATGCACAGTTTGGTTTTCCATCTTCAACTTGTTGTAAAATCTCCAAAACTCAACCAAATCGCTCAATTTTTTTTTAGAATGAAACTTAAACCGTCAGCTGTTAAACGATATATGACAAACATATGTGTGAATGACTCTAGTACTGCCAAAACTGAACTAATGCCATCTGTTGCAAAAATACGCAATGACTTTTTACTCAACCCAATACATGTATTATGTCAAAATTTTCATGTTCATAAAGCTTTTATAAGCAAATAATTTTTTCTCTCTCATATCTTCTACTCCGCTACATTTATATGCTAACTTTTCATGTGATAAATTTCGACGATTTTGTCCGCGCGCTTACCTGGCGATAGCCGTCCTCCTGACCGGCTGTTCCTCGGATTCCGGAAGTTCTCTCGGCGGTGGCGGATGCGCGGAAACGGGCGTCGACGTCGGCTGCCTCTCCTCCACCGTCTCGGCGTGGACGGCGACGGCGGTGGCGGTCGCCGCGGCGTTCTTGTTCTGCTTCTTGATCCTGGAGATCTCGTCGTCCTCGCTGGTCTGTCTCGCCATCGCGGTCGGTACCTTTCTCACTTGTACCTGCGCGTCAGAAGATCATTTATTCGCGAGAAGTAATGCTGCGCGTGCAAAAACGCGCCCTGCCCGTCGCGAAAACGCGCGCCTGCCTCGCGACCATCTCTTCCTCTCGCGATCATCTCGAATATCCTAGACATCCTCCGTGCCGAGGTTTACGATCGAGAATGCGTCTGTCCCCTTCGCGGCAGCAGCCGCGTTCGATGCGTCGCGCGATTTATCGGAACGCGTGCTATCCGCACATGCATTTAAATGCGACATTATGGCGTGTACGCGACAGGTGGCGAATACGTGAATCGGTGCGGAGATTACGCGGGGGATGCGCCCTGCACCCGCGTAAACAGGTGCGTGTAAATACGGAATTAAGCGGGTGGCGTATTAATGATGAGACGTAATAAAAAGTGTAAAATTATTGTATTATCTCCACATTCGCAGTATTTCATACAAAATACAATGTTTTTTTTTTTTTTTTTTTATGCATATTCGATATATATTATTCTCTCACTATCTATGTCCTATCTATGTACACGCGTGTATTCCGTTAGCTAGCTCTGCTGATAGTACGTGAAATCGTAGCAAAATAACGCTATATAATTCAGTAAATGGTTGACACTTCGTCAATCGCAATCCATAAATATGACGTGTATAGCACTCGATATAAATTATCATAGATTAAAATAGCGGTCCACGTTACGTGTACGGGGGCCGACATTTGTCTTTGTACGTTCATTGAGCTTTTTAACACCAGCCGCTATCATCCGAACAATGGGATGCGCGACATCGAACAAATTTCGTTCGTTGCATCGGCCGTCAGCATGGAGAGTTCGTGCGTCCATCCGTTTATTTTCTCCTGCCATAATAAGGGATTCCGTGTGCGCGAAAGTGCGGAGGTATCACTGTCAAAAATAAATACCATGTCGTCAAATACACGAACGCCCATTCAAATGTTCTTCGTTAATTGATTAATTAATTATTCATTATATATATATTAGCTTGCGATCAAGATTTCAGAATCAAATTTTCAGATCTGTGTTTTTTTTCTCTCATTGTCAGTGGAGCAGCATTACATCATTAGTCGTAATACTTTTCCAAATTTTTACTCTTACATATAAATTTGCAAAAACGCGAATTATAACAGCTATATCGCACGAAAT
Organism: Polyergus mexicanus; assembly: GCF_030449975.1. NCBI lineage: Eukaryota > Metazoa > Arthropoda > Insecta > Hymenoptera > Formicidae > Polyergus > Polyergus mexicanus. The sequence goes on along the minus strand of NW_027223326.1, from coordinate 590,897 downwards.
ATTTCTTTGTTATATATAAAGACTTCAATGTTTCCTGAAGATTTATTATCGGCATCCATGTCAAATTTATCAAACGTACTACGAGTGTTTTTTTTTTTTTTTTTTTTTTGAGTGTTTTGTAAAAATGCATGCAAGATTAATTCCCGTCGCAGCGATCAAACTCGTGGCCATAAATGAATTGTATCATCGACGTCTAGCCGTTTAAATATTGATGCGACGCGGAGTGATATACGGCGTGTCGATAAGCAGAGAATGACAATTAAATTCACCGATACGCTCTCTCTTTCTCTCTTTTTAGGTACGTGTGGAATGTACAATATATTTTTTCGGCATGAAAAAATTTACAACAGCCAGCAGATTTGCATATAGATGCCGAACAATCGCGCGATCGTTCGATTCAATCAACTGAACGCCGTGCTGCATCAACATTTAAAATATGAACGTCGAAGGGGGGAGGGAGGGGGAAACAAATGGAGCAATGGTAAAACCGTGCATTATGTGTGGTAAAAAAAAAAAAAAAAACCACGAATGTCCCGGACGAACTATTTGTCAATTAATACGCTTCCATTGATGTGAATTTTTATGAACTCATTATGTAACGATGCATTAGCGAAAGTGTCGTTTTTATTAGGTGTACAACTTTGCTTCCGCCGTTTTCCTATAGATGGCTTTAGCGGTAAGTAGTGGTCGAAATAAATAGATCATAGACGTCGTGCGATAAACTTGGGCATCCGTCAACATAACCCCATTGAAACATTAGTCGATTTGTGCCTGTATCATAAAGTTATTCCCGATTGAAAATGTCAGTTTACGAACCAAATTCTCGTCATTTGCGGGAGGTTTCAATTTTCTGCTTCAATATGAAGAAATCTGCGGCTGAGGCTCATCGAATGCTCTCAAATACTTATGGTGAAGCCGCTATTAGCGAAAGAACGTGTCGTGAGTGGTTTCAACGCTTCAAGAACGGTGATTTTCACGTCGAAGACCGGCATAGCGGTGGAAGAGAGAAGGTTTTCGAAGATGCAGAATTGGAGGCATTACTTAATGAAGACTTGAGTCAAAGTCAAAAAGAGGGAAAAAGTAGTGGCCAGCGATGGACAGTACTTTGAATCATAAATGTATAACCAGTTTTTTACAATAAAGCCTCGAATTTCGGGAAAAAAACGGCGGAAGCAAAGTTGTACACCTAATATCAATGACCACATTTGAAAATCCTTCGGCGATTATACAAATTGCTTTGAGATTATTTTGTAGCAAATTTTTGGGGGGCTCGGATACACATTATCGAAATAAAGGCGAGGGACGATCACGTTTCTCACACACACACACATACACACACATGCGAAATGTATCGTATCGGCGCATCTTTACGAAAGTTGAGACAGTTGATTCAGAAGGCAACAAATTGATACCCCGATATAAGAATTGAGCGATCTAAGGAAGGCTTATACGTAGGGCTGAAAGAGATCTCGCAAGAGACCTCGCATAGAATTTATACATTGCATCAAAATACATTCATATGGTAAATGTATCTGGATTATGTCTGTATCGAATTTTTATTCAACGGCGCAAGTTATATATTCAAAGTATGAAATATTTTTTATTCATTATGATGTTATATTTTATTCCGATATTAAGGTCACACGTTGAAATTTTTCCAAATAATATTATAATATTAAATTATATTATGTTATATTATATAAAATGAATCTTGACCGCTTATTTCGACTCACTTGAAAAATAAATTAATTACCATAAAAATAGAGAAATATATGTGGAATATATACTTACCAAATACAGCAATTATACCATTATATTCAAACTCTTGTTAACGAATCACTGCATTTCAAATGCGATTCATGCAAACGATTATTATATTACTTCCCCGATCGAAATTAGACAGCAATTAACTTCTCTCTTTGCTATATAATTCGACCAATAATTCACTAATTATTTAATCAGTACCCTTTGCTTCTACGATTATCACTTCTGAGTATTTTCCAAGAAAATTTATTATGCACTAACAGATACTTTCGAGTTAACGTAATGTTCGAAATTAAAGCGGCTCGAGAACGTATCTTAATTTTCCAGATATTATCTTAAATCTAAACTCTTGACCCGACAAATTATATATTCGATCCACTTTAGCTTCGAAGGCCACGTGTGCGGGCTGTCAGAAGCATGCTATTCTAACCTGAGGTTTGGGCGTTTGAGGCTGCTGCACCTGGGGCTGACTGATCGGTTCCTCCTTCTTTCTCTTGCCGGCTCGCTCGCATTCCTGAAGCTTCTTCATAATACGCGGCGAGTCCGTCAGGCGAAATATACCGGACAGGGGACCGCGCGCGGCGTCCTCCGTATCCAGGACACGTTCGCGCACACCGGACGACTCCTGCGGCGTCGTCGACGTGAATCTCACCGTCGATCTGGAGTCGCCGTCGGAATCGTCGCCGTCCCGATGTCGCATAAATCGACTCCTGTATCTCGACTTGTTCCTGGGCACCTCGTACTCCGGCGCCTCGTATCTAGCAATAACGACATCAATTAGATTGTCGCCGAGAAATTGATTCGCTTTAATCTGGAGAATTCACTAATTCCTTCTCCCCTAATCCATTTCCACGACGTCTCGATAAATTGTATAAATGGAGTAAACAGCTTAGTTAGATCTTTTTTTTTATACGAGAGAAAAAAGTGTTTTTTTTTTATCGACTTTTAGATTATTTTTTAAAGCAATCCGATCAAGTTTCACAGAGCTAACAATATAAATTATTATTTAGCAGAGATTGTCTAATTAATATGCTAAAAGAAAGAAACAAAAATTTTTAATCTCACAAATTAAGAAAACAAAATTGAAATGTGTTTTATATTGCTTACTCTTACAATTAGTGAACGGTAAGTAGATCAAGTCAGTCAAAAGTCAGACATAGATATTAACTTGGACCACGTGTATTGCGAACATAAAAAAAATGTCTCTCCCTTCTCCGTAAAAGAATAATAATTTATCATATCGAATAATAACTTATCATTCTCGCACACACAAGAACACGTGTCTCTGATATATGTCACTTGAAATTATGACAAGGGACCAATGACAAGTCCTACCTACGCTGAAACGCGACCTGCTTTATAGTCAGATTATCTCAGTTCGATTTGAGAGGGCGATTCGGAGGATTGCCGGTGACAGGACGAAATGATATTAGGGGATCTCCATCTTCTACCCTCACATCATCTCTTCGATATTCCCTTCAAGCTCGCTGATAGGCTTCACAAAATTTTCGCCTTATCTTTTAACTCTTTAAATGTCAAAGCATGCCGTCAACAACAGTGTCACGTGTTATGTTCTATGCTGACGGAAAAAGATATATGATAATTATTTTAACAATGCAAATTTAATATAACAAAAATTGAAATTCTAACCAGATATTTTGATATTTTTATTTGTCATCTAATAAAAAATCTCTGTAAAATTTACTGAAATAATTAAAATTTTTTATATTATGTGTTTTTTTTTTATATCAGTAAATCAGTGAGAACACATTTCGCTAATCAATACAAATTATATACGTGACGATCGATAAGATATATACAAAAATCGATATAAATAAATAATATTTATGTATAAAGATTGCGAGAAAATTCCAATCAAACTCGAAGCGGATGGAAATAATTAGACGCGAGCTTGGAGAATTGATCACTTTCGAATTCGAGAGAGATGCCATTTACTAAAAAAGTTTATATCTTGCAATTTTAATAAAAATCTTAAGAATCCATCAGCAAACAGCATTTGTTTTTTTCCAAATATTAATTATTTCTACAATATTATAATAATGTATTTTATTATATTAAAAATATTTTTATAAAATTTGAGAAAAAAAACATTACAATTAAAACGTTACAGATTTATAAATTACTGAATAATCAAGCTTATTAAATAAATGATAAATTATTATTATTATTCCTCATTAAGAGAAGAGAGACCGAAAATAAATATAATATAATTCAATATGTAATATAATTCAAAATCTTTTTCCGTACGCGCGCTAATGCATTATACAATATATGTACAAATAATCTTCTTTATTTGTACTATAATTCTAAAATATTTACAGATAACATACACGTATATGTGTGTATGTGTGTGTGTGTGTGTGTGTGTGTGTGTGTATACTGCATGTAGAATTGTTTTATCTATTTATCTATCTGCATTTGCACTATTTACAATATCATGGAGTATTATTGATTTTGAGCACGTGACCATTTAGCTACATTTCCGTGATATGATATCAGGTGTCGTCACGCTCCAAAACGCTGGCAAGAACATGCGCCAGAAATTGCAACGCCGTTGACGGGCATTTGTGTATTTCGGCTTTTCACGCCACGCAAAAAGAGAACGAACACGCGCGCTTTTCGGAACGTATTGTGGAAAAAAAAAATACGGATAAAACGGGATTTCTGCTCGAATATCACAAGGCAAGTGTCAAAAATAAACATCGCGGTATGCGCACGTTCCGCGCGATAAAAATGCATCGCATGGAGATGCATTTACAATTCAACGATATCTGTGTTCGAGCGCGAGCGACACAAATTGATGAGACGACAAGTGATCATAAAACGCAATCACAATTGTTGTAATTATATAAGAAACGAAATATATATAGAAGGCGGATTGGAACGGTCGTGGGGAGGGGACGAACGCGATTCCCGCATGTGAAGTGGATCTTTGTAACTCGCGAGCGTTAAAATTACTAAAAAATACGCGCTCGCGCGTATCTAAAGCATTTAATTTACATTTTGACGAAGCTGCTTAATAAAACGCACTGGCGAGAGCCTCTAACAACTGGTATTGCACGAAACAGGCAGCAATTAAACCCGACGCGCCTATTCCGAGCTGATGGTACCTTTGAGTCGGAATAGAAGAGAAGAGAGAAAGAGAGGAAGAGAGAGAGAGAGAGACGAAGAAAATGAGAGGATGCCGAAGCATGCGTATTTATAACTTATGTCGAAATAAACATGTGAGATATTTCGGAAAATATCCAGTTTCCTCCGACGTATCGAATTAGTACTAAATAAAATAAAATGCTTTATAATAAACTATAATTATACTTTTTATATAAAATATGTAAAATATAAAATTATGAAAGAAATTAATATATATATATACATATATTGGAACATATGAGTTTTGTGATTATTTTTACGCGCACGATTATTTTGTAAAATAAATATTAATTATATAATATATATCTTTAAAAACGTTTTACGCTGTGGCTATCAATTAAAAGTATTATTTTATGCCAAGATAAATACTATTCTTTTGCCTATATTGTAATCATGTCGTTAAAATTATAATAGTCGCAAATAATATCTTGTATGGAAATATTATTTCATATATATATATTGTAATATTAAAATTATACTTTAAAAAATTATTATCGCTAAATTTATGTATGTAAAGATATTTTTGCAATTATTACATTTAATAAAATTGTATGAATTCTTATTTAGAAGATTCAAAAAATTGTAGAGATTAAAGACATCGTTCAATTGTCTTAATTATATATCATAAACATGTCTCTGCTAATTGCAAATAATAGACACGTATTTTTTATATTCAAGATGGCTCAATTCTAGGAAAAAAAAATATATCCATCGCCCCTATGGCGGTCGCAATTGGACGACACGGAAATTATTCACAATCATTTTATGCACGGAAAACACGACGCGCGATACATCTCGCCTCGTAAATAAGAATAAGAATTTTTTTGCGACGGCTGATTTATCATTTCGCAAACACAGACCGAATCTTGGCGCCATAAATTAAGGAGTAACGATCTGTCGGATCGTTACTCCAACGATTCAAGAACGTTTCTTATCCGTCTTGACTGTCTTGCTGTTTTTAACCGGTTTTACGGTCGGGGGTAAATTGATGTCATTGATAAATGGCGGAAGAAATAGTTTCACCGTCTGGAAGTTTTTTCTAATCAAGTCAGATTGCTATTGCTACTGAAAAAGTCGAGGTTTATATAAATAGCTTTCCCGAAGCAGTTTTATATCATGCCGAACAATTTTCTTTTCCAACTGATACTTTAATATTTTTCAAGCTTTATGAAGCGTGTGACAAATATTGCTTTTAGAAAGATTTGAATCATTTTATAAATCGATAGTATTACTGTAATATAAAAGAACATTTGTAATGTATTACGGCGAGAGTTTATACAAAATATAATTAAAAAAAATATAATAAATAAAAAATGTACTATCCTATATATAATTTCTATATAAAATACTATCAAAAGATATATATACAGGATGTCCCATTTTAAAGGACCCACTCAAATATCTCAGAAACACTCCGTTAAATCGAACAATGTTTCAAACAAAAGTTGTGTGGCTTCAAGGGGGCCATAAGATGGTGACAATTATTTGACCTTGGAAAATCATTTGAAGGTCATGTAAAGGTCAACTTTAAAATCTTAAATAGAAACCCCCATTTTTTATTTAGTATTCTTGTAGCTGACACCGAGAGCTTTCCAAAACACTATAATAAAGTATTTTTTTATTAAGTACTTTTTGAGTTCTTTTATATTTTAATCGGACATATTTTAATATAAAAAATAAAATATTTCGTAAAATATTCAGTTTTCGATAATTTTACCGTAATACTTCTATGTACAGAATAATAAGACAAATCAATTAGTGCCAAAAAAAACAAATAATTGTTTAAAAAAATACATTGTAATTAATTTTCTTAAAAACAATTTTTTTTTTTTATACTAATTGATTTGTCTCATTATTCTGTACATAGAAATATTACGGTAAGATTATCAAAAACTAAATATTTTACGAGATATTTAATTTTTTATATCAAAATATGTCAGATTAAAATATAAAATAACTCAAAAAGTACTTAATAAAAAAATACTTTATTATAGTGTTTTGGAAAGCTCTCGATGTCAGCTACAAGAGTGCTAAATAAAAAGTGGGGATTTCTATTTAAGATTTTAAAGTTGACCTTCACGTGACCTTCAAATGATTTTCCAAGGTCAAATAATTGTCACCATCTTATGGCCCCCTTGAAGCCACACAACTTTTGTTTGAAACATTTTTCGATTTAACGCAGTGTTTCTGAGATATTTGAGTGGGTCCTTTAAAATGGGACACCCTGCATATTACAGATATAATACGATAAAGTTCGATTCATCAGCGCAACAAGTAAACAGCTTACGACAACAGTTTCAGAAAAGCAATTGGAAACGCAATCGCGATTACGACAAATAATACCCGGATACGCGAGCATCCAGGATAAGAGACGTAAAAGCAAGCAATAGTTACTCGTATTCGGGAACGTATCGATTCCTGGCCAGCCGTTCCTCCTCTTGTTGCCTGTACTGCGAAGCGAGACGGTGATCGCTTTTGCTCCTCATGAGGCCAGGCGAACCTCCGGGTGGGGCTAAACTGCTCGAGCTCCCTAGCAATCCGCCGCTTCCGCTTTCCGGTTTAATGTTCAATTCGCCATAACCCGCTACGTGAAGGACAAGCTGATTCGGATCGTGCGCCATCACGAAGCGGACTCGCCGGCTGTAATCCCCCGCCTCGTATTCGAAATTCCTGCAATAGACAATCGCTCGACTTCATTTGTCGCGAATCGTTCATTTCGTAAACTAATTGCAGGTTTAGGTTCTTTCGATGTACAAATGACAAAAGCGTATAATAAATATATTCGGGTATCTTACAACGCGCGTCATCCTTTCACCTAACAATATTATGCCACTGATAAAAAAATCTATTGATCCTTTTTTCAATATCGAGCATGATTTATTTTAACGCGCGATTATTTTCGATCTGGCACCTGTTTATTTTTACATTTATCTTGCGTCGATGGCGGAAAAAATTGCGTATAGCTAACGACATCGATCGTCTCGATACTGGATGCATCTCCTGGGTTGAACCCAGAGTTACGCGAGCGATTCCATTTAAATGATGCTTCTAGAAAGGATTACGTGCGCTTTGTATTCTTCTCTATTTAGCATATATGAAATTTCTACGGACGTAGAAAAGCTTTTAAAATTAATCGCGCTATTAATTCGATATGTTAATCACTAATGAGGCATATTATCTGATCGCGAGTGTACAGCCATTTCCACGGAATTGCGCCCTTCGATACCTCGTCGGTTGCTTAACACGATTATTTCACTTGAATCAATGTAATTTTTATATGGCGTCAAACCTGATAAACTCCACTGTACGCAGGAAAAGCTCCTTTGTGTCCAGCAACTCGGCGTCGTCCCACGGTACATTCTCGTTTATGTGCGCCTCCGCTAGATCGCAGTTGCTCTGGATATTCGCGATTTCCAATTCGAGATTCTCTTTGAGCTGAATGAGGCCTCTGAGCTCGGTGCCGAGGTATCGATCGACCTCGTTACGCAGATGTTCCGTGCGATCTTTCAAAGCCTTGCTCAGCCTCCGATAAATCTCGTCCACCTCTTCGGCGACCGAGGCGCAGTTCGTTTGCAGGCCCAGAGTGTTTTTCTCCACCAGGGCCAGCGCGTCCTGCAGCCTGTGTAAACCCCTGCGCACCTGGCAACACAAGATTGTCGAGATTTGACAAGCCAGAGATGCAATTCCGCGCTAAGTCTACGAGCTGTCGTGTCGCGATTGCGATATCGATTATTCGAATGGCCATGACGGGCGTGGGTGAACGCGTTCAATTATCGCTATTATTAATGTAAATTTATAATCACTTAGAGATATCGGACGAAAGATGAAATAAAATTATAGCGTATGATATATATCTTATATGTTTTCGAAAGATATTTCATTTTTTTTTCCGGCTAGACTTTTGAAACTCATACATGAAAGCTTGATAAATCGAAATTTCTCTCGTTTTGGACATCATAGGAATAGGCAAACCCGTCGACGATTATATTTAGGTTTTATAATATTGGGTTGAGTAAAAAGTCATTGCGTATTTTTGCAACAGATGGCATTAGTTCAGTTTTGGCAGTACTAGAGTCATTCACACATATGTTTGTCATATATCGTTTAACAGCTGACGGTTTAAGCTTCATTCTAAAAAAAAAATTGAGCGATTTGGTTGAGTTTTGGAGATTTTACAACAAGTTGAAGATGAAAGACCAAACTGTGCATTTTCGCCATATTTTACTGTTTTACTTCCGTAAAGGGAAGAACGCGCGTCAAGCTTGTGAAAAATTGCGTAAAGTTTACGGTGACGATGCTCTATAAGAACGTCAGTGCCAAAACTGGTTCAAGAAATTCCGCGCTGGTGATTTTGATCTCAAAGATGCTCCTCGGTCAGGAAGGCCTACCGAGGTTGATGACGACAAAATAAAGGCATTGATCAAGTCAAATCCACGTTACACGACACGAGAGATTGCAAAAACATTGAAGATCAGTCAAAAAGATGTTCACGTCCACCTAAAGAAGCTGGGATACGTAAGCAAGCTCGATATTTGGATTCCTCGTGAACTCAAAGAAGTTCATTTGACGACGCGTATAAACATCTGCGATATGCTCATGAAACTTGAAGAAAACGATCCTTTTTTGAAACGAATGATAACTGGTGATGAGAAGTGGAATGTTTACAACAATGTGGAACGCAAACGGTCTTGGTCCCGACGTGATGATTCGCCTCAAACGACTTCAAAAGCAGAACTTCATCAGAGGAAGATTATGCTCTCAGTGTGATAGGATTGGAAGGGTGTGGTGTTTTTTAAGCTTCTACCAAGGAACCGAACAATCAATTCGGATGTGTACTGTCGGCAATTCGACAGTTCGAACGAATCTGTCATCCAGAAACGTCCGGTGCTCGTCAATCGTAAAAGAGTTGTGTTCCATCACGACAACGCGAGACCACACACATCTTTAGCGACCCGTCAAAAATTATTGGAGCTTGGATGGGATGTGTTGCCCCACCCAGCATACTCGCCTGACCTTACGCCGTCAGACTTCCACTTGTTTCGCTCTCTTCAAAACTCCTTGCGTAAAATAACGTTAAATTCAGATGAGGCGGTAAATCAGCACCTTGTTCAGTTTTTCGCCAATAAAGACAGGTCCTTCTACGAACGGGGAATTATGAAGCTCACCGAAAGATCGCAAAAAGTCATCGAACAAAACGGAAAATATATCATTGATTGATCTTTGTTCTTTATATATATAAATAACTTTGAAAAACATACAAAAAATACGCAATGACTTTTTACTCAACCCAATAGTTATGTTATAACTGCCCCGGTCCCAAATATAGACGCCTGAATGAACACGGAGCGTACATAGTGAAAGCAATAAGAGAGGGATCTGGACATATAAATATCATAGAGCAAGGCTCCGGCTCTGAAGCTTCTGGCAGTTTCACATCGTACGTTTCAGACTCGACGCATTATATTTTCATAGCCATATATATAATTTAAATGTAATTATGCCGTTCATTTAAGACCGATGTGAATTCGCATCCCGATATAAATTAATTAAGATACAGAAAGAGATTCTTTTAAAATTGTAATTCAGAGGGAGATTATTAGTACAAACTAGCCATAGTAAAATATGTTGAATGCCGTAATGTTTTGCGATTGTTTCGACTCGATGATTGATTTCGCGTTGATGATCACCGTGTAACCTAAAATATGGAAAGCATTGCATTACTAATTTATTTTTTCATTTAAATCTTTCATTAATTTTCTAATAAGTGATATGTCGGAAATGGGGAAATTCAAAGTATAATATGTTTTATAATCAATTCTAAAACACCAAAAAAAAAAAAAAAATGGAGACTATTTATGGCTCAGAAAAGATTTGCTCTATATATAGAGAAAATCCATCTAAATTCATAGAAGATATCCTAAAGGTACACAATCAATACCGAGCCATTCACGGTTCGCCGCCGTTACAAATAGATGAAAAGGTAAAATATCACTTTTTATCTTTGCTGCAAATTATTCGTTTAAAAATTCTAAACCGCATTTTTTTTTTTCAAATTTAGCTACGTGTCATTTTTTTTAAATTTAATTATTTATTGCATAATTTTATAATAAACAACGCTGTGTGCGAGAGAAAAGACGTATTATTATATCTTAAGTAATATGTACCATCTATACGGATGTTTAAAATTGTGTAGTTGAACGAGCGTGCTCAGCAGTTGGCGAAGACTTTATCGAAAAATGAGGAGAAAGCGCTGAAGGAAATTTATATACCGTATGGTGAAAATGTGTACGTCAGACATCCGCATTGGAGAATGCTTCCCGAAGAGCCGGTGCAATATTGGTAAGAAATTTGCGCAACGGATATTGACACGTACATGAAAAGTAATGCAAGAGAACACAGCTTGTACAGACCAGAATATTTATATAATAATCAATAATCTGTTATGCCAATGTAATAAGATTTAAGTCAATTATCATGACAAATTTAAGCATACATTAATAAAAAAGAATATAAAAAGAATCTCTCGCAATTATTTCTAACTCGGGAAAAATTTCATGAAAATTAAAATTTAAAAATTGATGATACTATTTTCTGTATATCTTTCAAAATATATTTTCCCGAAAAAAGAAATAATTTAATTTTATATTTAAAAAGGTTCAGTCGCATCTTCTCTTTCCACAATAATCGATTTATTTATTACTTCGGTATGCAGGTATCAAGAGAACAGGTATTACAATTACGACACCCCACAACCGAGGAATTTGAAATACGTGCGTAATTTCACACAATTGGTATGGAAAGATACGAAATTGATGGGTATCGGTATTGCCACCGGATGGAATGGAAAGGTTTATCTCGTGTGTAGTTACGATCCACCCGGAAATGTCGATGGCGAATTCCAACGTAATGTAGCGTCGCCTGAAGAGGTAAGATATAATAGATATTTTTTCTCAAACAACCATATTTTTCAAGAAAACTAATATTAATATTATGTAAAAAATTGCACGTGTACGGTAAGTGATAAATCTAAAATAAGAATGCTTGTCATAATAAGCACAAGCAAATATGACAAGAATTGCCATAATTTAAATAGTTTTATAATATACTTTTATATATATACAAAAAATAAGAGATTATATTATAAAAATATTTAAATCATATAATTCTTATATTATTATATTTGCTTTTTTATTATATTTATATATATACACACACATATTATACAATGTGTGTGAAAAAAATGTTATGTATATCGTTAAATATATTTTTTATCGCATCGTATATATGCAATAATCATGAATAAAATTGTGTCCGATTTACGTAATGAATTTGAAGAATTAAAATAATCAGTTCTATTATTCTGCTGAAGATTAGAGAAAAGTGCAAGGGATACGCATTCACTGGAAATATTTTAACGCGTTAATATCATAATTTCTTCCGCAAAATCGATGGACGATTTTACCGTTTATTTCGCGAGAAACTGCTTTTATGCTTGGCAAAACGCAGAGAAGCGTTATTTTCAAGCGTGATTTTGCAGCCTGTCGTGCGTACCGTTGAAATTGGTTTTAAATCGGTTAAATCGCGAGCAATTAAAATAAACAAATCAAATATTTTTAGACAGGATATATCGTGCAGATGAACACGTGTGCAAAAGTATTTGTTGCTCTCATGTCGCGATAATCAACGAAATTTTCCGGAGTGCTGGATAAAAATTATATCAATGGCTTAAATCACACGCGATAAATGCACTTTAGAGAACGGCACAGCTTTAGAAGAAATATTATTTTATACGGAAATACACACGCATACAGAGAACACATCTGTGCGCGACATGAAATAAAACAGCTAGAAATATCCGTTTTTCAATGTATTGAACGTAAACGCAATTTTACGAAGTGTCATACCGGAACGTAAATGGAACATTGAGTGAGACTGTTTTTTTTTTTCAAATTTATTAAATCAGGTACACACTATTAAAATGGATAAAACAAACTTTGTAAAAGAGAATTATTTTACACCCTATTTTGCGAAATTAATGTGGTCCAATTTGTTCTTTCTCCACATACGTTCGGGAATAATTATTCTTTATCGCCTTTTATGCTCTCATAAAGCATGCACATTTTCACGAGACGTGTATATACTATCCGTTAAATCGTGGGTAATTAAAATTAATTAAGGTCATCCTAAAGTGGTTCACTTATTTTACCGCATAAATTTTCAAGTGCAATTCATAGGATAACGAAAACTGGCGTATTATACGGAGCAGATTGTATAGGTGAAAACGTCGCGAAACGGAAAAGTCCAGTTGTTAACTAATTAATTAGAGCCGGTAAAATTCCCAATGCCGCCTCAAGCGCTGATTTACCTTTGAAAAATTTTTCACAACGCTGGAATTTGCTCATTAACTTAATTAAATCATGGAAAATGTAAAACAAGAAGCAAAAATGAACGATTTATGTACATAAAAGGTAGAAAACATTTTTATATTCCTGCTTTTTCTCTGCAGAATAAATAAATTAATCTAATCAAAAAGGCTAAGATATTTTTCTTGCCTTTTATTTGTGCATTTTTACGCGGCTAATATTTACAGTCGATCTTTCTTTAGAAAGAATTTAATTATGCGATATATAATTACGTATAATTTTCAATATTAAATATATATAATTTCTAAAATATTAGGTGTACAAATAAGTTTCCGCCGTTTTTTATCAAAAATTGGGCATTTATTGTGAAAGAACGGAACTTGATGTTTTGAGTCACTCCCAATGTAAGTGCAAGTTCTTCTTGCGTTTGGCACGAATCTTGATCCAATAATGCTTCCAATTCCGCGTCTTCATACACTTTCGGCCTTCCGCTACGTTCTTTGTCTCCGATGTCAAATTCACCGTTCTTAAACTTTTGAAACCACTCACGACAACTTCTCTCACTTAAGGCAGCCTCATCATATGCATCTACAAGCAATCGATACGCCTCAGCTGCAGATTTCTTCAAATTGAAGAAGTAAATCAAAAGTTCCCGCAAATGACGCTTATTCGGCTCAAAACTCGACATTTTCGCACACAAAAGAATATATTATACTGATAAAAAATCACTAATATTTTAAGGTTATGTTATTGACTGATGTCCAATCTTACGATAAGGACGTTTTACATCTGACAATTTTAACCATAACTTACTGGTGGCGCCAACTTTTGTCAAACGGCGGAAACTTATTTGTACACCTAATAGAATTTGTACACCTAAATAAAATTTTTCACACACAATTAAATTTTTATCAAACATATATTTATTATATATATATATATTTCTATGCATATATATTTGATGCACTTTAATTTGTAATATATAAAAAGATATTCCAAAGTGAAGAATACACTTTTCTCATAATAACGCATTATCTGTATTATTTTATCGATCTTTGTACGTTTGTAAATAATCGAAGGATGGATGCAATGAAATATAAACGGCAATCTATTCTCGACCGAGATGATTGAAATGTGGTTGCGAATCTTACACGCGCAATATTCCGCTTATCGATACACGATCAGGGTGTCTCTGGACTGTCTCAAAGACGGCGTCTCGTAGTTTATGCCGCCACTGGAAATAGACGTGATTCATCGAGGCACTTCTAGAGACACGCGGCGAATTTGCACGATTCTGAACATCATCTTGCTCGATCCATACAATCTAGCACGCTTGTCTCGTATAATTCTTGATAATAAATAAAGTTCTTGATAAAATCAAACACAGGTAACAGTTGCAATTTTCTTTGCTCGTTCAATTATTTCCAAAAAGAAATTTATTTCTTATAATCTCATTCGGATCCTTTGAGCCTTGTATCTTAAGATTATTTAAGTTACAAAATGATTTCTCAACTCTATAATATAATTTTAAATCTTGAGATATCTAATAATATTTTTAATCTTGAGACAACAAGAAGAGTTTGAAGATTTTTGCGATTTTGGGACAAACCACTGGATTAAAAGCTTGACGAATTTTTTTATTTAATTGAGGATCCGCAATCTTATTGATATATGTAACTAACAGTTTTATATTTCACGATCGTTTGTAGAAAGCGAAAAATCTAGGTCACAATCTTGTTCCCTATCCTATCGTACACAGTTAATTGCGATGCGTAAAGTTTTGCGGTAATAAATTCTCCGTTGCTGAAGGGTGAAATGTAACGAATTTAAAGTACACCCCAATACCCGGGGATACCGTAACACAACAGTTCCCGAGCTAACTAGTACTCAACAAGCCAAAGCGAAAATTAGTTATGCAACCGGTTAAATTAATTTCCACGATCGGTATAGCTATAAATTTCTCATAGCCAATACTTGCTTTTCGAATATAAGATGGGAAAAGTTGATCAATATCGATAAATTACACGACAATGAAAGGAGATATTAGAAGTGATTCGTTTCACTTCACGGTCGCAAGGTACTTTAATAATGACTCACGTGGTGTATTGGAATATCGGTAAATATTTTCGATAAATTAATTATCTCTCTCTTATCTTCCCATTATTATCATCTTCCCTAATACTCTAAGTTTTTGTCAAATTGCAGCTCGAATTTCTTCGTTCATGGCTACTTTTTAGACTTCTCTTGATTTTTAATGACTTTTCAGACATTTCGTGATTCCGTGAAAAATGTTTAGCGCCATACCTGGGAATTGATGCGCGCAATTTCGCGTCTCAGGATATCCATGTGCGCGTCCTTGCACTCGGGACAGCATTTCTTCTCGCAATGAACGCACAGCGAGCAGTAGCTCTTCTCTGAGCAAACACCGCAGCGTTCCATGGTCTGACCGCTGGTCGGGTCCGGTAGTTCCCCAGTGATCTCGATATGCAATTCCAGGAATCGTTGCAGTGTTACGTTGGTCGGAAAGGCTTGCACGCCCTATAAATAGCAGAGATGTATCATCGGTTCGATTAGCCTTCCAATGTACCGGGTACGCCGGTTATTAATGGACTAGAATCGGCGTAATGGCGCGAACTAATTATACAATGCGCCCATGACATTCCTTTAGTAACATTGTCAACAAATTGAAATTTACTGTCTGTAGATCAGGAAATAAGTCATCATTGTTACTATCGAACATCTGTTTGTAAAATACCGTATTTAAAAAAATCATCTATATATAATAATGAAACGAACGTATTTTTTTTTTTTTTTAATTCTCCTATTTCTTCTGAAAATATAATTGCATAATTTTGTTATGCTACGCGAGAACATTGTTAAATTTCTGCGTAAACACCTTGGATTATTCCGCGAAAACAGAACCGGTCGAACAGTCGGAAGACAACATGAGTTTGAAACGCGAGAGTACACTCGGTTCAATGGGTGTCCTCTCGCGTTTGGATTCATCGTTGAATAAAGATGAGCTCTCGCACGTAAACGTCGCATATGCTATCGGGTATAAGAAGGACATTTAACTTATGCGGCAAAGTAACACAGACAAATCGACTTCTCCCCGATTCGCATTATTACCCATTATTATTGCACCGCGAATATATTAAAGACATAAACGCGACAAGGCGACGAGCCGCAACAGCTTGCGCAAATGTGCCCCGTATAAATTTTGCGAAACCGCGAGAAGCTAAATACAATATAATATGCATCTATAATTTATTTTCATTTTATGTTAAGTATTAAATCGGATCGGAGACATTTTAAATAATTATTTTCTTTATTTTAAAAATATTTTTATCACTTACAACATTGATGTTGTAACATACATATCGTATAAAAATCAGTAACTCTTACTTGATATGGTATACGATGTTCGGCACGGCATTCTGGACACTTGACCTGTCGACGAACGTAATCGACGAGGCCGTCCATGCACGGCTCCATGCAAAAGCTGTGTTGACATGGCAAGAGCTTCGGGTTTCTGTACCGGTCCAGGCATATCGCGCAGGTCAGCAGCTGCTCGAACTGCTCCATACCTTTAAAAAGAAAAGGATCTCGATCTTGTCTGCTTTATATGAAAGAGAATAAAAAAAAGTTATCTGCCTTATTGAATCCTTTATATAAAGCATGCAGTTTATATATACATGTACATGTAATATTTTATATATGCATACATACATTTTATACGTCCATATGTATTTTAGAATATATATATATATATATATATATATATATATATATATATATATATATTCTTGTACGTCACAACACATTCAATATATAAACATATGCGATATAAATATTATTTTAAAAAAATATTATATAAAACCATAAATATATATATATATATATATATATATATATATATATATATATATTCTTTTTTTGACGTTGGGGTTTTTAAAAGCGGCCAAGAATATCTTTAAATATATATCTAAATACATTTATTGTATCGTATATTTGTATTGCAAAAATACAGGATGTATTTTCTTTCAATGCGTTTCGGTATCTTGCAAAATTTTAATTTATCATAGTTGAGAAATAGATTATACTAATACATCGACTCTTTAACCGGTCATCGTTTCAAAATACTGCCAAAATTTTATTTATCTAGCCAAGATGTTAAGCGATTAAGGAAAACAGCTGTTGATGTTTACTTATGTAGTTGCTTGTTCTTGCAACAATTATATGACTGAATCGATATTTATATAGTCCATAGAATTCTCAGCAACGCAATTCGGGTTAAAACATTAAAGAAAAAGAGAAAATGCAAGCAATATATTGATATATTTAATTCACTTTGAATGTTATTATTAAATTATTTTCTAAATAACAGAGTTTAATCTGTGTATATTTATAAAATATTTAATTAGAGATGTACGCGTGTTTCATTATATATATATATATATATATATATCATGAGTGCCAAGACAATGTCAAGATCTTTGTGTGGAGTCATTGAACTTCTATTTTAAGGCACGATGTATCATCAGCGTAAATTTGGTAAAAGTTATGGGTGAACTTAGAGGGCAATCGCGAAAACTCGAAACGCAAATTATGCTAAAGTCTTTTGCCGCTTTAAAGAGTCGAGTGTATTACTAATCAAGCAATCTTATTCACATTTTTCTCGATTGCTTGCAATTGATATACTTCTCTTAGCGAGAAACTAATAATATATTAATATTATTCGATACCATGAAAAATAGGAATAAAAAAATTATAATTTTATATATAAATATTTATATAAATATTATATACACAAAGCTTCTCATATAAATTTACATAAATATTTTATATAAATATCTTTTTTATAATAAATTATTTTTCATAATATTCCTTAAATAAATGAAAATATCATTGACGTTATTATTTAAAATTATTTAAAATAAAGTATTTAAGATTAATTAAAATAAAATATTATTTTAACTAATTGTTGAAATGTGTTCATTGCAGAGATAGTTTTGTGAAATGTAATCGCTATGCTTAATAGTATTAGATCCTGATTGCAGTACTGTTACAGCGTTTATATTGAAACAAGTTGCGTTACAGATCGAAAACCGCGGCAACCGTAATAATTATTTGAACGTCGCTAATGAGTGGATGATTACTCATGCAATCCACGAATTAATTATCGCGCTTGTACGCGAAGCGCGTAATATATGAGATAAACCCGATTAACGTGAAACGGACATTTTATTTAGCGTGAAACAAAAATTTAATACAAATTTTATTTGTAACATCACATTCCATGTCTGATATAAATTTAATTATAACATTTTTTTAAATAAAATTGAATTGAATTGATATTATTTTTAAATAAATTAAAAATAATTCTGATAATTTACTCTTTTCCTATTCTTTTGTATAATTCTTTTTTTTTATTGTACTCTTTTTTTTTCTTCTTATGTTGTAATAATTTAATTCCTTTATCATCTTTCTCTTTTAATTAATAAAAAATATTAAACGTGCGTTTCTTATGTTAAAAATTTATTGGATTATTTAAAACTTGTTATAATTTGTAATTTATTATTTGTATATAATTATTTCTATGTATAGGATTTATTTTGTTAATTTGGAACAAAGAAAAATCATATTCAATTCAGTTGATGCAATTTTAAAAACATTATAAACGTGACGTGTATAAAAAATTTGAAAATTCTATAAAAATTCGCGAGGTCCGCATCATTTCTTTCTCTGAGATACGGAGATACTCGATCAATGTCGATTCTAATTCCATGAGACATCGGTTTATTTCAGATCCGACCTTCTCGCAAAGCATCCGGCAGTTTGTCATCTCGATGATGATGCCAACGCAAACGTTTATCCATCACTAAATTAATATATCCGGATTTTAGCTAATAAAAATCATGGATCTTTATTAACATTTCAAGGTATTACGGAAGTGAAGAATTTCGAGCTTCTAAATTTCTAGTATATTCCTAGTATAATTACATTGATCGTTTAGTCAAATTTTCAATATTTATAACTATATATAATTAAAATTTATACTATTAATATCTTTACACTAAACCCGAAAAAGTTATATCTTTCAAAATTAAATATACAAACAAACACACATGTATACATTATATAAAAATATATATATACATATTTTGTAGAATAACTTCTTCAAAACTGGCATTTTTTTGCATAGATTTCGTGTTCCAAATTAAATTTACCTATTTATATTACCCACTTGCAGCTCTTTGAACATGTATTTCACACATTTAACTCGGATTAAAAATATATAAATCCTAATGGCATTCTATTGAGATCGGTTAAATGGCGATCATGAAAATAATCGCGATGAACACAAAGTCTCGGATAAATTTAGGTAACACACACCCGCGTCAATATCACATGCGAAACGTTCAAAGAGATTGTTCGAAGCGGATACGTAGGCAGGAGCCGAGCCAAATTCGTTTTGGCTTTCGCAAGTTTCTCGACGCTTCTGACGTTGCTGACGTCGAAGGTCACTACGTCGAGGACCGATCGCGCTTCCGAGCCGACACAATGGCAAAAGCTCGTACATTAGGAAGCATTGTTACTGTTAGACGAACCACTTGTTGGATCTTAAAGCAAACTCTCCCCCCTTTCTCTCTCCGCGTGTGCGTTCGGGGGAGAGAAAGGGGGAGTGCAACAGGCAGTGAGCAACGATTGCATTAGTAACTTTCAAGGGCGTTGCCATAAGAATGAAACGGGATGCTAATTCTGACACTTTGACTGTGAGCCTCGAAACTTCATTCGAAAGCCCGCCCGGGGAGAGAGAGAGAGAGAGAGAGAGAGAGAGAGAGAGGGACAGAGATGCCCGCCTACGTTATTTAAGTCTTCGTTTCACCACACACTTTAATTGTGTGATCATACTTTGTGATGGATCACGGGGACATTCCGGTGTTACAAAGGATAGTTCAGCGCGTGCGATCAAGTCGGATTTTCATCGGAATACGCTATGAGAAATCTGCCGCAAAATTCTTTATCAGTAACAATGACAGATCACGCGCGTCACTTTAAAGAAATTCTTTAATCGGTTTAATCTTTAGTTGCTGTTATATGTATGTATGTCTTTATTGGACTCCCCAATGGGGTTGCAATTTTATACTCTTACACTTTACAAATTTCCAAATATACAGTATTTCATTTTCTTACATTTCCGCTCTTACAACTAACGCTCCTAACACCTAACCTAACGCTTTACTACATCGCTTTTCTTTTCCCTCTCTCTTGCTCTTCCCCTTTTGCTCCTCACGCTCTCTTTCCTCCTTCATCCTTATGCTCTTATCTCTAACACTTCTAAACACACATAGCTTTCCTATCTTTTTCTCTTTTCGCTCTTCTCCCTTGTTCCTAAACTCCTAACCCTCTTTTTGTCTCCTTCCTCTATTCCCCTCCTTTTTATCCTTCTTTCCTTCTCTGTCCTTCCTTCTTCTCTTCTATAAAGAGGTATATATATGGTGGGATGGGATCCGAGCGGAATCGAACCTGGGACGTGGCACTTGTCAGCCCGCGACTCAACGCTCTAAGCCACTCATCGCCCCCTAGTTGCTGTTATATATTTTTGTTATTCTGATTTCAATCATTAAATCGTGGCATCTCCCTGTCATATCCCCATAAAGAATTATATTTTCAGAAACATATTATTATTTTTATTTTTTATTAGTTTTAATAACGAATTGACGATTAGTAAAATAGGAAATCATTTATATGATTATTTTTGTAATTGAAACAAAGTAATAAAAAAAAAATTAATTATTCAAGGGAAGCTGACTATATATTTATAAATGCGATATCAATTTTTAATAATCTCCAAATATATATATTTATAAATGAATTTTCCGTCCATATTTAAAGCGTAATGAGAGCGTCGCATAATGAGAATTCGGAAAATCCGAATGTCATACGCTCGCGAAATGTGGTTGCGCGTGGGCGCATCATTATTCTCGTGAAACAAAATAAACAATGTCGCGAATGATTCAGCTTTTTCCTTTGTCCGCGAGAGGTAGAATTTGCGGCCGTTATTTCACGAAAGCAGAGTATCTCGAGTCGTTTCTCCTCGTCTAATGCATTTCGCGGGATGTACGTGTACGTGTATAATTGAATACCAAGATTTCACGAAAGTCTAGATTTATCATTTATTATTTATTATCTCGAAATGCTCACGAAATAGCGCAGCACGTTGCTATTTTATAGCGCGTTTAATTTTGATTCTGTCTTTTTAACGTCTTTTTATCAATATGCGTGATTACATTGGGTGTGTGTATTGTTAATTATATTAAAATTCATAGCACACACAGACGGTAACTATTAAATAATTATTAATAGAGTCGCTGATAAAATTAAAGATTTGTGTTAAATATTATTTTATTAAATAATACTTAATTTAAATAAATTTGGAAAATGTATTTGGAGTTTAACGCAATATTTATAGAAGTAAGTGTGTAAAGATAAGATTAAATTCTAAATTAGAATCTTAGATTAGAGAAGATTTCTCTCGCTTATTGACAGTTTTTTTTTCCACATATGGACGTACTAAATTAATATATAATATATAAACCTGTATTCTTAAATTATCACATGGTCAGATTACGCCCCTAAATTTGATCGCTTAATGACCGATCCTGATCCTGAATAATCGCCGGAATGTGCGATACATCTGCGTCTAATCAACGAATCCTAAATTGCTTATAAAGCGACAGGCATGTCGAATAATTTCTCCACGGTGCACAGCGTGTAATTTGTGCGCGACTAATGTCTCGTAATGCCAAACGCACTTGCCGATGTACACGAGGTGAGAGATAAATGTCCCTAATTTCATTCAGGCAGACAGTGACATTGAGAATACTAGGCATAACTCTGTATTTTGCGACCAAAATGAGGAAAGAGAACGCGTTCGTTAAAATGTCCGTCGCATTAATACATTTCCAACACCGAGATGCTTTCGCTTTCAGTTTCAAAGGCAGAAATATCAATTCGCTCTCATAATTAAAAACTCTCTTCGATGCTTATTCATTTTACCAGACCGCCATCGCATTTTCGATTGATATAAAAAATTTTTATTAGAGTTTCACGAAGTTTTAAAAATTGTTGAAGTTAAAAATAGAGCAAACTCCATCACTCTCCAAAAAATCCTTCTTCTATTCTTCATAATACACAAAAAAGAGAGAGAGAGAGAGATAAATTTTTTATAAAAAACTTTTTTTTAAAGAAAAACTAATAAGAAATTAAATAAAATTTAAATACCCAGTCAAATCTGTCCGTAAAAGCACGAGCGAGATACACTTTCGCGTTGCGGTATCGAAGACACCACCTTCGTCAGCGATCCCTCGTTGATGCGTCGCAGACTGATCGCGACTCCGATCTTCGATTCAGGCTCTCGTGGCTCGGGCACGAGGCGTTATTATATATCATTCATCCACGTGTCGCGATTGACAACAACAAAATGTTTAAAATATTTGGCACTCGTCACGAACAAAAGGCCACTTTGCGGCTAACGCGACGCGTTATTGACGCGTAGCGTTCTGGATCGTCGCGCTTCTGAAATCGGTCGGTCCTCGCGAGATCGGGTATACTGACACTTCTCGACGTCACCGTCCAGACTTATGCTCGCGCGGCCCGTTCTATACTTAGCCGAGAGGACCTTCGATTTCCGGCGGTTCGTTTTCGGCGAACGAGATCTTCGGTGAAAAGCACACAAAATATATAGAACGAAAATTCATCGATCGCATAGTCGGAATATTTTACACATGCTATCTTCTCCCAACAATATTTCTCGTGCTTCGTAAAATGATCGAACAACGCTTCTCTCGCGGAGAATGCAGTCTTCGATTTAACACTGATGTTATAATAATTAGCGGAGCGGAGTTGCTCTTCCTTCCTCTCTCTCTCTCTCTTTTTCTCTCTCTTTCTCCAAAGCGCGGAATAATGAATTCGATTTCCAATTATTCGTTTTATAGAAACGGAATGACGTGATATGCGTAACGAGAGCCGTTTAATAATCGTTCCTGTTTAATGTCAACATTAATATGCATTCTCTCTCTTGTCAGCGTGGATCAACGGGAATTCCTATTCAATCTGCTGGCGCGGCCAGCTTTAATAACTACAGCGAACAATATTGCGCCAAATGATCAATTGCGCCAAGTGGCATCGGCACGTGTATATATATATATATATATATATATTTTTTTTTTCTTATTAACCGATATAAATATACAAGGTATCCAATTTTAAAGGACACACTCAAATATCTCAGAAACACTGCGTTAAATCGAAAAATGTTTCAAACAAAAGTTGTGTGGCTTGAAGGGGGCCATAAGATGATGACAATGATTTGACCTTGGAAAATCATTTGAACGTCATGTGAAGGTCAACTTTAAAATCTTAAACGGAAACCCCCATTTTTTATTTAGTATTCTTGTAGCTGACATCGAGAGCTTCCCAAAACACTATAATAAAGTATATTTTCATTAAGTACTTTTTGAGTTATTTTATATTTTAATCTGACATATTTTGATATAAAAAATAAAATATTTCGTAAAATATTCAGTTTTCGATAATTTTACCGTAATACTTCTATGTACAAAATAATAAGACAAATTAATTAGTGCCAAAAAAAAACAAATGTTTAAAAAAATACATTGTAAATAATTTTCTTAAAAACAATTTTTTTTTTATACTAATTGATTTGTCTCATTATTCTGTACATAGAAGATTATCAAAAACTAAATATTTTATGAGATATTTAATTTTTTATATCAAAATATGTCAGATTAAAATATAAAATAACTCAAAAAGTACTTAATAAAAAAATACTTTATTATAGCGTTTTGGAAAGCTCTCGATGTCAGCTATAAGAATACTAAATAAAAAATGGGGGTTTCTACTTAAGATTTTAAAGTTGACCTTCACATGACCTTCGAATGATTTTTCAAGGTCAAATAATTGTCACCATCTTATGGCCCCTTTGAAGCCACACAACTTTTGTTCGAAACATTTCTCGATTTAACGCAGTGTTTCTGAGATATTTGAGTGGATCCTTTAAAATGGGACACCCTGTATAGTCATATATGTGACATAAATTGCAAACAATCGAATATTGCTCGTTTTGACCGCAAATATATTTTCTTCTATTATCCGTCGCTTTCTTTTTCCTTCGATTTCGAGGTCCGTATCAACATCTAATCGAAATAATCGGCCGCTGAGCTCGGGGAACAAAAAACATCGATAGGAAATCGGACATTCGGTGGGGTTGTTTCCCATTCGTATACCGCGGATTGAACCATATTATCGGATCGTATACGCAGGGGAACACCATTGACATAGAAAACATTCAGCAACATCGGATATCGTGTCCCTGCCTTTTCATTTCCAAATAAGCTTCTCCTAAATATTAGATAAAAAGTCTTTGCGAGATATCATGTTCGCGTAAATCTTGCAACGACGAATAATCCTATTGAATAAGACGTAAAAAATAATGCAATAATAAATAATCTCATTCTATCGCACAAATCTAACATGAAGAAATGAATTGCGGAATAATTGTACGATTTGATGCGTAAAATATAACTCGTTTCTTTTTTTCAAGACTCGATAAAGTATCGATCTTAAAGTTGATAGAATAAAATTTAAATCAAGCTTAATTTCTTTGTCAAGTGTTTAAGAAGGTAAACATCTCCCACGTTTCATGTTATACATGTTGAACGGTCGACCCTAAAAGAAAAGGGAAGATATACATCGTCGAGATCCATGTTTTCGTGCGCGAAATAGCGGTCGACTACCGTGAGATGCCCGGTTATATTTAGTTCCCGCGCGTTATCCAGCACCGCTTATTTTCAACGCGATCTTAGAATAGTACCGCCTCGGAGAACGGTTTATCGACCAGAGCTTTTCTCAAGCTGGCAAGATAGTTTTCTGCAGCCGGAATTATCCGTTCGGTTTATAAGTCCGCCATAAGCTCGTTGCTCGCGAATTTAATGCTCGATAACTGCAATTTTGTGCGCCAGAAGGTGCCACTCCCTCACGCGAAGACATTCTCTCTCTACGCTTTATGCCCGTTCTAAAAGCATCCCTCTCGTATCGCTCTCCCTGGCCCGTGTCCCTGGGAAAATAGATTTTCCGATTGCTATCTCGACTTCACTTGGCTCCGACGTTTCGTATGGCTATGCTAGATGAGGCTTTGCACATTCGTCGTTTTTATTCAAAACTAGATTGTTTCCATTAAATGGAATTGTCGTTACATTTAAAAAATTTGTGTATAGATTTTTGTATATTGTCCTATGAAAAAAAAAATACAATATGCGTATAAATATAAATCACTTTTCAACTTAATTTAGATGACGAGCTGAGAGAGAAGAAACTTTATAGAGTTAAAGGATGAAAAATATTACTTTAGGGATGCGCGTAAAGTAAATGAAATTTCTTATAGTTTGCACCAAACCCAAAGCCTGACAGCGTTCTAACGTAATAAAGTTGATACGAGTTAGAAGCGTTACTGATACGCGAAGTTAAAAATTCGCGTTTATCAAAGGAGACAAAGTTACGACAGGTGAAGTCGAGACTATGAAGTTTTTAACACATTCCATTTTCATATTCATCATGGATCCGTTGGCTGATTCTCTAAGTTTTTTTCCGAACCTTCCGCATTTAAAACCCGTCGTTCGCGGTGAATTCCGCGTCGTCAGATAAAGAGACAAGTCCTGCGCTCTCTCTAAATCTTCTTTCTTACCACTGCTACATAATGAGCTTTTCCCCGTCCAGAATGCATTTTGACTTGTACGTTCCTATAAATCTCGAGATTTTAGAGAATTATGCAGCGGCGATTATATATTTATGCTTATCTTTTTTGAGCAGCGAAATTTTAGATTAAAGTACCGCACGTTATTTATTACATTATTACCTCTATTAAATATCATTTTATCAACTTGCAATTTAATTTGAATATCCAGAATCCGTCGCAGAATGATGAACGATAATGCGAGCACGAGAGATCGTTGATTTATCGCTGACTTTTTTACTTCCACTTGCTATTCTTAACTTCCTCATCAAGCTACGATTTTGCGCTTCTCGTTGCTTGCCAATGACGTAAAGTGTTTTTGTGCTATTCCCCCATCATTTTATTTCAATGCAGAACTTTCGGTTTTTCTTAACAAGTAAACAACTCCCGGTACACTGATCCTAATTACTCTCGTGATCCGTATTGTCCCGTTTTTCAACGCGCGGTACACGTACCGTGTTAGTGGCATGGAGTACTTGAAGTATTTCGTGTTTACTGCGGGTTCGTCCCCAATAATTAGATCCCCGCGAAACTTTCTAGATATTCCGCCTTTATTATCCCCCGGTCGCAAAGTTGAATTTTCGTCGAAAGCCAACCGAAATCGCTATCCCATATATATTTCAGAATTAACATTTAATTAGTAATTCAATAGGCGCGCCTTACAATATCGTAATTTCGAAATTGCAACTTCGAGCGACTTGAAAAATATACGAGAGTTTTATTGTATGTTCAACTTGTCAAAAGTTTACTAACGATGCCATTACTCAATTAATCTGTAATGTATATACGGTACATAAACTCTTCGGCAATAAGTAGATGTACAAATGACGAATATAATAATGGAGAAGGAAGATTCTATATATTAAAGATATATGACAAAAATGTAATAAAATTAAAGAAAATTAAGAAGAAAAATAAGATCTGTTTTAAAGCGATCCCATCGCTATCCCATAATTTCAGAATTAACATTTAATTAGTAATTCAATAGGCGCGCCTTACAATATCGTAATTTCGAAATTGCAACTTCGAGCGATTTGAAAAATATACGAGAGTTTTATTGTATGTTCAACTTGTCAAAAGTTTACTAACGATGCCATTACTCAATTAATCTGTAATGTATATACGGTACATAAACTCTTCGGCAATAAGTAGATGTACAAATGACGAATATAATAATGGAGAAGGAAGATTCTATATATTAAAGATATATGACAAAAATGTAATAAAATTAAAGAAAATTAAGAAGAAAAATAAGATCTGTTTTAAAGCGATCCCATCGCTATTCCATAATTTCAGAATTAACATTTAATTAGTAATTCAATAGGCGCGCCTTACAATATCGTAATTTCGAAATTGCAACTTCGAGCGACTTGAAAAATATACGAGAGTTTTATTGTATGTTCAACTTGTCAAAAGTTTACTAACGATGCCTTTACTCAATTAATCTGTAATGTATATACGGTACATAAACTCTTCGGCAATAAGTAGATGTACAAATGACGAATATAATAATGGAGATGGAAGATTCTATATATTAAAGATATATGACAAAAATGTAATAAAATTAAAGAAAATTAAGAAGAAAAATAAGACCTGTTTTAAAGCGATATATTATAATTAAATATCTCGTAAATGAATTTTTTAAATAGTCCAAAATAAATCACGTTCAAATATTCGCATTTTCGCGGCTCGAATGTTCAAAGAGCGAAGCGTGAAAAAAGATATATTGTAATAAAAATATTATCCAAGCTGTTGAGATGCGCGGCGATTCCACGATCAAGAGTGCCCGTTTCCCACGAATGCATGGATAAAGTTATATTATTGCGAGACGGAAAGAACAGCGTTATCGAAACGAGAGAAAAGTTGCGGGAAGCGATTAAAAAGTTTCAACAGCCGTGAATTGCGCTGAGTGGACGCGCGAGACGATAGATATAACGGACGGAATTTTATATGGCTCGATTAATATAAATTAATTGCCGCGGCGGAAATGGAATATTCTCGGAGAGAAGGGACGAGCGGTCTTTCGGATTCGAATCGTTGGAAATAAGCCGATCGATCGTGTTTAATTGAATACAATGATACCGCGAGCGATTCTGGCCGCGAGGCCGGAAATTTTTTCATCTTACGAATTACGCGCGATCGCGCAAGATTTTATCGCGTCCCGCGGCCGTTTCGTTTTAATAATACAAAATAACGAAATAATATAATATTATAATACACATTTTCGCCGATAATGATGAATCCCCGTTGCGACGCAACGAAATTCCAATTCAGCGAATTCGCTGCATCGTCATATTACACAGCGTCGATACATAATGCATGAGGATCTCCTCGCGGGTCTCTCGCGCCATTTATTATTTATTTTCGCCTCTCGGACGAACTAATCATTTATTTGCAATGCCGAGACATATCAATATTTTAATGCGCGTCTGCGGAATCAAAGGTGCGAGCGGGATAAGGAGATACGAGGCGCAGATGACAGATGTAGAACTGATGTGTGCGAAATATGTTATGTATGAAACGGTAAAAGAATGTAATAAAAGCTCTTTTCTTCCGCGCTACAGAATCATTTACATGGTGCGCAACATCAAAGGGACAGATTCTTCTAAATCTGAGACGAAAACTCTTACGGGCAGATGTGGAGGAAAGTAAAAATTTAATTTTCGATATCACGCAGTTCGGTATAAGAAACTGCAGCGTATGTAAAATGAATGGAAAGTACGGAAAATTTATAAAAAATTGCGTTATTACATTGATAATTTAACATGTCAATAATAATGAACGATATTTCATTTGACGTAGATTTAAATTCGCAATCGCGTACTGCCACTGTTAATAATAAGATCACAATTATTTTTTGTTAATTCTAGTATTTAGCAAGCTGATGAGCGATTTGTTGTGTACGAATGTCACGCTTAATCAACCATTACATCTCGTTCTGCATTTATACAGAGAGACAGAGAGAGAGAGAGAGACAGAGATCAAATTTGTTTGAAAGAATTTAAACAGTTTACGATTTCGGCATGAAGGAATTAGCGGAATAGGATTATCATTGCATTTCGATATATCGCTCATCTCTTACACTGGATAATTAAAATTACATGTTACGTATAAACACCCTATAATTTAAAATACATTTTAATAAATATTTAAAATTATGATCGGGTGCAAATATGTATTAGGTGTACAACTTTGCTTCCGCCGTTTTCCTATAGATGGCTTTAGCGGTAAGTAGTGGTCGAAATAAATAGATCATAGAGGTCGTGCGATAAACTTGGGCATCTGTCAACATAACCCCATAGAAACATTAGTCGATTTGTGTCTGCATCATAAAGTTATTCTCGATTGAAAATGTCAGTTTACGAGCCAAATTCTCGTCATTTGCGGGAGGTTTCAATTTTCTGCTTCAATATGAAGAAATCTGCGGCTGAGGCTCATCGAATGCTCTCAAATAGTTATGGTGAAGCCGCTATTAGCGAAAGAACGTGTCGCGAGTGGTTTCAACGCTTCAAGAACGGTGATTTTCACGTCGAAGACCGGCATAGCGGTGGAAGGTTTTCGAAGATGCAGAATTGGAGGCATTACTTAATGAAGACTCGAGTCAAAGTCAAAAAGAATTGGCACGATCATTGGGAGCGACTCAACAAGCAATTTCAAAACGCCTCATAAATGTATAACCAGTTTTTTACAATAAAGCCTCGAATTTCGGAAAAAAAAACGGCGGAAGCAAAGTTGTACACCTAATATATATTTTAAAATAATACATTTTTCCATCACAAAACTATATAATTATAATTATAAATATTAATAGCAGTCATTTTATTTGTTTATATAATATAATGTAATAATTATCACATTATTAATTACTAAAAATGTACTGTTAATCGATTATTATAATTTTCATTATAAATATAAGCAGAACGTAAGAAACAGTTGGAATTCGCGCGCGTTAAACTTGTGGCCGCAATATGCACGAATGATAAAAATTTGATGGAGAAGAATGCGCGGTATAGCGAAAGTATTGTGCGAGATATTATATAAAATTTGATCCGAGCTTTTGTGCGGATTTCAAGTTGCCCATGTTCAATAATAGTAAACATTCTTCAAAGGTGAAACCCTTCGACGCGAAATCTCCATTCGCGTGGCGTTACCATTATTTTCACTTTTCGCTTATTCTTGTTATTAGGTTGAAAGCTGAGTTATCGTACCGTATGCATTTTTTCACCATTTCTCCTTTCATTGCAGCTCGGTTTTGGCACGTGAATTAATTTGCGAGATATCTACCGTTCCCTCTCTCTCTCTCTCTCTCTCTCTCTCTTTCTCTCTCTCGTTCTCGAGTTTGCGCAAGATATATCGTTCGCATTCCTTACTCGTTCGCTTCTCTCTTCTATCTGCTCTTTTCGTCCAAGTTCGAAGAAGTCGAGAATATCCGTCTTAATGCAACATTTGTAATGAGAATTCGGATTGTCAAGAATTATATCTGATCTCTTTTTGACACGATTAAAAACATGTTTTCATGAATTTTGCGACTAACGTTATTTATGGTCTCGACTTATGCGCAATTATTGCGAGACAATAAAAATTAAAAGAATAATATTATTGCGCAAGATTACAGTAAAATCTTTCAGTAATATCGACAACTATGATCAATCTATCGTTATCTCAATTAAAACCATATCGTCTTTGCGCTTAACATCTTAGTTTAGAATATCACGTTCTGCCTGATAGCAGAAATTTAAAGAAAGTTTTGCCATCGTGCAGAAATGATCGTATCGTAGAATATATTATAGTATCACTGTACTACATTTCAGTTGCACTTGAGCGTTTCTCAATTTCGAATAGTATCAGCCATCTTCGTCAGAGCGATCCAATATTTCATTACAAAATCGACTCCACGATCTGATCTAGACTTATCAACGTGTACTCACTTGTCGGAGAGTCGAAAAAGAAATTCAATTTAAGTGATGTTCTAATCATTCGCTTATCATCTTGGGTGATACTTGTGAGAAATTGTGCTTAAGAGATTTGACCTGATTTTGGGCGATTAATAAGTGCGGTAAACTACGCTAATGTACATACATATATTTCGAGTCATATTTTTGAATTGGTTGCACGCGTCTGGTTAATGAGTAGAGACGCGTTGGTTTTCCTTTTTTTATTATTTTTTCCTCTTTCTTTAGTTAATTCGGCCGGCATGGGTTTTTTCAATTACCGGCTTTCATTAAGTTGTCGGTCCCGCGGCTACTCTTATTTGACGTAGGTACGGGATCAACCGTGCGATGCTGCGCGAAAACGGTAAAAGAATAAATAATACTTAATTTTAGCTTTCAGCCCGGAAGACAGGTCAGCTTCATTCTTATTTTGCGTCTGCCTCACACGCATAGCGAGAAACGTGTATTTCTCCCTCGTAAATGCGCTTGGTTGTTCACGCGAGAAAGCGATGTCTCGCACATTATTGCGCAATACAATACTTCATTTTCACATATATTTAAAAAAGCGTACTATTAAAATAATTAATTTTTTTAGGTAATCATAAAATATATTATTATTTAATTATCTCACTCGTATTAGGATAATAAGTACTGATCAGATAAGAGTCGCAATAATGTAAATTGTCTGTCTTTCTCTGCATCTTCTTTTTGTGTGACCCTAGGCTATATTAAATACAATATATTGTATATATATAATCGCATCATCGCTTCTGCCTATCGCACGCGTGAGGCATAAGAAAACGTGAACAAATTTAATTAATTCCGAGAGCGTAATAAAGTTCGTTTAAAATTCTTCAGATCTCATAACTTCTACTTGTGCGAATATATATACAGGGTGTCCCATTTTAAAGGACCCACTCAAATATCTCAGAAATACTGCGTTAAATCGAAAAATGTTTCAAACAAAAATTGTGTGGCTTCAAGGGGGCCATAAGATGGTGACAATGATTTGACCTTGGAAAATCATTTGAACGTCATGTGAAGGTCAACTTTAAAATCTTAAATGGAAACCCCCATTTTTTATTTAGTATTCTTATAGCTGACATCGAGGGCTTTCCAAAACACTATAATAAAGTATTTTTTCATTAAATACTTTTTGAGTTATTTTATATTTTAATCTGACATATTTTGATATAAAAAATTAAATATTTCGTAAAATATTCAGTTTTCGATAATTTTACCGTAATACTTCTATGTACAGAATAATAAGACAAATTAATTAATGCCAAAAAAAAACAAATAATTGTTTAAAAAAATACATTGTAAATAATTTTTTATATCAAAATATGTCAGATTAAAATATAAAATAACTCAAAAAGTACTTAATAAAAAAATACTTTATTATAGCGTTTTGGAAAGCTCTCGATGTCAGCTACAAGAATACTAAATAAAAAATGGGGGTTTCGGATAATTTTCCAAGGTCAAATCATTGTCACCATCTTATGGCCCCCTTGAAGCCACACAACTTTTGTTCGAAACATTTTTCGATTTAACGCAGTGTTTCTGAGATATTTGAGTGGGTCCTTTAAAATGGGACACCCTGTATAAGACGACCTCTGGTAATCCCGTGATTAAACCGTATAAAATATCACACCACTACCATCGCACATAAAAAAAAAATTTGGATATTTATTCGCTCGTTATTTACTATTATTGTTATTGTTATCAACAGCATATATATCCATATATGCATAGTAGATAAAAATATCAGCGTTGAACAGCCGGAACTTGGTTTTTTTTTTTAACGTTCGACATATCTGTAAAATAGATCTGTTAATATGTGTCCGCACATTTCTCACGGCGATTGTGTTAGCTTTATATATCGCTGAAATTTATTTATTTTTTATATAGTTTGCTCGTTCGCTCGCATTCCAAAGAAAAATTAATTACGGATTTACCGCCGCTTTTCAAACTCTGAAGCGTTCAGTTTGATTCAAATAATGTATTTGATCACTTTAAATACTTTTAGCTTCCGTTTTAATTATTCACATTTCTCGTTGTGCGA
The DNA here is from genome assembly GCF_030449975.1 of Polyergus mexicanus. Taxonomy (NCBI): domain Eukaryota; kingdom Metazoa; phylum Arthropoda; class Insecta; order Hymenoptera; family Formicidae; genus Polyergus; species Polyergus mexicanus. The sequence goes on along the minus strand of NW_027223326.1, from coordinate 557,786 downwards.
AAGTATTAGAGAAAGATATGACGCGTCTCACTATTAAGGATTTTCTCGTTATTGATATAGTTTCCTCGGTATAAGAGATTGCAGTATAATTCACGATTTCTATTTGACTCCACATTATTCCGGAGTTTTTCAATTAATTCGTCGGCGCGGTTATATAGCTGCTCTTTTATTCAAATGAGAGGTCGTAGATTGACGCTCAACAATAGAGAGCTGACTATGGGATGACGGAATCGGAACTATGTCGGGTCAACAAAGAGACATAATCAGCGTGTTTAGGATTGTTAATCTTAATTAATTCTTTGTCGTAAATTGGAAAAACAACATCGCAAAAGGCTCTCGCACTTTATTCTAGATCAAATATTATTTCATCGTTCGCGATGCTCTCTTGCCGACTACAAAATGCGAATGTGAATAATATATTATAATTGCTTTACAGATGCTTTAGCCATAACGAGTTTTTAATAATTTTTTTTTTTTTTTTTTGCGTTACGTAATTGTGAGTGCGCGCGAAAAAACACCGAATTATTTAATTTATATTAAATAATCGGAATATTATAATATTAAAAAATGTTACAAATGGGGAATAATATTGCGAGAAGATTCGTTCCCTTTTATCGTAATCGTTACACGCGAAGAACTTAAATATGCCTCGTAGCGGAGGGTTTATATCACGCGTTCTGACTTTAAAATGAGATCGACGTCATACATACTCCGGTTAATTTTAAACACTTTGCATATTCTAAGCATACGCGCCTAACTCAAATACCGCGACAGATACGACGACAGGTGAAATTACACACAAGGGAGAACGTGTTAAAAAAAAATCCACGGATTTGAAATGCAGATTCAACTGAAATACCCAGCTCGAAATGTACATCTCAATTACATTTTGTAATTAGTAACTTTTCAAAGTACTCTACATTCTCGGTCTCAACCCATAGAAAGAAAGAAAGAGAAAGACAGAGGCGCATATATTTGATGTGCTAATAGATGATAAATCATATTAAAAAAAAAAATGGCATCTTTATTTTTAACTGCAACTAGAATCTACAATGTAACAAATCTTCCGCGTAAGTGAATAAAAATGAAGCTGGATTTCCACCGCTGTAAGTCGTAAATGTCGTAAAAAAAAAGCGTACCATAAAATCGCTCCGGATATTTCCTCTAAAAATACAGTTATATTACTTATGCGTCAAAATCTTCGAAGATTCGACAACTTTTCAGATCTCGTTCTAAGTATAATCGTTACGTGCAACTTTCGAAGCTCATAATTCTGCGATATAAGATATAAGGCACATTTATTGGTCTTCCTTCTTCTTTCATCCGAGAAGAAATCTTGCGATATCTTTTCTAGCCCTCTTTTTTTACACAGCGTACTTTCTTATATTCCGTATCTCTCGGAGTTTCGTCAAAGTGAAAGATATTCGTCCGAGAGAGAGAGAGAGAGAGAGAGAGAGAGAGAGAGAGAGAAAGAGAAGAATTTCGTCGTTTTGTGCTCGAAACAAAAGAAACGTAGACACGATTATCTCCGGTCAATATAAACCAGTAATCACAAGCTTGTATCGTTAATCATAATTAATGTCCGGCATATGGTCGTATCGTTCTTTTTCACGACGGTACGGTTGCGATGGAAGATTCCAGTTGCGCTATCGATTTCCGAGGGGCCACCATACATCCCCCATTCTCACGACTTTCTCTCTCTCTCTCTCTCTCTCTTTTTCCTCCGTTTTATTTTTGCTTTAATCTCCTATATATGGTTAAATTCTTGCGCGAGGAAAGCCGACTAAACCGAAGGGGTTCCAACTTTTATGGAAAGGCAAAAGCATTAGATGTATCATTTTTGGATCATTTAACGCCTAAGAGCGAAAACGTTCTCTCTTTCTCTCTTTCTCTTTCACTCTCTGCAGCTATAAGGTACAAAGTTATAACGGCCAAAGTTTTTCTTTGTTTACTCCTGGGGGCTCTTGCCTTATTTCGTTGGGGACCCCGATAAGATAGATAGAAGTCTCTGCGTATGTGTGTGTGTGTGTGTGTGTTTTTGTATTGCGTGAGATTTGATAATGGGCACGTGGAGTGTATCGATTATAAGGTTCAGGCCGCCGGCACTATCGTCGCGAAAGAGCAAATAGTCTAAAGCAATAAATATTACGTTAAAATACGAGATATGTTATTGCTTCAAGTATCGATGTATCTCACAATACAACACACACACACACACAAATACGATAGTTATTTTCAGATTAAAAAATAGTAACCTATTCGATATTTTTTAACGCGATTAAATAGACATTCGTCGACAATATTATGAAATAAATATATAATTTTTGAATTTTTATATCCTAAAAATAATCACTCTACGTTATAGAAAAATTGAGATTGGATCGTCGACAATATTATGAAAAAAATTTATATTCTAAATTTTTGTATCCAAAAAATAATCATTTTACGTTATAGAAAAATTGAGATTGGGTATAGTTTATGAATTAATCTTATATATTATGAAATATGTTTTGTTGTAACGTTTTGTTGTAAAGTAACAACGAAAAAAAAAAAGAAAAACGTTGTCAACTATACTTAATACATTTTCTAAGGCGCACAATTACAATTGATTTCTGTGCACTTTTCGTCAACGGACAAGTATTAGGTGTACAAATTTGCTTCCGCCGTTTTTTTCCCGAAATTCGAAGCTTTATTGTACAAAACTGGTTAGGCGTTTTGAAATTGCTTGTTGAGTCACTCCCAATGATCGTGCCAATTCTTTTTGACTTTGACTCGAGTCTTCATTAAATAATGCCTCCAATTCTGCATCTTCGAAAACCTTGTCTCTTCCACCGTTATGCCGGTCTTCGACGTGAAAATCACCGTTCTTGAAGCGTTGAAACCACTCACGACACGTTCTTTCGCTAATAGCGACTTCACCGTAATTATTTGAGAGCATTCGATGAGCCTCAGCCGCAGATTTCTTCATATTGAAGCAGAAAATTGAAACCTCCCGCAAATAACGAGAATTTGGCTCGTAAACTGACATTTTCAATCGAGAATAACTTTATGATACAGACACAAATCGACTAATGTTTCTATGGGGTTATGTTGACAGATGCCCAAGTTTATCGCACGACCTCTATGATCTATTTATTTCGACCACTACTTACCGCTAAAGCCATCTATAAGAAAACGGCGGAAGCAAAGTTGCACACCTAATAGTAAAGCTCTAATGACCAACCATTATCATTAATGTGAGATCTCGAACAGTGTTAAATCTCTTATAAAGAAATTTGCATAATACATATAAGCAGTCTACACAAGAGAGCACTTCGGGACAGTTCGGTGTAAAGCCCCAATTTTCTTACATGACCGCCATTACATCTAATTGAACAATACTCTTATGCAAAGGCAGTCTTGAAATTTGCATGGAATAACGATCCTATTATTCTTCATTGCAAAATGCTCTTAACGTGACGCAAAAGCTCATGATTTTTCGTCAATTTTGTAATAAGTTAAGGTAAAAAAAAAAAAAAAACATTTGTTAAGCATTTTATTAAAATCGCTGACGTAATAAATTTGTGTAAAATCAATCATTCGATAAATTATTATGAAAATAGATAAATATTTGTTAAATAATCTCAATCTCATAAATTTTAAATTTCGGCAATTTTCTCCTTTTAATTTAACAAGTCAGCTTACGTTACGTAACAGTAATTCTGGCAAAGAAGATTACAAAGTTTCAGTCTTTAGATCGCCGATAAGGATATATGGAGAGAAAAGCCACGGGGCACAATTTTATTATTTCTCATGCACTTTTATGAAACTCTATCACGCAAACAAAAGACGCTCGACGTGTTGTTATAAAAGAATAATGGGAGAGAAAATATATAAAATGCGCAATGCGAGAGCGAAACAGGTTCTTGCCTTCATCTAGTGTGAATAGTCTCTTTATCATTTGCGTGGGGACGAACAGACGGACGAAAGGTGGAGTAAATCTTGTTGTTGGATCAGGTTTCTCTCGTGAAAAGTAGATAGAGGTAGACGGTGGAGAAGATTAGAGAAAAATTTTCTCCTGTCGCGAGAAGCCAGGTACAACGTTTTATACATCCGGTATAGGATGCGATAAACCGCCGCTCGTTGTGTCGCAGCGTCCTTATTCGCGCGACCAAGCGTATTATCGGAAATGCGCATTGATTGCGTTATTACCGGATTGCACCTGAAGTGTCAAAGACGAGTATAGCGTCGTGATGATATAATCTATTATAATGCGTCCCGTTAATCTGCGATAAGAGGGCGGAAAAGTAGATGTATGTATAGAGAAATCGAGGTGTCTCGAAGGACTGTATTAATATAATCCTAGTATTAATCAATTATTCCTGTGTGTACGAGGATGTATTCCATTATAATCCTTCTATTCCATTATTATTATCCCTTCATCATTTCTACTGCTTTTTGCGCTTTAATCTGCAACAGCATGTCACTATTGTCACAATGGCGCGTTATTTTATGCATTGCCAAGCGTCGTGAAACAAAGCCAAAGTCCGGCTTTAAAAGGCGGCCCTTTGTGTCCGGCTGTTAACGTAATTACATTTTCGGGCGATTTGTGAATTTTCGCAGTAGTAGGACATTTTCATTCAAAAACTGCGGTAAGAATGAAAGCTCTTTGCTATCACGTAATGCTTTGGAAGAATCAAGTGTATACTGGTATTACGAACATTAAACATCTGCAAATTTTTTTTCATACAGAATTTTTCTCTCGTAAGGTTTTAGTATATCTTCACAAAAAATATCTCAATGCTAAATTGAAAAAAATATATGTACAAACTCGAGGAGCTAACTTTTCATCCAGATATTAAAAACCATTTATCAGCGGCGCATTTTATTTTATCATAAAGCGAGAGATCGTTAAGAACTTGCGTCGTCGTGGAACGTCGTAAAAAATACAGATTTTACTTATATATATCTGTTTCTCGGTGTGAAAAAGAAACTCGACTGGCTCGTATCTTTTGTTAGTATCGTTTGTGACTCGTGCGACGTAGTAAAGAAGTAAAAACTATCCTGGATACGGTGCGCAAATGACATCACTTTACACCTCTGTGGTTCCTCCATATTGCGCTTAGCTTCTAACACATCGGACTATAACTTTAAAAAACAATTTCAAAAAGCGTAAAAGACGAATCGTTTTTTTCTTTTACGAATTATTTATTAATAAAAAACAAAAAGAATTATATAATTTCCAATTGTGAGCGATCTATTTTCAGGTTAGGTTAGGTTAGTTTGATAAATCTTTTTATTATTCGTATCTTTTATTATCAATCTTTTTATTATGTTAGTAATTTTTATGATTTTAAGGGATTTTTATATCGTATATCAAATATTATCTGCGAAAAGCAGCTATTAAAACGTCTCTAAAATGAAATTCTCTCGACCAGCTTGTTACCAATACTCGAATGCAAGGAATTAAATCGCGAATTTTACTTTTGCTATCTGTTCGCTCGTGCCAATCACATTCTAAACATCCCAGATATTCATTGGATTTCTGCAAAATCCTATTAGTGACGCGGAGACTGGCGCAAATGCACGTCCCGTAATTCAACGATTATATCCGCTATTACAATTCGGCCGTATGTGCAAACGGTTCGGTCGTGGACAAAAGCGACAAGGTGATCCATAACGAATTGTCTGAGGGCAAGTACTAATCGTGGAAGCGTTGAAGAACGAGACGATTGGGACCATAAATGACTGTTTGGTCTAAGCGCACGGTTTAATCTGTGAATGGATCGCGTCAAGAAAACCACCGTTAATCGCGTTAGTAGGAGATGCATCTGAAGATATATGGTGCTCATTTTCTCTGATAATCGGATTTTGTATAGAGCTCACTCGATAACAAAAGTACATATATATATATATATTTATGTACATGCGCTCTCTCAATTTTAAGTATTTTAAAGCTGTAATAATCTTTTCGTAAAAGCGATTTATTGAGAATTTCAATGTCAAGTTTAATTCGAAAATCGATTCTTGGAATTTTGCAATTATAAATCCTCTTGCCGCAAAATCTTAAACAAAGTTCGGCAAATCTGATCCGAGGCATTGGTACATTTATCCTGGAAAACTTCCCTCTTCGGCTTTTCAGTCGTCTCGTTTGCGCAAAGGATTAATCGCGAGTATGGCAACGACGACAGAGAATAGAGAGAGCGGATAAAGACGAGGACGAGAAACGTCGTCGTTCGCGTCTTTAATATTTTCCAAAGTGCTTAAGATAAATGTATCGCTCATTTTTAAAACATTATTATTGAAAATTACTTTGAAACAACTAGTTGGGATATATCGTCTCGAAAGAGTTGAATTATGATTGATAGAGACATACGCGATATTTTTCAACGTAATATAAAAATCTTTCCGCGACATATAGGATGTCCCATTTTAAAGGATCCACTCAAATATCTCAGAAACACTGCGTTAAATCGAAAAATGTTTCGAACAAAAGTTGTGTGGCTTCAAAGGGGCCATAAGATGGTGACAATAATTTGACCTTGGAAAATTATTCGAAACCCCCATTTTTTATTTGGTATTCTTGTAGCTGACATCGAGAGCTTTCCAAAACATTATAATAAAGTATTTTTTCATTAAGTACTTTTTGAGTTATTTTATATTTTAATCTGACATATTTTGATACAAAAAATTAAATATCTCGTAAAATATTTAGTTTTTGATAATCTTACCGTAATACTTCTATGTACAGAATAATGAGACAAATTAATTAGTATAAAAAAAAAATTGTTTTTAAGAAAATTAATTACAGTGTATTTTTTTAAACAATTATTTGTTTTTTTTTTTGGCACTAATTGATTTGTCTTATTATTCTGTACACAGAAGTATTACGGTAAAATTATCGAAAACTGAATATTTTACGAAATATTTTATTTTTTATATCAAAATATGTCAGATTAAAATATAAAATAACTCAAAAAGTACTTAATGAAAAAATACTTTATTCTAGTGTTTTGGAAAGCTCTAGATGTCAGCTACAAGAATACTAAATAAAAAATGGGGTTTCCATTTAAGATTTTAAAGTTGACTTTCACATGACCTTCAAATGATTTTCCAAGGTCAAATCATTGTCACCATCTTATGGCCCCCTTGAAGCCACACAACTTTTGTTTGAAACATTCTTCGATTTAACGCAATGTTTCTGAGATATTTGAGTGGGTCCTTTAAAATGGCACTCCCTGTATATATATATATTTTTTCTTTCTCTAAAAAAAAAAACGCTGTAATACTTTTGTTTAATCCGTTTAAGTTTGGCCCAGGAAACATTTTCGTGCGGTTTTTGCGCGCTACGATGAACTTATCATTTTGACGTAACGGCTGACATCATGTGGTCGCGTTGACAACATTAAAATATCAAGTAGAAGGCTTAATAAAAGTCACGGGCAAGTCTCGTTGAAGCCCGGGTGGATCACGCGCCATGTCGAAAACGCGGCCTGCGGTTTCCGCTGATCGCGCGTCTGCGATTCACGGTTCGAAATAAATTCCAACACATTTCGGAGATGCTTCGCTGTGTTACCTACTTATACTTAACCGTACGTTATAACATAGAAATCGTATTATCCGGTCGGATATGGGGCGCGACTGTGTACAGCGCGAGACCGTAAAATTATAACTCTGGCTGGCATTTCTAATTTCAGTGAATGCGCTAATGTTTCGCAAAATGCATTGGGTCACTTAAATGGGTAATGCACGTGGATGCGAAAGATCAAACCGTATTGTAATATTACAATCTAATGTTACCGCCATTGTAATAACACCGTGGAGCGGCAATAAATGATAAACAATAAAAACCATGCCACATATTTTAGAATTTATACTCGTCGAGTATTTGGTGTCGAAAATTTTTTGCGAGATCGTCATACTCGGAGATATATGTTGTTCTTCTTCCTTGTACGACATTTATTACGTGCCTATAGGTGCACTTTGTAGCTCGTTAGTTCGCGATGCACCCTTTCAATCGTGCGGCAATCCCCTCGCTACTTTTGCTACACGAGAAGGAAGAAAGAGAGAGATGGAGAGAGAAAAGCGAACGGAAAGGAGCTAAAAAAAGAGGATTAAAGTACAAGACGTCGCGCTAGTACTTTATCCACTTGCCGTTTGTCAGTAAGTGATCCAATTTCGATAGAAAGGATGATTTAAACGTCCCTTGATTTCACCATCTTGTGTAACACACCTCTGCTGTGAAAATACAACCTGAATACACAATGGCTCGACTTGACCGAGAAAAAGATGCGCTAGTGAACAAAATTCATTGATATACGTGCGATATAATGACTCGAATGCAATTGTGTTGTATATATAGCATTGGCTGTAAATAATAATTGGAAAATATTAAATAAATTTAGTATTTAAATTTCTCGAAAAATTACAAAAGTATCGAATATAAAAATATTTTTCGAGACTTGACGATTTTTGAGTTACAAAATCATTGTGTGTCGTATAATAATAAAAATATTATTATTATGCAAAAAAATTTAATAACCCAGTAATAATTTTTTTTTTCCTATTTCCTTCGGGATATAGCAAAGCATTTTTAATTACGGATATTTTACAACGGCATCCTGAAGTGGCTGAAATAAAGCTCGCTTTTATGGACGAGTAATTACCACCGCGTAATGAAAATAACCTTTCGAAATAATCCCGCGTAGGATCAATGAATCATCGAATTTGCACAAATTTCTCGCCCGCATCATTTTGGTTGTATTATTATAATCCTTACACAAAATATTTAAAGCTCGTTATATTATGTACATCATAACTGATACCTAGTGAAAAAGCATCTTATTCTTCTGATTTTTTCACACATTAAGAAATTGTTATTATATTATAATTATATGTATAATTGTATATAATTATTCATATATTATTAAAATATTATCTTTTCTCTTACGCGTGTTTTCGTGAAATTATACATTTTTGTCAAATTTAACTCAAATTATTGATGAACGATAGTTTTCACACATTATATGTATATAAAAAAATATAAATAATTTATATAAAATATCGATATGATATGAAAATCAATTTTATATAAACGTATGTGTGGTGCCGAAAAAGCAATTGATGAATTCACTTCTGACAGAGAAGAATAGGACTTATTTGTGGCGAACGGTTCTCGATCTCAAAGTCAGGAGAGAAATGGATTTCTTGTACCTACCGAGGAGGAATTGACATAAATGTAGATCCACCTGTACAAATGAAGATCCATTTTTCACTTGGCAGCCTTGTGATTCTGCCAACGGCTTTTTACAATAACTCGACCGAGGTCTGCGATAACTGACTACAATGCGATATCAGACGTTACATACCATGCTACTCTAAAACCGATAAATCATATCTTGTGTTCATTTTTGTAAAATATCCACCCGACTTATATAGCTGTCTCGAACGCTTTATCTCGGAAGCATTTATGGGACCGACATGGATGATATTGACGTGACTAATTTTGCGACGTGCTACGCAATAAATTTCTTACGTTATGACATTTCTGTATATCGCGGAGAAAATGACGATGCACGTACGAATAAAAAATATAAAGAGAGATATCGAATTGAAAAATTGAACATGTTACATATTTATGAAAAAAATCTTATTCCGCAATTTATATTCTATTATCTTGCATTCATTGAATTTATATTTTGTTTATATTAGAAGAATTTTAATTTTTTTTTAATTCTAATATTGATTTTTTATTAATTAATTTATGATACATGCACAATTTTGGATTATTAATATTATCAATATTATTAATATTCCATATTTATTCCTTGTGGTAGTTATATAATTTTTGTAATTTCAACATATGCAACATGTCAGAATATTTTAATTCCATTGTATTATAATGTAAATCCTCCCTAAGACAAAGGCTTTTGCCAAGGCTTTTAATCATTTCACTGGTGTCACAGAGTTTCATCTAGCAAATCGAAACGTGCTATCATCCCCTTGCGTTAATCGATAAATATAATTATTCCACGTCAGTTTTATGACATAAAAGTTTTCGATGGAAACAAAGCTTCGTGGATCAGAGACGAGGGGGAAAAAGGAGCTACGAGAGTCGGTAACCCTCCAGCAAAATGAGCTATAGCTCATAAGGCACACGACGAAGATTGATTAGCGCAGATTCATTTGTTCGTTGACTTTTTCTTATTAACTCTCCCTCCCTTTCTCTTATCGTGTAATGATAATGTGATTATTATTCTTGGAAAATTGGGATATTTTTAATGAACAGGTAGATTTGACAGAGACAAAGTTTACTAACAAGATCATTATAAAACTCGTTAATACTATTTTATCGGGGTAATTATTTTGACAACAGTAAAAATTAAATAAAATCATTATATTCGGATACCAATAAATCATCAAAAACTTCGTCATTAATGTATCGAATGCTGAATTAGTAAGGCGGAATTGGAATAAACGAATCACTAATGTATAATTATTACGATGTAACAAGTTTGTTAATTATGCTATAATAAAATACGTATCTACAAATAATATACGTAATACACAATGGCAAACGTAATGACTTTGTCATAAATTGAATATTATCAATATATTGTATGTATATATTCACACAATATCAAATACATTAATATTTAAACAAATATTAATGCGAAGCATACAAGAGCTGTCCGAAATATAATTTTCTCACATTTTCGAAAAGGAAATCACACACGCTCACGCGTTTTTCACTCGCATCTCTTACCAGACTCGTTGACCGCCTTTCGGCGGTCCTCCTCGGTTGGGGCCTCTCCCTAGTGATCGCCGAGTGCTTGTACTTTCCAGTCACCGAAATCCAGCGCTGTGACAGCTAAAAAACCAGATATCCACTATCGTTAAACTACGGCTCCAACGCGACGCGATATGATTGTGCGCGAAGGAATTTTGGGAGCCGCCAATTTTCGCTACCGCGTCCCACATAAATCTTCATCGCGCACACATGTCGTGTACGTATGATGCATGAGTGTGTCGTGTAAATTTAAGCGCATTGTCACGCGGGAAGAGGCGTTCGACGAAGGTGGCTCGATCGCACGACAGCGGCCGACGAAGATGAGCTGATTGACGGAGTTGACGGTATTTTGGCCGCATTACAGGACGACCGCGCGTAGGACGTTACGTGATTAGCGAACGGAACATCGCCAGGATCGAAGCGAGAAAAGAATAACCGGACGTTGACGGCGCTTGGACGAGAATTCTAATTAGCGTGATGACGCCTGGGGGAGTCGAGATTCCGGGCAAACGCCATCGCAGGGAGAGAAACATTACCGTAATTTACATTACGGTCTCTCGTTGTTACATCGTCGTGTTAATAACACGCGGGGATGAAACCGAGCGAATTTGTCCACAATTAGATTAAAAAAAAAATCATTTCTGACAACGCGATCGATAAACAGAGCGCGGCGCGGCGACGTTGCGAGTGAAAAAGGTCGACGTTAAATCAGACACGCGCGTATATATTGAGTGATTGCATAAGTTCTCTCTCTCTCTCTCTCTCGTGCCCGATTTAAATATAAACTTCAATAGATTATATTTTAGAGATAACATTTTTATTAATCAATTATATAGTCTCCATTCTTTTCTACAATGGTTTTCCAACGATCTATAAGCTTATCGATTCCATTTTTGAAGAAAGAACTTGGTTTTTCTTGAAAAAAGTTTGTAAGGTGGTTTTCGACAGCTTCCTCGGAATTGAGATTCTTGCCATTTAAACTATTCTGCAAAGACCGGGACAGATAAAAATCTGAAGGCGCAATATCTGGAGAATATGACGGGTGCTGCAGAATTTCCCATTGCAACTCCTGCAGTTTTCCTGCAGCTTATTCCTTTCAGTCGGGAGATGCGGCACCCGCGTATCAAGCTTGGAAATGTATCCAAGCTTTTTTAAATGACGAAAAGCGGTTGAATTATCGATGTTCAGCCTCTCAGCAATATCCTCAGTTGTAATCCTTGGGTTTCTTTCCACTAAGGCATGCACAATGTCATCATCGATGCCAGAAGGCCGTCCAGAGCGGGGTTGATCCTCCATGTTGAAATCACCATTTCGAAATCTGCCAAATCACTTTTTGACTGTTCGGAGAGCAGGAGCGCGGTCCAAATAAACGCTTTGAATATTTTTTTATGCAATCCCAACATTCACGCCTTTTCGAAATTCATATAGCATTACATGCCGCAAATGCACCTTTTCGTTCTCCATTTTTAATGATTTCTCTTATGCACAAATGGACTTATCTGAACAATATCTGACGCTAAATTGACATAAGACAACGTCATCTATTCGGTGTAAGCAACAATTACCACACGAAAACAATAGAACTCCGCCATGCGGCAACTTAATGCCATCTATGAAAATCGGGCACGAACTTATGCAATCATCCAATATTACCAATATCGTTGTGTGTGCTCGGCTCAATTGGTTACGAAGCCATTTTTTAAATAAACGCGCGTAGCCCGTATTTTTTCGCCGTAGATTTTATGCACCTCGCTTTTGTAACGGAGGCAAACTTTATTCGCCGATATTCGTGCGAAAATATCCATAGGGCCGCTGTTAGCCAGGTCATTTTGTACGATTCGACCGTTCGATTCTTCGCGCATAACTATAAAGATTCGCGCGATTTCTATATTTCTAATTCACGAAAAAACACACATATCAGAATATATAACGTTTATAAAAGATTTATAACATTCTATCACAATTTTCAATGACACGAGTCGATTTTAACGAACTGTAACAAAAATTTCGCCAACTCTAACAAACCCTAACGCATCGTGAAGAGGAAAAGGTATGCCACTAAAGTTTAGTGAAGAATTATTTTCTGACATCCACAAAATTAACGCTTCGAGGATTATTGTCGGTGCTTGATAATTGACATGGCAATTTAATGTTTACACCGTGGTTTCTTTTCTCCCATTGTTTCAAGCGTCGTGTGTTCACGGAAGACTTCTCGAAAGTATCCAAGTACCCTGGTCTCAACGAGTGGCGTTCGTTTCACCGATGTTTCCTGGACTCGAGCCAAACGGAATCTTTATACATTGGGAATCGCGTCGACCATCTACCGAGTTAGTTTCATTCGCGAAAAACGAAACGGACACGAAACGTAGGCAGCGTGACTCGCACTTCAATCGATTTCTGCGCCCCGTTTTCCATATTTTTTTTTATCACCCTTCCATCCCGTCGTTACGTTTCTCAGCGATTCCCCACGATTTCGCATTTTGCATCGGGATCGAGGATCGGACTGTCGTTCGCGACGCGATAAAAATGCACGAGGGCGTCGACGAGATACGCGACCGGTGAATAAGAATGAATGAGCAGCGCGGCGCATCGCGGAGGATAAAGCGGAAAATAGAACTGCGTGTCGCGCGAGGGCTGATGAGGATCCTTTCTCCGTCGTGGTCGTCGCGGCGGAGGAAAAACTGTAGCAAGAGGGAAGCGAGTAATTGGACACCGGGTGGCTATATTAGAGCACGCGGAGACAGACGGAGATGGAGAACGAAGAGACGGCGAGAGCGTCGAAGGCCGTGGAGAGACGGAAGAGTGAAGAGATGTGGAAAGGAAAGAGGATGGAGCGAGAAATAGAAGAGAGAGAGAGAGAAAAGACGAAGATGTTGAAAATGGGACGGAAGCGAGATGGTGAAACTGGTACAGAACGGATGAGTGAAAAAGAAAATGGTACGAAGGGATAAGTCTTTAAAAAGCGGAAAAGTAGGAGAGTATAGAGGACCAAGCACACATAGAGACGAAGAGACTCGAAAGAGATTGTGATGGCGATCGTGCGCGTCTCGCTATAAGAAAAGAGAGAAATGCGATGATGTGTGTGAGGAAAACGAATAGAAAACGAAAGAGTGGCAATTAGAGCGAAATAGAAGGTAGATGGCAAAATTGGTATAGTTAGAGAAAATAATGGGAAAATGGGAGAAGAAAGAGAGAGAGAGAGAGAACGGAAAAGTGGGAGAAGCCAAGTTAATAAAAACCGAAGTAAACCAAATGTATACGTAAATTAAGAGGAAGAAGAGAAAAAATAAAAAGAGTTGAGAAATGAGAGGAAAATCTGTTGCATAAAAATTAGAAGAGATAGTAGAACGATAAACGCAAATGTTATCGCTCCGCGAGTGATTATTGTGTAACATTTTTAGCATGAAAAGAGAATAATCAAAGGAAGCAAACAAGATAAAAGATAACAATGAAAATAGACAAAATTAAAGAGGCTCTCTTTCTTGGAACAAAATAATCGAAATGGAATGAAATGTATAAATAAAGGCAATAAAGCGTCGCTTGCTTTAAAAGAGAGACGGAATGAAGAATCCTTTTACTCTAGAGTGACGAAACATTTTAATGAGAAGCTGTGCGGTATTAGCAGGCAAGAGCGCAAGAAAATCAATATTAAATTAGAAGAAGAAAGATGTTTAATACAGAATTTTGAAAATCGTAATAGAAAGTTGCGTAGAAAATTCGCATCGGGAATAGCGAGAACTAAAGTGAGAGTCCCAGGACAGATTAGGGTTGAAGAAGATAAATGTATCAAAGAGAAAATAAAAAAGAAAGAGAAGAGAGACACAAAAATCAGGATGAGCGAACGAAATCGATAAGACAGGAAGAAACGTGGCGAGAAACTCGAATGGAGATATATTCGATGGACGATAGTCGGAAAAGAGAGTCGTTCTTGCAGTGACTTATTTAATTTATTATTAGAAAAAGGAATAAAAAGACACGAGGAAAGGGGTGGGGGGGGAGAGAGGGGGAAATATCGAGAGAGAAATCAATTTGAAGCACGAAGGGTGGACATACAAGGACAGATATGCAGAATCCAGAGAGGATCTCTCGCTCGCCATCGTCATCGTCGCGATCCAGCGCGTGTTCTTCACGCGCGTGCGTGCGTGCGTGCGTGCGTGCGTGCGTGCGGGCGTGCGTGCGTGCACGATACCGTTTTAGTATCCGAGCGTATCGGTGCGCACCAGTGTGTGCATTATCTAACACTTAAAATTAGACGGCGATGGCGACGGTAGCGACGAGAGACGACGACGATGACGACGACGACGACGACGACGATACTCCCTCTCTCTCTCTCTTTCTCTTTCATGATCCATAAGAGGAGGGAGGAAACCGGATGGAGATGTTCGTTGAATGCGATTCCCATGGATTACGTTGCGATGCGCCGACGATGCACTTGCACTGATCACATGGTGTAAAACTTCCTCTCTCCGCGGCGACACTTTCTTTCTTTCTCTCTTTTTTTTTTTTTATAGCACTATGTTGTACCGCACGATATGCGCTCTCGCTCGTTTCTCCGCGATCTCTCCACCTCTCTCCTCCTCTTTAATTCTCTACTTCCTCCGGCCTTACTTTCCGGCGCCGTATCGCTTTAAAGTAGTGTGGTGTTTATCGGTATGTCGTGTGGATGACGAAGATGCCGGGATGAGACGAAGTTTACTCAGACGCACCGCGATTCGTCCGGGCCGGCTGGCCGCCCGTCTCAGAGTGAATGTCTTATTAGTTATTTCTGGTTTAGCTACTTCGTCGGCGCTCTGTTCCTCCTCCTTCTTTTCTTGATCTTCTGCCCGAGAACCGACTCCCTTTTCCGCCCGTCGTCCCGCATCCCGACCATCGCTTTCACAAATCATTCGAACCCGATTTACATCGCGCCATCGCTCGTGCAAGCTCGAAAGCTCGCGAGGATTAAAGCTTGCGGCGAATACCTGCGTACTCGGCGAGATCGATCGAATCCGCGATAGGACGATCTAATCGAAATTTTTGGATCCAAAAATCAAAGCATTGTTCTGGACAATCGAATCTTCGAGAAGAATATCCACTTTGGAAGACGTCAGTCGCGAAACAAAGTCCTCTTTCGTCCTTGAAGCATCTCAATGACATTTCGATCTTGATGCAAGTGCGTTTCGAGTACAGCCATATTCGTTCGCGGAATATTGAATACCTCGCGGAATTTCGAGATATTTTTTGTCTCCGCTCTTGGCACGTCCGTGTCTTGTTATTCTTTGTTCAATCGTGCATTTATCAAAAAATAAATCCTACAACATCAATATAGCTCTTTTTTTTTTTTTTTTTTTTTCTAAAGCGCAAGTCGAAAATACCTTGCGACACACGAGATATCGCGACGTAAACGACGAGGTGCCCCGGTGAATTCTGATTTCGAGAGAACTTTAGCGAACGCCTGGATATATCCGACGATGCTCCTTTTTAACCTTCCAGGAGAAGTTTTACGACTACGTGTAACTCTTCTTCTCTTTGCCCGCGATTATCTCCAATTGTTGCTTTCGCAACCCCTAAATTTTCTTCGCGCGTTCAGGTAATATGCGCGTAGGTGTGCCACATTTTATCTGTGTTTTATTACAAGTCGTAAGAAGCGGACGAATACGTTGATTAAATAGGCTCGCCGCGCTTGGGGAGCTCCCTTATGAGGGAAACCCATCTACTGCCTGTAACATTAAATTTTATCGCGCGATAAGACTGTTCATTTTATGAGAATTGGAAAGAATCCGCGTACCCTCTATCTCACGGGGATGCAAATCCCTTAAATTTCTACACAAATTGTATATGGTGTATAAATTCTTATATAAACGCCCTCTTTTTTTTCCTCTTCATTTTTTGCTTTCCACTTTTTGCGCAATACAATGTAACCGGAATTAATGTAAGGCTATTAAATTGTAATAAAAAATTATTATTTTCCAATAATGAAAAAGTAAAAAAAATAGCAATATTTATAAAATATTTATAAATATTTCTTAATCGTGGTTAATTTTACTTATCATTAAATAGAGACACACATTGTAAAAACGTTTCTCTATTCCCACTTAAAATAAAAGTGTGATTTATAGAGAAACGTACAGAAAGGATTAATCATTTAATTAATCATTGAAATATATTAGGTGTACAACTTTGCTTCCGCCGTTTTTTTTCCGAAATTCGAGCCTTTATTGTAAAAAACTGGTTATACATTTATGATTCAAAGTATTGTCCACTCCCAATGATCGTGCCAATTCTTTTTGACTTTGACTCGAGTCTTCATTAAGTAATGCCTCCAATTCTGCATCTTCGAAAACCTTCTCTCTTCCACCGCTATGCCGGTCTTCGACGTGAAAATCACGTCGTTCTTGAAGCGTTGAAACCATTCACGACACTACCTCTTTCATTAATAGGGACTTCACCATAAATATTTGAGAGCATTCGATGAGCCTCAGCCGCAGATTTCTTCATATTGAAGCAGAAAATTAAAACCTCCCGCGAATGACGAGAATTTGGCTCGTAAACTGACATTTTCAATCGAGAATAACTTTATGATGCAGACACAAATCGACTAATGTTTCTATGGGGTTATGTTGACAGATGCCCAAGTTTATCGCACGACGTCTATGATCTATTTATTTCGACCACTACTTACCGCTAAAGCCATCTATAGGAAAACGGCGGAAGCAAAGTTGTACACCTAATATGATATCCTGCAGATAATTGTAATTCGCGTAAAAGAAATTTTAGTATTAAATTTCAGTATTAAATTATTATCGGTAAGACAATATTTACTTGCATTTACTTGATGATATTAAAAGTGGCAAGTAAAAGATTGCGCCTGCGAGTTGAAAATAAACGGAAACTTTAAATTGTATCGATTAATTCATCCGTGGAGTCATGTTCGAGCGTTAGGAGAGCGGGAAGAAGGATTCTTTCCCTCTCTCTCTCTCTCTCTCTCTCTCTCTCTCTCTCTCTCTCTCCCTCTGAGCTCGCGCATTTCGCGTCGGCGGTGCTTCCTCTTCCAAATACGGATGATGTGTTAAAAGAGATCTCGTTAAAGTATGTGACCCGTTACCAAGCCCAAAGAGAGAACGGGCGAGTTTAAAAGATGACAAAGTGGATGCCGGAACACTATGTACGGGCTGCGGATTGCTCGACGTAACGACCCTTACATCCCCATTTATGGCTTCCTGTCCTTTCAAAAGCCCGACGGTAATAAATGATAGCGAGAGTAAAACGCGCCGAGTTGAGAGGAATAGAGAGAAAGAAAAAAAATAAGAGAGAAAGAGAGAGAGAGAGTAAAAGAGGTGACTTTTTCTATGTTTGCACCGACGGGTAATTAGACGCGAAGAATTACTTTGCGGGTCGTTACGTGTGGCCAATAAAGGCGTGCCGTTTGCGAAAAGTATCGGTCCGACGTGACAGATCGCTCAAGTGTGAAATTGCGATTATTATTCCACACGTTATATCAGAAACACACACACACGCGCGCACACAGATAGCCATTTTTCGCGAAATCCATGTTTGACATAATACAACGCATCGATTGATGACGATTGTTGTCTTATTTTCAAAAATAGATTAACAGGATATTCGCAGCAGATGAAACGTCATTCTCGCGCATAGAATAAGTCGGCCGGGAATAATAAAAGGAAACATGGGAAAAGAGAGAGACAAAGAGAATGTAACATGTAATAAGTATCGGGAGAGGAGCGAAATCATGATTAATATGGCAAAAAAAGCTCTTGATATAATTAATCTGTATAACTATATATCTTTCGGAGCTTCAATGTGACTCAAATTTCAGATTAACTCTCGCGAATAATATATATATGTATAATGACATAACAGAAATGAAATAATAGGAAATAATTGTTATCAACATTTAGCATTCGTGTGATTTGATATTTTTTCAATATCAAGTAATTTAATATTTTAAATTTGATCAGGTAAATTTTACTATTTTTTTTTTTTCGACAGAAAATGTTAATTAGAATTATCAAATATTTTTAAAAGAGAGTCCAGAATTTTTTATGTAACCTGTTTCTTCGTAAAAATTTGAACTACAATCTATCATTGATTTTTTAATATTTATAACTCCGCGATGTCTTTCTGCATATTACTTATGTTTTTTTTTTTCTGTTAAGAACATTTTTTTCTGACTTTTGCCTATTTACTTATTAACTAATATGATACTTTTGTTCAATTTCACGTGACAAACAATTCAAAATTTTCTTAGCCAACAATCCCATATTATTTTTTATCGCAAGTAGTAATAATTCACTTTATGGCTTCATGTCTCGTCAAACTCTCATGGAGTAGTTCCTTCTCTATTATTGGCGTACGCAGTGATTTTTTTCTTATAAGTCTGCTTGTTTATTTTGCGTGCATTATGTCGAGCGGTTTGCAGCTTTAAACGAAAGATTATATTGCGGCTGCTATAAAAGGAAACAAGACAAACACGCTTAAAAATTTACGCAATGTATATAACACGTGTATCCTCTGTTACGCTATCGGTATTGCATCGCGTGCATAAATCTGATCTTACATTCTTACATAAAAACGAGCATATGTGGAATACTTTATTCTCGTTTTGACCGAGAAGATTAACCCAGAAATTCCGCCTCTCCATTCTAAGTGGATTCCAAATCAGCGACGATGGCATGGATATCTCTTGGAAAAATCGAAGACGACACTTGGGATTCGAATCTTGGCCAGTTTAATTGAATTCCGAAAGTCGATGCTGCATACTAGATCAATCAAGGAATTACTCGATAAAATTCTTTAGAAAAGTTTGAATCAAAATTAATCGAATAAATTCTAACAACGCAAATATAATTATTTCATGAAATAGAGAGACTATGGAGAAAAATAAAGATTATATTAAAATTTCAAATATGATAATTTATAGAAATTCAACTTGTACACGACAGTAATATGTAAAATCATTCTCAATCGATAGAATTACGAAGAAATGTGCTTTATATTCCTTCGCGCATATTTCCATTCATTTATCTCGATTCAGTTTTATCCTAAAAAATAACTTCGTTCTTTTATCAACGAAAAAGAGGAATATAATTCGGAAAAGAGAACAAATTAAGCGAGAGGCGCAGCATCGAGAAGGAGAAATAAGATATCGTCGTTCGTTCTGTCTCTAAAATGCATCGACGTTTTCACGACAGATCACCGCTTGATACTTACGAGATTCGACTCTATTCGTCTCGTAATCTCAAGCTGCCGCCGTGATTTGACGCTACGAAACGATTTCGGTGTGTTTTCGTTTAGATCCAAAATGAAGACGTAATGCTATCGATAAATATCTCCAGACGAATCAAAGTGAAAATCCGACGAGAATATCTCACTTCGCTTTTATAAAGCTATCATGATCATTGGTCGTAATTATCAATCTATATATATACAGGGCGTCCCATTTTAAAGGACCCACTCAAATATCTCAGAAACACTGCGCACAGTATAAAAAATAAAATTGTTTTTAAGAAAATTATTTACAATGTATTTTTTTAAACAATTATTTGTTTTTTTTTGGCACTAATTAATTTGTCTCATTATTCTGTACATAGAAGTATTACGGTAAAATTATCGAAAACTGAATATTTTACGAAACATTTAATTTTTCATATCAAAATACGTCAGATTAAAATATAAAATAACTTAAAAAGTACTTAATAAAAAAATACTTTATTATAGTGTTTTGAAAAGCTCTCGATGTCAGCTATAAGAATACTAAATAAAAAATGGGGGTTTCTATTTAAGATTTTAAAGTTGACCTTCACATGACCTTCAAATGATTTTCCAAGGTCAAATCATTGTCACCATCTTATGGCCCCCTTGAAGCCACACAACTTTTGTTTGAAACATTTTTCGATTTAACGCAGTGTTTCTGAGATATTTGAGTGTGTCCTTTAAAATGGGACACCCTGTATATCTCGATCCCCATTTAATGATAAGTCTTTCTTTAGTGTCAGACATTATCGTATTGTATTAGATACGTTACTCGATGCACATCAAGACGTTGGAAATAATCTTTGGAAGATTTTGGCAAGTTACTGACAACATTAATATCTCCACGTGTTCATTTAATCTGCGACAACCTTGCGCGAATATCTGCGCGGGACATTAATTTCTCGGTATTTTAAAAATAAAATTTATACAATGTTTGACATATTAATCTTGATGGAATTTCGTCGACTGTCGTATATCGATCGAGGTGAAAAAATACATCGTGGCAAACTTTCGCGTGGAATTATCGTTTTGACTTCGAGATAGTCATATAATTATAAAACTATTAATGTTAGTTCTTCCAATTAAGCTTCTTGCACTTTTTTACTCATGCTTGTTAGAAGTATATATAAAATTCCAACATCAAAAGTTCATTTAATGAGTCAATACATCATTATGTCACAAAGTGATTATATCTTTAGCATATTAAATATTTTTCTTATTTAATCACTATTTGATATATAAAATTATATTACATCATTTTCTTTGCATCACATAAGCAAAATTTCAGTTGAACGCTACTCTTCTCTTCGGCGATTTTTATATAAATCTTACCAAGTGAATGAAATCGCTAATAATAAGCAGACTGGTTCGATCGTCATCCACCTAAAACGTAGAGAATGCGATAGACTTGTAGACCGAATTTTGAAGTTCGCCTTCACAAGCGGTTACACCGCACAATGGACATTGTACGGAGACCTATATCGCTACTGGCCGTTTAACGTAAATGGCTACATGAGCCGAAACAAAGGACTCGTCGAACTAACAATAAACCTATACACGGTTGGCCAAACAGGTGTTTCCTGTCATGGCTCTTCGGATTACGTCATATTATCTGGATGAGTTATAGTGCATAGTAATTATCACCGATCAAAATTCATCATATTTTAATGACGCGCATCAAATATTTCCATTTCATTTAAAATAATTAATGACACTGGTGATATAGATTATGATATAAAAAAAAAAAAAAAAAAAAATTTTACATGATTTGTAATTAATATGAAAAAATATAATTAATATCAAAAATATTTTAAATATAGCTATACTTTAAATATTACATTATTTTGAGTATGCGAATAAATGTGAATGCTTACAATTTTACAATAATGAATCGTTCATTTAAATATTAGTCTTTTATATTATGTCATTACGTGTAAAATTTATAGGCATCTTATATCGCAGAAAATGTTTTTTTTTTCGAATGCTATTACATGCGGAAATTTATCTCGCTCTTTACATTAGCGCTACTCGAGGCACCGCGTCCTACACCCCTAGTTGCTATTTTCACTATCGCCCACAGGTTATTTATAACTGTAACGAATGTGTGTACGACAGACACGTTTCGTTGCCGGCGCGCAACTCCTACTTGATGGAAAATACATTTCAATCTAATTTACAATTGAATATGCGCGTCAGGATGATCCATTCTAAATTACAAAATTATTTAGCGCTACTGCGGTATCACAATTACGCGGATAGCGATGGCGTATTTTATTTTCATTGGCGTATGCGATTATCTTAATTTCACACTTTTGTCGTTTACATTCACACACGAAATCGCGTTCGTACTTGGAAAATTAATAAGTACAAAAAAGCCTATTAATTGAGCCGAAATAGTTTCGTAGATACCAATTTTCTGTATCGCCGTTTCTTTATGAAATAATTACTATATTTTTCGTAAAACATTGAACATTCTTAATAAAATACAATAGACAGAATTTTTCTTTTTCTCTTTTTCTTGAAATAATGATCTAAAATTCTTTTCGCTTTTTATGCAAGACCACGTATGCAAGATAATGTTTTTGTAAAGCCATTTAAAAAAAAATTGACAATATTACTTTATTCATCTGTAATATGGATTTTATAAAAAAAATATAAAGTATTCTTTTATATAAATAACCGAGAGCCCTGATATACGATAATAATATAATAATATATTGTTGTTATCTAGTGTAGGTCAAATGATATATTAGAGCTATATATTAAAGTCCATTAACGATGAGACAAGCTATCAATAACAATGACACATATCAGGTATGATTATAAATATTATAGAATTATGATACATATTAATAATAATGCATTTCTCTCTCGACATATTTAAATATTATTATAATAATAATAATACGAGAAATGGAATGAAATTAAATAAAATGTGTACAATTATTATTTATTACACATTTTATTTAATCGCATTATACATTTATCGTTTAATCCGTGAAAGTTATAATTATAAATGCAACATCCAATTGCTGCAATTTGCGACTGTAATATAATGCATCATTGTCTCTAAATAATAAACGTAATTAAATTCCCGTTATTTCCAACGTAATTAAACGCTCAATATAATTAAAAAGACAATTCTTACAGGCAATTTGCGCGTATTTTACTATCAACTCTACTTACACGCATACGTCATATAATAATTATTATTTAAGCATTAATCACTCAACTGCCTAATTATTTTACTCGCGATTGAGTAAATTCGTAACTTATTAACGCGACGAACGCGCGATCTTGTTATTATTAGTCAGAAATTTGTGCAGGCAACTTTTCGGACACTATCGGCCTTCGATTTCCATTGACGGCCTGCAATTTTATAACGTATAATCCATGCCACGCATTCATATTCAAATGCGTGGAAAGGATAATTTATATCTACCTTTATACACATTTTGACGACTTTATCTCTGGCGTTCATTGTTCTCTCTTACAACGCAAATTGAACTAAAATTCATCATCATGGATATTTGCTACTGAAGACCTTTGCGAATCGTCATTGCTCGGTCCGTTAATTTTGCCGTAGTTGACATCGCGTGCGTCAGATGATACGTTACGAATTATTTGAATAGCATCGATCTACATTAGGGTACACGTAATGCGCCCACATATTAGGTGTACAACTTTGCTTCCGCCGTTTTCCTATAAATGGCTTTAGCGGTAAGTAGTGGTCGGAATAAATAGATCATAGACGTCATGCGATAAACTTGGGCATCTGTCAACATAACCCCATAGAAACATTAGTCGATTTGTGTCCGCATCATAAAGTTATTCTCGATTGAAAATGTCAATTTACGAGCCAAATTCTCGTCATTTGCGGGAGGTTTTAATTTTCTGCTTCAATATGAAGAAATCTGCGGCTGAGGCTCATCGAATGCTCTCAAATACTTATGGTGAAGCCGTTATTAGTGAAAGAACGTGTCGTGGGTGGTTTCAACGCTTCAAGAACGGTGATTTTCACGTCGAAGACCGGCATAGCGGTGGAAGAGAGAAGGTTTTCGAAGATGCAGAATTGGAGGCATTACTTAATGAAGACTCGAGTCAAAGTCAAAAAGAATTGGCACGATCATTGGGAGTGGACAATACTTTGAATCATAAATGTATAACCAGTTTTTTACAATAAAGCCTCGAATTTCGGAAAAAAACGGCGGAAGCAAAGTTGTACACCTAATAATATGCCCGCACGCTCAAACAATCGCTATATCATCGTATTTTTCGCCATGAAATAATAAATCTGCAATTCGACAAGTGCATAGGGTACGTATAATAATTTTCGATCAAAATCGAACATTATAAAAGATATATATAATTTTGATAACAATCTATTATATCTCTTACGTCTGTTACGTTTAACATAGACATACATACACAAAAATGATAAATATGGTAATGAAATCGAGCACGGTTATTTAAACAAATTGTATTTTTTCGCTTTATAATTTTGCGCTGTTAGATATGTAATTTGTGATATTTAGTTAGTAAAATGAGAATCACACGATGTTGTAGGGCAATATAAGGGTTGGTTAATACCTAGCAGGTGGTTAATTGTTTCAGGATTATTGGTCCGTATTAATGCCTATAGACTGCTTAAGCTGGGAAGATTAGGGATTATTGGCTACTTTGTACGTATATCGTGTATATCAATGATACTGATTACAGACATTTTGAATAACAACGGATTCAAGTACAATTCCTAAAGTGAAAATAGCTCGTGCTTTAATTTCGCTGATGTCGTGCAATCTTGAGAATTATACTCGTCTTTAATGATTCCCGAAACATTTAATTCAGCAGATATTGAAATTTGTCTCGAGATTTCTAATAACGGAGAACAGTTAATTATTAATATAATATACGGCGAGAGCGTTATAAATTAATAATATAGAATTCAATAAATAAATAGTTGCAAGTTTAAGAAAATATTAAAATTAAAATTTTACACGGGAAAAACAAATTACGCGCCACGAATATATGATTTCAATAAAATCAGTCATTTCATAAAATATGTATTTTTAAATTACATCTTTATTATATATTTACATTTTATTATAGAATTGCATTATCCTTGATCTACTTTGTTTCCCAGAAAGACATTCCAATGGCATCGTTAGAAGAACCGGAACTGGATTTTGCGAAACCCAGCGAGTAAGACAATTTTTCTAGCTGATGATACAGTCCGTATCTACTCTCTCTCTCTCTCTCTCTCTCTGTCTCTTTCTCTTTCTTTCGTTCATTTTTTTCTCTTTTCTATTTCGTGTACTTTTGTTTAAAACGCTTTGGCTACTTCGCGGCGCACTGACCATAAATAGCAAATTTGTTACGACGTTGATTCTCTTTCTTATCTTTTTATTACACGATACGAAGAAAAATATAGAAAATTAACGCTTAACCGATTTGTAAATATAATTATTATTTGTAAAAATATAAATCAGTTTTTTTTTTCATTTTTATTAACAAAATACTTTTTTTTTTCCCCAGAAAAAGAGACAAACTAATTTTTACACGGTAAATCAAAATAGGAAAGAAATTTATATCATTTTTTTAATAAAAATTAATGATCTGCTGATTCTGACTAACAAATTAATTGAGATACATTACCTCGATATCGAATACATAGGAAAGATTCTATTTTTTTATAAACGCGCAATTTTCTCGAATTCTATCTCAAAATAGTTTGATGATTGCCGATCGTGATAATTTTAGTCTAAAGTGTAGGTTGAATGACGCAAATCGAGACCGGTCGAAAAACAGGAAAGCCACCACGTCGGGCTTTCCGTCTCTTGTCTACCTTATTTGCGAAACCTTTATTTCCCTGATTGTGCGACACGGCTTTACACAGTAAACCCTTGATATATATTTTGTAAAAGTCGAATCGTGCGTATAAGTTGCACTCGTGTCCGGTAAAAGCCCTTCTTCTTTTCCGCTATATACCGCGATCCAATTTCCTGTCCGATGCGCTCGCTCTACATGGGATCATTGTGTATTTCCGCCAGCGCGTGACAGCGAAAAAAAATTGTGAACACGAGAAATCTCTGATGCGATTCGGCGGGATTTGTAACATAAATTTGCACTGTAGAGAAAATCAGGTCTCGTTGTTATTTTCCCCACGGTCGTTTCGCTTTATGTCAATTTTCAAATACGTACGATGAAATGAATCGGCTCTATCGGACTGATATTTATGACAGCCGCGAACATAGAGTTAGAGTTTAAATTAGTTGTTTTTTTTTTTTTCCTTTTTGATGAGATAGAGCGCAACAGGTCCTTTCATTAAAACCAGAGAATCATATTTGCTTGATAAACGACTGTTGTAAATTATTAAAAGCTTGAAGGACAAAAGCCTGTAACGATAAAATATTTTTTTTTCGAACAGCAAAACATGCGTTACCAAAAAATAATCTCTATTTCATTTTAGACAAAATATATAAGTACTCTTTATTATATTCTCTTATAAATAAATCGATCACATATCTAAACCGAGATAATATTACAAAATTGTGAAAATGTGCCAAGAATATTTGATTCTATGGAAATCTGACTATTAATGTTAGATAATAAATGTATGTGCGTACATTTGCGTAATCGTGGTTAATGCAAAGCTATCATAGTGAGAAAGAGAGGGAAGGAGAGAGAGAGAGAGATAGCGGGGGAGGAAACTACCCAATATCCACGACAATAGCGCATTTCCTGTTCACGCGAGTGTCAATATCAGCGCGTCGCCTCCGCACGTTTATCGTTTCCACTCGATTTTGGATCGAAACTTTGACTTTATCTGATACAAAGTAATGAGACAGGGAAGTCGTGCGGTCGATGAAACGTCTGTACGCCGTACCGTCGGAAAAGCTGCGGATTTGGATGGTTTGGCTTACCGGGGTCGGTGAGATAGCCGACGAGTGGCACAAATGGCTACGGGCGAACATTGATCTGATCGGCGAGCGTCTACAAATGGTCGCGAGCAACGTCCCGGGAGACAGCAGCAAGATTGAATCCGTCGTAAGTATTGACGCTATTTCGCTAAATCGCGATACCTGAGAGGCGACGTGTCGAATCAACGTTGCGCATTGTATTTATATGTATACACATTATCCGGATTCTTTTTATAATGAATGAGAACGAACAATTCTAAGTTAATAGCTTTAAATCGAATGGGGAGATTTTGATGGTTTAATTATATAAATTTCTGACAAAGAGATTAGTTGAAAAAGAGTCTAAAGTGGAACGAAATTAATCGGATAATCCCTTTTTACATCGTTTATATGTATATCCGAGGAATTTAAAAAAAATGCCGAAACTTTAATTCTCAGTATTAAAGACTTATTAAATAGCCGAGCGCGTCTAACCAAGTTTTAGACATACAATATTTTTTCCCCAGGGAAACTTCATGAGATTACCGGAAGAATAAATTCTCCTCGTTTTTCTTCCCCTGAATATATTATACATCTGTTTCGTTTATCTAGGATATTGTTGCGATGTTGATATAGTCAGACAACCGTGTAATGAGAAAGTCAACAATATATGGAAGCTGATCGTATCGGATGTATTGTATTACGAGAAAGAGAGAGACAGAGAAGTCGCACATATACATAGTGAAATGCCGTATAAGTATGGGTTGAGTAAAAAGTCATTGCGTATTTCTTGTATGTTTTTCAAAGTCACTTATTTATATAAAGAACAAAGATCAATCAATGATATATTTTCCGTTTTGTTCGATGACTTTTTGCCATCTCTCGGTGAGCTTCATAATTCTCCGTTCGTAGAAGGACCTGTCTTTATTGGCGAAAAACTGAACAAGGTGCTGATTTACCGCCTCATCTGAATTTAACGTTATTCCACGCAAGGAGTTTTGAAAAGAGCGAAACAAGTGGAAGTCTGACGGCGCAAGGTCAGGCGAGTATGCTGGGTGGGGCAACACATCCCATCCAAGCTCCAATAATTTTTGACGGGTCGCCAAAGATGTGTGTGGTCTCGCGTTGTCGTGATGGAACACAACTCCTTTACGATTGACGAGCTCCGGACGTTTCTGGATGACAGATTCGTTCAAACTGTCCAATTGCCGACAGTACACATCCGAATTGATTGTTCGGTTCCTTGGTAGGAGCTCAAAAAACACCACACCCTTCCAATCCCACCACACTGAGAGCATAACCTTTCTCTGATGAAGTTCTGCTTTTGAAGTCGTTTGAGGCGAATCATCACGTCGGGACCAAGACCGTTTGCGTTCCACATTGTTGTAAACATTCCACTTCTCATCACCAGTTATCATTCGTTTCAAAAAAGGATCGTTTTCTTCACGTTTCATGAGCATATCGCAGATGTTTATACGCGCCGTCAAATGAACTTCTTTGAGTTCACGAGGAATCCAAATATCGAGCTTGCTTACGTATCCCAGCTTCTTTAGGTGGACGTGAACACTTTTTTGACTGATCTTCAATGTTTCTGCAATTTCTCGTGTCGTGTAACGTGGGTTTGACTTGATCAATGCCTTTATTTTGTCGTCATCAACCTCGGTGGGCCTTCCTGACCGAGGAGCATCTTTGAGATCAAAATCACCAGCGCGGAATTTCTTGAACCAGTTTTGGCACTGACGTTCTTGTAGAGCATCGTCACCGTAAACTTTACGCAATTTTTCACAAGCTTGACGCGCGTTCTTCCCTTTACGGAAGTTAAACAGTAAAATATGGCGAAAATGCACAGTTTGGTCTTCCATCTTTAACTTGTTGTAAAATCTCCAAACCAAATCGCTCAATTTTTTTTTTAGAATGAAGCTTAAACCGTCAGCTTTTAAACGATATATGACAAACATATGTGTGAATGACTCTAGTACTGCCAAAACTGAACTAATGCCATCTGTTGCAAAAATACGCAATGACTTTTTACTCAACCCAATACATAGCACAGTGCCTTTTAATCATTCGTATCTTAAAAAATAATGTTTTCGACGAATTTACACTGATATTTGTTACTTTTTCAGCTTTTTGAGATTTGTAGCTTACACGGCAGACAATTAATCATCTTAATACTTGAATCAAAAAGTAAAATATATTTTTTTATTTAGTAAGTACAATATATATATATATATATATATATATATATATATATATATATATATGTGTGTGTGTGTGTGTGTGTGTGTGTGTGTGTTTGCTATATCTATTTTCTTAATAATTATTTTTATTAGAATGTAAAAAATATAATTATTAGTAATATGATTATGCCATAGATAATATATTTAATTAACAAAACATTTGGAATCTAACTATCTTAAGTAATTCTTAAAAACTGATATCACGCAACCGTTATCTTATACAATTTCACATTGCAATTTTCTTGAGTTACGGAACAAGGGTTCGAGAATTGAATCATTCAAAGTTTCCATTTATCGTTTCGTTGAACGCTGACCGTTGATATTAGGATTCGCGAAAGAACGGCAAATTATAAATTTTATCTTGAATGTACACAGGGTGTTTTCTTCCAATGTATACATATAATAAAAGATCGAGCTTTGCCTCAATTAATGTCTCTCACGTAGACGAGAGAGATTACCTGTCAAAGTTTCTTTTACAGTTGTCATTACGCATTTCGTGTATATAGGTCGCACGATGCTTTTCTTGAAAGCATTATATTCTTTATTTTATAAGTGTCTTTTATTCGAACGTTCGAACCGATGGATGATAAATTAGCAGATAATTAACCTTTTCACTAAAAGCAACATATTTATGACCGAAAGTTGCAAATATACGGTTTTAAATATTTCGAATGTGTGTGTATGTGTGTAGCAATAAAAAAATCTATCAGCATCAGCGAATTGTAGTAAAATTATGGGGAAAGAAAAACGTAGATATGTTCGCTCGAAAATTTTGGGTCAGGAAGAAGAAGGATATTTGCTATCAATATTTAGAGACGACGCTTGCAAACAGTACGGATATCATGCATTTTCCACAAAATTGCAATATGTTACGTCTTAATATTTACTGAGCCGTATTTCGCGATTTAACGTTTATTCCTTCGAGCGATAACACAGCGCAGAAACTTTAGAAATATTTTGTTTATTTTATTTTATTTTTTTTTTTTTAATAAATTTTCCTCCTCAGGCTAAAATATGTTTTGAGAGAAAGAATACGCGCGCGACCAAAAAGAGAATGCGAGCGGCGGAAAATTTTCAAGAGTACCTCGCAAACTGTTTATTCGCCTCGTTTCTTTTCAATTCCGTTATACGAGATTTCATGATCTTAATGCAGGAGTGTTTATCTTTCGTTTCATAGATAAACGCTAAGTCCGTGGAAATCCTTGATAACGCGATGGCAACAGAAAAGGAAGAGAGAGATGTATCCTTTAATGCTTTCAACGGTATGCGGAGATACTTATGTACATCTTTATTACATGTCAAAGTCGTCTCACGCATACGTAAAATCGGAGCAAAACTTTTAATCAAATTTTTTCACGCTATATATAACTTCAATTTAAAATTTTTCACATTATATATCGCTAAAAAAGTAACAGAACAAAATTTAAAATAAATTCCTAACGTAAATAGTAAAATGCGATTATCAAATTAAAAAAAAATTTAGTAATATTTTTGACATATAAACATAATATCTAAAACCGCATACATTGTTTCCCACGTTTCGAGTCATTTAAGGCTTTCACGTTATTCCAAACAGATTTCACATGGCTTTACAGCGGAGATTTTCAAGCGAGATATTAGCCGGTTAATATCACGGGTGGGATTTTATGTATTTAACATATAATATCAAAGTTTTGCATTATATAAACTCTATAAAGCCGACTAAAATACGACATAAATGCTTGCACGCGTTTAGTCAAAATTGCGATCGTTATTAAAAGCATTATTTTCAAAACGAGAGACATCCTTTTTTAATAAAGATTCTAATAAAAATGGATTTGTATTTTTCATCGCATTTTGGTCTTTGAAAAATTCGATCGAAAAAAAATGTCTTGTTGTAAAAGAAAAAAAAAATAATAATAATTCTTCGACCGCTGTCACACGTTATGACAATAATTTCAGTCAAGAAAGAAAACTCTTTTGTCACCACTTTGGAAAGGTCCGGAATCATCAAAGATCAAACCACTAATGACATTTCATTTGCCGCAAAACTATCATTGAAGAAGCGAGTCGATGAATCACCGGAAGTAACGTCAAGCGATTCGAACGCGAAACAAGGCTCGTCGACGTCACGAACTCGCAACAATCTAACGACTGAGAGCACTGGTAATCTCTTCGCGAACGCGTGATATCGCGAGATCATCTCGTGCGTACGTAACGCCAGGGATAAATGATGATCTTTCATAACTAAAAGGAGGATGACTGAGAGAAGCCAAAGTACATCTGACTCTCTCTCTCTCTCTCTCTGCATTAACAGAGCCGTTAAACTTTATTTATTTAGTCGGAAAGTGAAACAGATATAATAATTTTACAAAGAGAAAAGAGAAACTAATTTGAAAAGCTGTCTTTGGTAAAGCGAGATAAATTAAAAAGTACATCGTTGTTTCTACAAATTTCAAGTTATTCGCCTTAAAGTTAAACAATCTTTATGTGTGGCTTTCCGTTCCGCGATATAACTTCAAAATATTTACATACATTTCCCCTTAAATGAAGAATTATTGCACGGAACTTGACATAGTTGGAATCGCGCCATTTCATATTCATCAGTTGTTTGCCTATAGATTCGTCAGGAGGGGGCTGTCGTGCTTAATCTGGCGCACCACCTGACGTGCGGATTGCACGTGACGTTTCGCGACGTATTTCATTTCACCTGCGAGTCCGATGTACAGGGGGCTGGCGGTATCTATACAATAGGATCTTCAGTATTGTCTGCAGGAATATTGGCTTTTGATTGAAGGAAGGAGGACAGGTGAAGGCGGAGAAGAGGAGAGCACGAGGACGATGACGAGGATGGCAACGGATGCGAGCGAGACGGCAATGGAAACCGCGACGGTTTGGCCAGGAACAAGTCGGCAGCCCTTGACTTCTTGTCCGATCGAGAGGAAAGAGGATCAGATGGAAACGATTCCGGTAACTTTATCCGGAGGGATTGTTCTCCCGCCCACTCGCACGTAATTTCTGTGCAATCGTCGATTTCTCGGCGTCTTTACAGAAGGGTGATCGAGGAGCTCCCGAAACGACATCGCTCACTCGGTCTTTTTTTTTTTTGTTCCGCGATATGGCGCGACGATCCCTCCCGATACCGTCTTTATTCCTCCCACGCTTTTATTAGATAAATGCAATAAAAGCGCTACCTAAAAGGCAAGACGTTACAATCGCGATAAACTGAAACAGCTTTTATATATGACTTTGCGCGTCTCGAGATCTCACTTATTATTTTTTATATTTCTAGCAAATTTGAGGATTTATTCATTTGTTAAATTTTTCACTTTAGATGCATTTCAATTTGACCGAAAGACGGTCATTTAATTTGTGCAGAGTCTTAAGATGCCGCAGGACGAGATAGAAAGAATTGAATTCCTGAAGAATTTTACGCATCAAGCCACCTTGTACGGATCTTATTACAAGCATTGGATAGAAACCGCTGATCAAGTAACTATCTCATAAAATATTTTCTTTTAATTTTACGATATAAGAGGCGTTCTGTTAATTCTGGTTCTTTAATGCCTATGGCGCACTCGCGAATCTCATTATAAAAATGCAAGAATTTTCTCCAAGAAATATCCGATTATATATACCCTTACTGATGCGAAAATGACGAAACGCAACAAGAAATTAATAATTTTCAAAGAAATATGATATTAAATAATGCTAAATAAGAAAATAAAATAATATAATAGGCGTGGAAATAAATAAAAATCACCTATATTCCTTAGCAACCGCATTGAGAAAAAAAAAGTTTTTAACTTTACTAAATTCGCCCAATTAATTACTATTTCTTTGTATTTTTCAAATTGAAATATTTAAGTTAAATACGACATATTAAATCTAACATGATATTATATTTGACTTAAATATTTAAATATTTTAATTTATAATATAAATTGGATCGAGATGTCCGAAGAAAAGTTACGCTATCGGTCTTATTACAGTCTTACGTGTAGCTTTTTGTAGTCTTACTGCGTCATTTATTAGCTCTTAAGATTCAGATGAATTATGACGATAATTGCGTATCCCGCGTGATATCGATCCCCGATACTTTCGCGATAGGCCATAAAGGAAATTGCCGGCAGAACGGTGATGACCACAGCGAAATTTCGAGGAACAGACGACGGCGAATCGAGATTGGATGTAGCTGCTTCGCACCCTGCTCAATATTCAATGAAGCAACCTGAAAGCGCCGTCGCTGAACCGATAGAGGAAACGACGATGTCGGGCCGGATTGATCCCCCGACGACGAAAGATTCGCTTGAGCGAGACACCGTCGAAGCGTCGATAGCGTTATCGGATGATCAATCCAAAGTAGTTGAGCCGTCCACGAAGAAGGAGACAGCTGAAATGGAGGCTGAGCCTGCCTCTGCGGAACCCGATGCCGCCTCCCCATCTGTGGAACCGGATGCGACCAGGCGCGCGACACCGCAACCGGAAACGACACCCCAGATGTGGCCGACAATGGAGCCTATCGTCTTGATGCCATCGCCCGAGATCGCCGCGACATTGTCCGTGGTATGTAAACCGTGATCGTTCGTGAAAATGACAATGTTCCGTAAACTCCGTGATACAGACCGTTATGTGAGGAAATGTAGCACGAAGTGTTTATAAACCACGGTACGTCCAAATTTCGATGAAACTCGCTGGCTATACGCAGGAGTAATGTAAATAAATCTAACGTGTTTCCGTTTAATGTCACATGTTATGGAAATATGAAAAGAAGATCCGTTTTCCGGAATGTTTTCTGTCCGAAAGAGTAACGAAGGTACAAAAATAATTGACATGCTATTCCGCGAAATTTTGAAATTTTTAAAACAATAAATCAGAAAGCGCGCAAAAAAGAAAATAAATATCTCTCATAAAATAATTCTATAACGCCGAATGTATGTACCAGGTATATAAATATGAAACCGGAATTTTTGTATAGAAAATACACGTTTATTGTATGAAAATGATAAAAAATATTTTATTCCAAGTATTGCCCATTGCTAGCTATACATTTTTTCCATCTCTCTGACAATTTGTGGATGCCACGCCAAAAAAAACTGTTGCTCCTTTGAGGCAAATCAGTCATCGAGCTATTTTCGTACATTTTCGTAAGAAGTGAAGCGCTGCTCAGCAAGTGCGTGTCCCATCGATGCAAATAAGTAGTAATCGGATGGAGCCAAGTCTGGTGAGTAAGCCGCATGCGAAAGTATTTCCAAATTAAACGCCTCAATCGTTTCCTTGACCGGTTTTGCTGTGTGTGATGGTGCATTATCATGAAGCCAAATCACTTTGTGTTGCCTTTTTTGATATTCTGGTCGTTTTTCACGCAAAGCTTGATTCAAATCGATCATTTGTTGTCGGTAGCGTTCAGTATTAACGGTTTCGCCAAGTTTTAGCAGCTCATAATAGATCACACCCTTCTGATCCCACCAAACACAGAGCATTGTCTTCCGTCCATAGCGATTTGGTCTTGCAGTCGAAGTCGCCTGGAGTTACCCATGATCTTTTACGCTTAGGATTCTCGAAATATATCCACTTTTCATCGCCAGTCACAATTCGATGGAGAAATGACTTTCTTTTGTACCTGACGAGCAGCATTTCGCAAGTGGTTTTTCGGTTTTCCTGCTGTCTTTCGTTCAGTTCATGTGGAACCCAGTTTCCCATCTTCTGGATCTTTCCCATGGCTTTCAAACGTATGGAGACGGCTTCTTGTGTCACGTTTAATTGATTCGCGAGTTGTTGTTGCGTTTGAGCGTCATCCTCATCCAACAATGTTTGCAATTCGCCGTCTTCAAACTTTTTCGGTGGTCTTCCACGTTCTTCGTTTCTCACGTCAAAATCGCCACTTTTGAATTTTTTAAACCACTCAAAGCACTGTGATTTACCAAGAGCATGCTCACCGTAAACTTCGACAAGCATTCGATGCGATTCTGCAGCAGTTTTCTTCAAATGGTAACAGAAAATCAATGCTGTCCGCAAATCGTAGTTTCCAGGCACAAAATTCGACATGTTCAACGCTATTAAAAACTATGCTATTGTATGAAACTTGTATTGTTGCGAGTTGAAAATCTTTATCAGATGTCAAAACAAGAAAATGGCGCCAATGACGCGGTTTGACGGTAACTACATTGACAGCTAGGGCCATCTATGGGTAAATTCCGGTTTCATATTTATATACCTGGTAGATTTATAAATGCGATGCGATCAATGTGTAGCAAGGCCATTAACCGCGATGAAAATCACGAAAATGAATATTAGATGCCGTGCCGGAAATCAGATCGCGGTTACATCACACGAATTGTATCAAAAATCGGAAATATCTGGAAATTTGGATTGCAATTTCGAGATACGTACGAAATTGATGTTGACAGTGACGCAGACACTGGTCAACGTTCGAAAGCGACGGCGAACATTCGAATAGCATTACGGCAATCAATCAGACCGCTATTAGCTCGCTGCAATCAATCGTTACGTTTGATAGCACCACTTTACTCGCTATGCAGAAGTAAAACTAAGTTTCTGCTACCGCAATCTATCTATCGGCTGTTTAAATGTCAATGACATGGCTTGCACTAATTGCGTAACGAAACGACCATCACACAAGCGGCTTTAAGCGGTGTTAAGCGAATATTCGCGATAGAATATTTGAGAACGTTACCTTTAAATAGCTCGGGAATAATATATGCATATTGTATAAATTTTGTATTATATTTTACATTTTTTCATAGAAACGAAGAGAGAGAGAGAGAGAGAGAGAGAGAGAGAGAATAAAGTTTATTCGACAGATTTACAAGCAGTTTTTTTAATTTTATGTTGTCATATCGTAAATCGTATTATAATCATATTATCCTATATATATCATCTCTTTTTAGAGAAAAATATATTCCGAGATGGAAATTTTATGCTGTTCGATAACATGCTGTCTATGCTTTGATATTCGTAAACACCATACATGGCGAATTGTTCTCAGCCGCGAATTAGAAGATGATAGACAGTGTCAATTTATCATTGTCTCCGCTTACGTTAGCGTAACAGTGAGAGTGTAACGTGTTTATTTGGTATCCAGATTCCATCAGTGTAACATTGAACCGATATCGAGTTTAGAGATTAATGATTTGTTTGTAACACACTCGACAAAATGCGATCAGCTTACAAAATTACTAGAAGCCTATATTATCTGCATATCTGCTTTTATCGAAAAGCCCCATAATATCACGAAAATTATAATATGTTTGTAATTTATTACATTAAAATTTACATTCGTAATATATTAAATATATATTAATATGAAAAAACTCTCTCTCTCTCTCTCTCTCTCTCTCTCTTTCTCTCTCGTGCAATATCCGTCTTAATTAAAAAATTTTATATAAAACCGTTCTTTTTTTTTCATATTGTAAATAATATAATAATATTGTATAAGATTATGTGTTCTTGAATTATATGGAAATAATTTTATTCATACGCAAAATTAATAACGTGTTCAATTACAGCAAGAAGCAACAGCGAAACGCGAAGCGGCCGAAAAATTGGTAAGGGATACGGCACGAGCCGAAGAAAATATTCCATATTTCTTCTATCTGAAGGCAGAGCCCGATATAGATATTGCAATTCGGTACAATGACGAAAAAGTAATACCGCCGGATCTTGATCGTGAAAGTATCTCCGCCAATCGCAGACGTCTGTATTTTAATCTGACCGACAAACTCGGCGGAAATTAATCCGTAATATTAGTTATATAAAAGGTTTATTAAGATAGCATTCTCCCTAACGTATTTTCGCTCTTTCTCGCAAAAAAATTAATAAATAAAAAAAAAGATAAATATATTACCGAGACACGAAATGTGTAAGTTATAAGCAAGTGTGTAAAAAAATTTATAAATAAAATTAACGAGAGATTAATAAATGAAATAAAAAAAATATATTGCTGAAACAAAATATGCTATACACAGTAGTGTGTGTAATCTGTGTTTTATATTTATTCTTATGAGAAATAAACCGCCCGCGCGTGGTTAAAATATGAGCAGTATACGGAAAAATCTTCGCAAGCGTGATAATCTCTCGAAGTTGTGAGATTAAAGTGACTTCGCGCCAAG
Organism: Polyergus mexicanus; assembly: GCF_030449975.1. Lineage (NCBI taxonomy): Eukaryota > Metazoa > Arthropoda > Insecta > Hymenoptera > Formicidae > Polyergus > Polyergus mexicanus. Next base: position 520,516 of record NW_027223326.1, on the reverse strand, counting down.
TGACTTCATGCCCGTTAGAAGAATGTTGCTGCAATTTCTGTCGTGTGAATCCGTGTAATCCGTCGCAGTGCAGAGATTAGGAGAGAATCACAGTCGCGTACTTGAATTATGGCAGCCGGCTCTATCAACGTGCTATCGCAACAAAAATATGTGACAAAATATGTGATATTACGGCGGTGATAAAGGACGTGGTACGCGGCCAAATCCGACCTCAATACGTTAGTTTCCTTCTCGAGAGCAGCAGCGGACATACGCGCACTCGGCGCCAAGTGAAATCAGCGAATCCATTGAAACAGAACACAGTTTAAATCTTCATATTTTAGAAGCTTATCAAGAGCTTCTTCTCCGCGCGTCTCTTTATTCCGTCCCGAAATTCATTTATTCCATTTACAGACTTATTTCCCTTTATCAGGAGAAAAGCCCGTAATTTGTCAGACGACGCGCCATAATCGCGGAGGATATTTGCCTCTTTGGTAAACGCGCCTGTACTTTCTTCAATCGTACACAGGTAAATACAGGGCTCGAGGAATTTAATGTTTCTCGATTTATCTGTATGTCGATAAGGCCCGCTTGTATATGGACCACAGATTGCTATACGTTAGTTTAACGTTTATCTTTCGTACAAGCGCCGAGCTTGCGTATGGTAACTCTCATTTAGAACAATGTTTCTCTAAGCTATGCTTCTAACATCTGTCAGAGTGATGCGGTAGTAAGTGGTTTCATTGCGGCTTGTTTTCGAGACTAAAGCGGTAAATAAAAGCATAATAAAACAGCATCGAGTTATAATCCCCGATTATCAAATATAAATTATTATATCTTCAAATTTGTTTAATTCTTTAAAGAACCGCAAATATACTAAGATATTCGTAAGAAATAGAATCCTAGATTTAATAAATGCATTTTCGAAGGGCAATAATGAAACATTAGCATTATATTGAATCGGTTATATAACATATCCCTGTAAAATGGGAATTATATAAAATTTTATTCTGTTCTTATTTTTATATTTATTTATAAAAATTCTATATTAAGATTGACTGCATCAATCTTATTGAGACTGATTGCAATCAAACGCTTCTTGATTACGTTGTCAGATTCACATACTGTCGATATCATAGAGGACCACTGACAAAGGAACAGCGATTTTCATCATGGATAGTATGCTACAATATTTTCCACAATAGGGGAGAAACCTACGCGCGAACATAAGCGGGAAAAAGGACGCGCCTCAATAATCTATTCCTTTCATATAGGTCTGTCATATATCATTTCAGATAACTATGAACACACGTAACGACCGAAAACAGCGGCCGGCAGTAAGTGGGTGTAAATAATGCAGTCAGCTGTCCGGACGTGACGCGTTTGTCACTGGGAAGGGGGAAAACGGACATTGCCTTTTTCAACATGCCTGTACATATATATATATATATATATATATATATATATATATATATATATATATATATATACCATGTTGACGCCGCATCTGCGGTTTGCATTTATTTTACATGATTTTATCCTTTATTATAAATATAAAAGCGAGCCGTACAAAATGTGTCCCCCCAGACCTAGCCTTCCATCCGTTGATTTCTTGACTGAATTTTAATGTAGCAGAAATGTTGAGAGAGAGAGAGAGAGAGATTACGAATTTTCGTAAATATTTAATTTTCTTATTAAAGAATAAATATATTTCTGTAACTAATCTTGAAATTACAACTCTGTTAAAATTGCTTGAAATTATATATATACAAGTAAAAAATTATTTTAATATTATTAATTTATATAAAAACTACTGCGCGTATATATAGCTTTCGAGAAGAAAAGAAAATTAATTTCCTAAATTACTCAAAAGTTTATTAAGATAAAATCTGACTTGTTTGATATGGACAATATTGCGTTTTCGACGCTACCATATTTTCGCATATTCATCGGAACTTACGATGTAATAATGGGATGGTGCACGATATTAATGTAGATGAGAAGGAGAAAGGAAGTAATATGTAACGGGAGCTTCCGATGAAATCTAATACAACACGAGAACTACCTAGAACACGCGAGAACTACGAGCAACTAAGGGGTTACCTCGTCTAAGCTTCATTGGTTCTGAGTATCGTATAACAGCGACAGAGCGTCTCATAATGACTTGCAATTATTAATCATTCAGTTCAAATTTTTAGACATTTTCAGCCCTCATTTGCCAGTTAATGAATTTCATTTGCTGTCGAGTAAAATGTCCAAGAAGGGACTGCAGTATCTCGAAAACTCGGAGACGAAGAAAATATCACGAGGTAGAAGCATGAAATGAAGATGAATATAGTATATATTCATAATTATTTAATGCGTCTTGCTTCTCGCAGAGAATTTCACATAATAAACGGTGGATTGCTCGAATACTCGGTAATATTTACCAGTAATGAAAAAATAATAATTTAATAACAGTAATGTCGAGAAAAACGATAAAATAATCACGATTGACACAATTGTAGCGATTTAATAAAAATGCGATAGACCCAATTGCGGTAACTTTGTAGAGATAAGTTTACATGTACGGCACGAAGGGGGACTAACAATAAAATGGAAAGCAGATAGAGGGTGAAAAAGTTTTTCGGCAAATTGGATTTATTAACTGAACAAATGTGGAACATGAATATTTTAATCCGCTGTCTCATTATATTTTGCGTCATAAATTAATTACGATGCAATATATGACCGAGATAAAAACTAAAAACTAGATGCATGGCAAGATTACATATTTCTGTTATTCTGTTATTGTACCTTTCATAATACGGAATTAATAGATTAGATTTCTGTGCAAAATGATATATTTAATATCATGGCGTTTCTTAAAATACAATATTATACTCTCTCTTTAATATTAATTATATTTAATGGAAGGAGAAAAAAATCTTTTTTTATTTTTATTACAAAATTATCAGAACTTGTGCATTAAGATTTCGAAAATGAATGATGTTTTAATTAAAATTCTAAAGATATTATCTTGACGGATTTTATACAATAATTAAAAAAATGCATCTTTCGCCCGAATTTATATAGAATTTTCCGAAATAAATCATGTTATGGTGAATTATTTAATCAGTAACGATAGCACGTGACGATTATAGGGCGAATCCCTTGGCCATTCATACAAACTTAGGTGGCTGAACGACCTGTCAGATATCTTGAGATGTCATGAAAAGGAAAACTCCCAGCAAATGGCTGGCGTATACCCGTATTCATAGTCCTTCTTTATTTTAAGGACGGAGGAAGCCTCCATGAAGGATTCCTTGAATCTGCAAGGCCATCTTGTTTCATAGATGGACCTCGAGTCTCCCTTTCAGAAAGAAGGAATATTTTAGGGATTTTTAGTGACCGACTGGAGGCAGCACCGTTTTATGCTGCCTGCAACTAATTTCATATAATACATATGAAAACTTTTTCGTATCTTCAAAAAATTCCACGAGATTTTCCCAATCGCGAATGTATCTTTTCGGAATCCGCCACAGAATCCGATTCTTTGGATTTTCGTCTTCAAATCCATCGTCAGAATCATTTAAAAATTCATTGTCCATTATCCCTTTTTCCTTTATACATTTTCAGTTTGAGAGCGCGACAACAAATAACCACAAAACCACAAATGTAACGAAACTAACTTTTGGAGGTTATATTTGATTATATTCTGCGTATCGTCTGCTAAAAAGGTCGCATCACTCCTCAAGGAAGCTCCTGACCTTCCTTGAGATAAGGGAGCCAATAAGATTCCTTGTTCGGTCAAGGAAAGTTTACGAAACGTGGAACGAGGAACAAGGAATCCTTATTCCTCAAGGACGGACTATGAATACGGGTAGTAGGCTGATGTTCCACTTAGATGAGATATTCGCGCAAGTTAGGAATGATATCGCAGGAGCGTGTAAAAATCGATCTCGGAGCGTTTCCTGCTGCCTTTTTCGCTTCGTATAAAACTGTGAGCGAGATGAATCGATTTTAACGTAAAATAATACGTCGTCGACATCTTTCTCGCGAGTTTCGCGCGAATATTCTTTCAATTGAATTTGTCCCGGAAACGTCTCTGTTTTCGAAATGTGTTTACGTCCAAGATAACATTATTCATAACTTGCGAATGAGAGGCTTGACGCGAAGATTCTCGGATCATGCCGTTAGAACGCGCGTTGCCGATGGCAAATAACCAATTCGTACGTCGTTACGAAGGCGCCTTGGATATGTGGTGGGTGAGCTAGTTAAATTATTAGCACGAGCAGCAACAAATATTGACCTATACTCGGTACCGGTTTAGCATCTCTTCGACATATGGCTTGAACATTACCGAGGGGATGTGCCTCTAGCGAAAGATGGGCGATGGGAGATGCGATGCGGTTTCGCTTACGTCGAGAGACCACGGCAACGCCAGTAATCGATAACATTCGTCAACGGGTCCCTCCACACAGTTTCTTCCCTATTTGCACATTTAATTGCCGCCGTGAACTTTGCCCGGTTATCGCCTTCGGCCATCCACCGCTCCTGGGATAAACCGCCCTCTATGAACTAGCTATTAACCTTTAAGTTCTGCATGCGGCATGCCTTCGATAACACGAAATTCTATTCCAGAAACGGCGTCTGCCTGTTATCCTTGCGAGTTTCTTTAATCTTGATATTTCAGGAGTAAATAAAATGATATTCACATTAATGCAACGTGCGTTAATGGAAGATGACTCATTAGAATAAAAAGCAATTACGCACTTGTACAGTTTATCCGCCTCATCCGGCAAAACTTGCTCTTTATCTATTAATCTCATCAGTTGCTGTGACTCTGGCCGGCGTACTTTATAATGAAGAAATTTCATTAGGTCACGATTCAAAAGCAAAAGTTCAACGTTGGATGAATGTTAATGACATTATTTTCATTATACGAATATAATGTACGCGAGCAAGTTGGTAAAAAGCGCTCAAAATCTCGTTCGCCGATTTTATACCCGTATTCATAGTCCTTCCTTATTTTAAGGACGGAGGAAGCCTCCATGAAGGATTCCTTGAATCTGCAAGGCCACCTTGTTTCATAGATGGACCTCGAGTCTCCCTTTCAGAAGGAAGGAATATTTTAGGGATTTTTAGTGACCGACTGAAGGCAGCACCGTTTTATGCTGCCTGCAACTAATTTCATATAATACATATGAAAACTTTTTCGTATCTTCAAAAAATTCCACGGGATTTTCCCAATCGCGAATGTATCTTTTCGGAATCCGCCACAGAATCCGATTCTCTAGATTTTCGTCTTCAAATCCATCGTCAGAATCATTTAAAAATTCATTCTCCATTATCCCTTTTTCCTTTATACACTTTCAGTTTGACAGCGCGACAACAAATAACCACAAAACCACAAATGTAACGAAACTAACTTTTGGAGGTTATATTTGGTTATATTCTGCGTATCGTCTGCTAAAAAGATCGCATCACTTCTTAAGGAAGCTCGTGACCTTCCTTGAGATAAGGGAGCCAATAAGATTCCTTGTTCGGTCAAGGAAAGTTTATGAAACGTGGAACGAGGAACAAGGAATCCTTATTCCTCAAGGACGGACTATGAATACGGGTGTTAATCTCCCAATTTGAGAAGAAATTAATCTAAATTTAAATCTCCCTCTCCCTCCCCCCCCCTCTTTCGGATTTTTTAATTCTGTCCTAGAATGTATGGCCGTCGCGCGTGGCACAGATTCCCGCTTACAAACCGCGCGTCGAATATATCACGTTATCATTTTCCCTCATCAATTGCGACAGATTACTTTGCGCGCGATCAATTATGAAAATTATTCCGATATTTTTTTTTTTTTCTTCGTCTGATATCTCGCGCGGCACAGCTGGGGCGCGATCGATTTCGAGGCAATTTTCTAATACGCCCATCAAATCAATTTTAGCAACATTTCAGAAAAGAATCTCAATACTCACTCACGCAATCGTATTCGTACAAAATTTCACCCTCCATACAGGATTAATAATAGCTTCGAATGATTTTTGCAAAAAATTCTGCTTTGATAGAATTAAAATTACAATATTGCCGAATAGCATGTGTGAAATTGTTAGATACAATTTCATCATGTTTCGCAAAATGGAAATGTATACTTGTATATTTGAATTATTTTACAATTTCGTTATATAAAAATATGCATAACTGTCTTGAGTGTAAGATTGGATTTTTATTTTTCAAAAATATCGCGCGACAAATGACATATACAATTGCTTTAAATCTCTCTAACTTCAATTTATATTTTGTATATAATTAAATTCTAATTTACTAGTCACTTCCGCGATGTACATGTCATGTTGCATATTAAATTCTCGCAATTAAGTGAGCTTCATTAACGAGACAGTATCTTCTTCAACGCGAACTATACTCCAATCTCGCTATAAAGTTACGAAACATACCGTGCTATTGCTGCTTTTATAACACGCATTTACGAAAACTTTGTTTCGTTAGTTTTGTTTCAAGCGATTTTGCGTCGATATCGTTAAAATGAAAGCGGAATATTTTAAGTGGAGTTTCTAATAGTTTGAATCGCTATTTGTGTATGCAACGTGGTCACTAAATAATCCGAATGCCAAAGGTACAGAATCCTTCAACGATAATAACGCGCGGAGCGCGTTTATCCTCGCGTGTTTAATTGATAATATTCTTTGTCACGATTATAACACACTTTATATCACTTTGTTGCGACGCTTTCATTACACCAATATAACTGTTTATTTATTAATGTTATCATTTAACACACTGCGGAATAATGCATAGAAATATACGCTAATTACATAATTAAAATAATGTGACGGATTTGACTATCGTGCAAGAGCGGTGTTTACCGTTTATAAACTACTTGGTCGATCTTATGAAACATTACTTATCGATTGTTTACGTCATGAATGAGAAAAGTATAGTAACATGAAATTATTGATTGTTGCAACCATCAATAGTATAGCCGTAATATGTAATATTAGTATGATTATATAACGTCCTGCCGTACACATTTTAACATAATTGATATAGTGAATTAACCTGTTTTTTAAAAAAAGCTTGTTACTAGAAAAACACAGTGCAGTCTGTTGTATATTTCTTTCTCTCTTCTATCTCTTAATAATAATAACTATCATCTTAAATTCGGAAGATATCTTGACAAATCGAGATCTGTTAGTTTACCTGGAAAATACCAGAAGGCGACCAGAGCGCTACAGATTGTATCGAACGCGCTTGCTGCGATTCAGAGACCGTTTTCTATTTATCGGCAGGTTCTTTTGTGACACAACAATAAGAAATAAACAAGCCAATGCGAGAATAATACAAGCACGAAGAATGGACGGAAGAATAAAAGTTTTTTTACGTCTTATTACAGCGAGAGTTTTCACGAAAGTGGATCAGCGCTATTATATGTATGTATAGTTGATGTTAATAGTGAACATATATAGAAATTATTACCAATCTTTCAACTATTTGAACTTAAATCAATCGTTAATAATTATAGAAAAAAATTATATGTATAATAGATAATGTACACAAATTGATACCGATAAATTTTGTGTTAAACAATATAATTTATGTTATTTTATACTTTATTATTTCTTTCTTTCATTATTAAACTTAATAAAAATAATTTATAATAATTTTTGTCAATTATTGTCAAACAATTACAAATAATAATATACAGGATGTCCCAGTTTAAAGGACCCACTCAAATATCTCAGAAACACTGCATTAAATCGAAAACTGTTTCGAACAAAAGTTGTGTGGCTTCAAGGGGGCCATAAGATGGTGACAATGATTTGACCTTGGAAAATCATTTGAAGGTCATGTGAAGGTCAATTTTAAAATCTTAAATGGAAACCCCCATTTTTTATTTAGTATTCTTGTAGCTGACATCGAGAGCTTTCCAAAACACTATAATAAAGTATTTTTTCATTAAGTAATACTTTTTGAGTTATTTTATATTTTAATCTGACATATTTTGATATAAAAAATTAAATATCTCGTAAAATATTTAGTTTTCGATAATCTTACCGTAATACTTCTATGTACAGAATAATGAGACAAATCAATTAGTATAAAAAAAAAATTGTTTTTAAGAAAATTATTTACAATGTATTTTTTTAAACAATTTTTTTTTTTTTTTTTGGCACTAATTGATTTGTCTCATTAGTCTGTACATAAAAGTATTACGATAAGATTATCGAAAACTGAATATTTTATGAGATATTTAATTTTTTATATCAAAAGATGTCAGATTAAAATATAAAATAATTCAAAAAGTACTGAATAAAAAAATACTTTATTATAGTGTTTTGGAAAGCTCTCGATGTCAGCATGTTACAAGAATACATAAAATAAATAAAAAATGTGGGTTTCCGTTTAAGATTTTAAATTTGACCTTCACATGACCTTCAAATGATTTTCCAAGGTCAAATCATTGTCACCATCTTATGGCCCCCTTGAAGCCACACAACTTTTGTTTGAAACATTTTTCGGTTTAACGCAGTGTTTCTGAGATATTTGAGTGGGTCCTATAAAATGGGACACCTTGTATATATATGCATTATCAAATAATTAAAAAATATTTTAATATACGTATTAGAATATTTTAAGCTGTGATAATAACGGACTTATAATGCATATTCGAGATAATTCAGACGTGAATAGAGCGAGTAATCATAAAAATAAAGATTGTAAATCGCTTATGGGAAACTACAAAACTGTAAAGATTGTAAAGATTGTGTTATTATGTAGAAACGCAGACAGATATTTACAGATATTTGAAGTTGATGTTCCCGATGAGAGAAAACGGAATAATAACGTAACACAATCCTTAAAAAATCGGATCATATTTCAGAGTTTATTCTTATTTGGGAGATCTCTATCCGCAAGTTAGTGAATATTCACCTAGCACAATATTCGCCTGTCATGATTGCGAGCTTCATTAAAAAATTGCAAATCCGGGATACAAGGAAACTCAATGGCGCATTTAATTGATAACCGGTCGATATGTGCAATAAGAGCGATGCGATGTCCGTATCTGTCAGTATCGACAGCTGAAATTTTTTAACGAACGCTGTTCTCTCGCAATGTTATTTTTTGAAATTGAAAAAAGCTCTCCGACTTTGTTATTAGGGTATAGATAGGTCAAGGCGTTTTCGACGATATCGAAGCGTTACGATGATGCATTTCGAAAAATTCCTCTCTTGCTGCGGTTACGTCGTAAAAGTACAGTGTGCAATTTTGATAAAGTAAATGTTTCCGTCAAATTTCATAGATTTGTGCAAATACAAAATTTATTATCGTATAAGTAATAATAGCGATAAATGTACATCTGACAAATGTAATGTACAATTACACTCAATTACACGCGTAATTTAAAGTGATATAAATAATTAAAAACGAATAACTCTGAAAAACATGTTACGTGTAGTTTGTGATTTTATAATAAATCGTTCCAGAGTACTAGATAACGGACTAACGGATAGAGCCGGGTCGAACGAGCTTTAACCGCCGTGCTCGTTAGCTGGATGCTGAGGTTGAAATAAATAAGTTCAATTTATTAACAACGCTCCACGAACGAGGGTTTCGCACGTGCCGACTACGTTCAAAAATCTCGCACATTTTCACCCTCACAAATTTGCACATATTGCGGAAAAAAAAAAAGAAGAAGAAGAAAATTCTCTCGACTCTAAATGCATTAAAAAATTTGATTTATTACCTTCGTCGATTCATCATCTAATTTTCTAGTAGATTATAAAAAGAAATGTAATCTGCAAAAATTAATAATACTTAAACTTTTAGAGTAATAAGTCGGGATTATTGGTATCTAAAGTAGTTGAAAATATAACCACATTTCAGATGAAAATTGTCGATCATGCCTTATACAGAGGAGAACACTAGTCTAAATATCTCTCTTCATTTCGCTTCCAAACCAATTCGCTAAATTGGGCCGGTCGCCAGGATAACATGAATCCAAGCTTCGTAAATTCAAACGGACTACGCAAACTATCGTTGCATTATTAATCGCCGTATGCGCGTAAGTACTCTAGAATGGCACGAGGTAAGTTTGTGTTATCTAGACCGAGACTGCCTCAAGTTCGCGAACGTAATTCATGCCAATTAGAGAGTTGCCTTATCCATTCTAGATATCACTTCTTAGGATGCGATCGCGAATAGACAGTTTCAGAAGAAGGATCAAATCTAAATTGCGACTGGTTTAAATTACTTCTTGCGATGGACAAATTGCTTTGCTATCACGCTTGAAAGTAACTTCTCGATTCATTTCGAACCCGAAAGTTGCAATGCATAATTGTGTCGGAATTGTCATCCGAATATCTCGACATAATTAAGCTACTGTACATTTGACAATTCAAAGCTTGAATTTTCACGATGAGATTCTTCTAACCGAGATCTCCAGCTAGCACTTTTTCTATTATAACAAAATCTTATTAAAAGCTGATATTTAATATTTTGATACCTTAAATCTTAAAGTTTTAAACTCTCCTAAACTCTTAAAAATCTTAAATTTGAAAAGTTTTATTAAAAATATTATATTATTATAAATCTGTTTAATAAAAGCGTGACCGACATAACTCTCAAAACTACTTATTGTAGAAGAAAAAAACCGAAAAATATCACATATATATGAAAAATTATACATATCTACAACGCTTCCATATTAATAAGATGCCCAGTCGCCATTATTATCAATAATTGCGTGACATTCGGAGAGTAGGACAGATTAGACATATTTTTGGCTCCTAAGAGATTAGGCATATTTTATATTAACAGCGTATTCTTCAGATAAAGATTTCCATATTAGAATAAATCTGTCGAATTAATTGATTTACCGTTCATTCTTTTTTCCGCGAAACTTAAGCCTTAATATCCTCAGACGTTTTCAATTGAGTTTGCGTCAAGTAACTGTAACGACCAATCTGACACTTCTACTATTATTATTCACCTTTCCACTGACATGAATGCAAAAACAACTCTGATGTTTTGGATCATTGTCCTCTTGAAGATTTCTTGTGGAGTTTGGATTTTTAAAACCATATTTGAACAGATAAGTAGTTAAAGCCTTGAATAATATATAAAGTCTTGAGTAGTAAAATCTTATTGTAAATTTTCATCATATTACCTGTGTGTGTAATTTTTTTTATAATAAACGATTTTAAAGTTATGCTGTTTTCTTATTAGACTATGTATATAATAATATATTACAAAAATATTATATATTATTACGCGTAAGCGCCGTCGACTCGAGAGAATCGGCATATATTGTATATGGCATACGCCTTCGTAGTTTAGTTCCTAGAAAAACCGTATCGTATTGTTTGCCTCTCGTTTTCCACGTTGTAATTTCACGATGACGACGATGATGATGCTGTTTTCACGACGTTCTTACTTGGCTATCTTGATACCGTCTATGGTTCTCTTAGACTTTGATCGTGCGTCGCTTCTCGCGTCTCTCGGGAGTCATTTCGCGATCCAATAATAAAAGAACAAATCCATTTCTCTCTTAATTCTTCGCAGCCACGTGCAGATCCTTGCCAATGCTATACTCGATCAATTGGCCATTAAAAAGCAGGGTCATCTTTCATTCTGTACGATTTCTTTCTTTTGAAAACATACACCCTTGAGATTTGAACCGGATCGATTTCTTTTGTAATGATTGATCTACCGTTTTATCTGTTTCTAAATATCAAAGAACGCGTATTTAAACTCGCGAATTTATAATTTTTATTTTTATAAAAGATTCCTTAAAAGACAGGGAGAAAGAAAGAGAAAATCAAGAATGTTATTTTATGCAAAAACAATTATTTATAGAAAACTCATATGTGGAAAAATTATATCTTTTTAATAAATCACTATTCTTTTTCTCTCTTTCTTTTTTCTCGCCGATTTATTGTTATCTAAAATTCTCGCTCTACCGCGATACGCGGATCAGGTTGCATTAGATTTTCGTGAAATCCCTTTTACACAAGTTCAAGTCGGATAAAGCGACCCGCATGTAGAATCCTGGGCGTGAATAGCCTAAATTCTGCGGATGGATGCGACGACCGTAAGTAAATAGGAAAAGGAACGGGAGCTTTCGCGTTGCTTTAATGCACGCAGCTGTTGCTTACGGGCGTTACGCAAGTTGCATTTATAATGCAACAAGCTTGCGAGAATCGCGAAGGATCGCGAGACGTGATCTGTCAGCATAATTAAGAGCGGCTTCGCGAATCGTGAGAATAAATGTCGATTTTGTCGACTTCGTTGCACCGAAACCGCCGCGATGTTAAGATGAATATTTCAATTTGCCTCTTTCGTTTCCCTCTTTGCTTTTAATACCGCGTCGGATTATCAGGTATATTTTATAGAAACGGTCCATTTTCCGCAGCTATTAAGGCTTAATCGCACAGAGAGATAATGACGCCTATATCAACGAGTCTCGAGTACATTGATGCGGCTCGCATCGTCGATTTTTGTCGGTTCCCGCGCATCGTTCGGCTAAAAGTTTCCCGTATTTGCGATTTGAGAGAAATGCAAATGCGCTCGAGTACGCGAATCGTTGGATTTTTACCGGCGTTCTTATTTGCATTTACAGTGCATCGTTGCGAAACGTACGAGTCGGGCCTCCCGTACGCGTTCTAATTTTCCAGCGAGTCATTGAATCGCTCGTGATTAACTCGTCGGCTAGCTTTTACCATATATTGGGTTGGGTAAAAAGTCATTGCGTATTTTTGCAACAGATGGCATTAGTTCAGTTTTGACAGTACTACAGTCAAGCTTGTGAAAAATTGCGTAAAGTTTACGGTGACGATGCTCTACAAGAACGTCAGTGCCAAAACTGGTTCAAGAAATTCCGCGCTGGTGATTTTGATCTCAAAGATGCTCCTCGGTCAGGAAGGCTCACCGAGGTTGATTACGACAAAATAAAGGCATTGATCAAGTCAAACCCACGTTACACGACACGAGAGATTGCAGAAACATTGAAGATCAGTCAAAAAAGTGTTCACGTCCACCTAAAGAAGTTGGGATACGTAAGCAAGCTCGATATTTGGATTCCTCGTGAACTCAAAGAAGTTCATTTGACGGCGCGTATAAACATCTGCGATATGCTCATGAAACGTGAAGAAAACGATCCTTTTTTGAAACGAATGATAACTGGTGATGAGAAGTGGATTGTTTACAACAATGTGGAACGCAAACGGTCTTGGTCCCGATGTGATGATTCGCCTCAAACGACTTCAAAAGCAGAACTTCATCAGAGGAAGGTTATGCTCTCAGTGTGGTGGGATTGGAAAGGTGCGGTGTTTTTTGAGCTCCTACCAAGGAACCGAACAATCAATTCGGATGTATACTGTCGACAATTGGACAGTTTGAACGAATCTGTCATCCAGAAACGTCCGAAGCTCGTCAATCGTAAAGGAGTTGTGTTCCATCACGACAACGCGAGACCACACACATTTTTGGCGACCCGTCAAAAATTATTGAAGCTTGCAAGCGCACATTACGACAAACAAAGTTTCGCAATTTAAAAAAATTGTATAAAAAATTATTTATATTTTAAAAATTAATTATATATATTATATTAAAATTTTTCATTATTTTTTTCTATTAATATAATTATATAATTTATTTGTCGCGCATTTTAGACGCTAAACTAGTAGCTCGGGATTTATCTACGACAACGAACAACATATCGAGAGCCTTTACAACGTCCGACTATTTTTAGAACACTACTGGGTGGAGTGCGATCCGATGCACAGTCTGTTGCATGTGAATACGCTTCCTATACGTGTTGAATATTCATGCAACATTTTGTAATTTGTGTCGAGTCAAAGGCCCGCACGTACATTTGCAATCATCAACATAATTTTTCATCCAGCAATCCACGAATGAAGCGATTTTTCCGAATCACGAAACTAATGAATTTTAATCATATCAAGCGACTTGCGTTCGTGCTGCTTGCGACGCGGTACATCTGATTGCAACCTTGCGTGTGTGGCAGAAAAATCTTTTATTAGAAGCTATGTAATTGCAATGCTTTACAGTTTTCGATTAATCTGCACGGATGCGATAGAGCATTGAAAAAAAGGAAAAAAAAATACTAACAAAAACACACGCACCGTGCGCGCGTTCAATTTTAAATCTATTTCTAGAATTTCAATATTCCCGTTAAATTCATTTTAATTCTGATTGAATTTTTGTATTTGAATAGGATAGAGAGATTCCGTCGTGTACCATAAATACATCTTTGTTGTGATATAGATTTATCTAATAAAATAATAATTATATTCAGTTAAACGTTTTATCTCGGCCTTTAATCAACATTTTCGCCAACTTAGCAAGAAAAGTTAATTTTCAATCTACCATATTTCGTACAGATTTTATTTCGATTACATCATAATTCGAACTTTTCAAAAATTTGAATGACTCCAAGATATGTTTAGCTAATGTATTGAAATTCACGTGTATTCGAATCTCACACTAAACTCGCTGCAATTTAATGCAAATTTTGCGGAATATCTATTGGTATACACATCAGCCAACGTAAATGGCGTAAAGTCGGAAAACGGGAATTATTGGCATGTACAAGTTGGATTGATAGAACACTCTTAATACCCAGGAGTGCCGGAAACTGCACGCCTACACGAGAAATCTCTCAGGAACGCCGACAATATCCTCGTTTTTCGCGTAACGTTTCTTGCATTTCGAATCTCAGCTGTTCCCGAATCTCCCTCTCTCTCTCTCTCTCTCTCTCTCTCTCTATATATATATATATATATATATATATATATATATATATATATATATATTGGGTTGAGTAAAAAGTGATTGCGTATTTTTGCGTAACAGATGGCATTAGTTCAGTTTTGGCAGTACTAAAGTCATTCACACATATGTTTGTCATATATCGTTTAACAGCTGACGGTTTAAGCTTCATTCTAAAAAAAAAATTGAGCGGTTTGGTTGAGTTTTGGAGATTTTACAACAAGTTGAAGATGGAAGACCAAACTGTGCATTTTCCCCATATTTTACTGTTTTACTTCCGTAAAGTGAAGAACGCGCGTCAAGCTTGTGAAAAATTGCGTAAAGTTTACGATGACGATGCTCTACAAGAACGTCAGTGTCAAAATTGGTTCAAGAAATTCCGCGCTGGTGATTTTGATCTCAAAGAAGCTCCTCAGTCAGGAAGGCCCACCGAGGTTGATGACGACGAATAAAGGCATTGATCAAGTCAAACCCACGTTACACGGCACGAGAAATTGCAGAAACATTGAAGATCAGTCAAAAAAATGTTCACGCCCACCTAAAGAAGCTGGGATACGTAAGCAAGCTCGATATTTGGATTCCTCGTGAACTCAAAGAAGTTCATTTGACGGCGCGTATAAACATCTGCGATATGCTCATGAAACGTGAAGAAAACGATCCTTTTTTGAAACGAATGATAACTGGTGATGAGAAGTGGATTGTTTACAACAATGTGGAACGCAAACGGTCTTGATCCCGACGTGATGATTCGCCTCAAACGACTTCAAAAGCAGAACTTCATCAGAGGAAGGTTATGCTCTCAGTGTGGTGGGATTGGAAGGGTGTGGTGTTTTTTGAGCTCCTACCAAGGAACCGAACAATCAATTCGGATGTGTACTGTCGGCAATTGGACAGTTTGAACGAATCTGTCATCCAGAAACGTCCGGAGCTCGTCAATCGTAAAGGAGTTGTGTTCCATCACGACAACGCGAGACCACACACATCTTTGGCGACCCGTCAAAAATTATTGGAGCTTGGATGGGATGTGTTGCTCCACCCAGCATACTCGCCTGACCTTGCGCCGTCAGACTTCCACTTGTTTCGCTCTCTTCAAAACTCCTTGCGTGGAATAACGTTAAATTCAGATGAGGCGGTAAATCAGCACCTTGTTCAGTTTTTCGCCAATAAAGACAGGTCCTTCTACGAACGGGGAATTATGAAGCTCACCGAAAGATGACAAAAGGTCATCGAACAAAACGGAAAATATATCATTGATTGATCTTTATTCTTTATATAAATAAATGACTTTGAAAAACATACAAAATGACTTTTTACTCAACTCAATATATATATTTATCTATCTATCTATCTCTTTTTCTCTCCTCGGGAAATTAGCGGGTCACTTATCCCGTATTCTTGTTAAATCGAAGCTGCGAAGAAACGTCGAGACGTCGTCTCACCGCCTAGCGCGCTGTCAACAATGAGAAAACGGCAATTACAGATAACACGAATAGGTAATACGGTTGTATTGTAACATGTCCCGAGACGTTAATTCTCTAAGAGCTCTTGGTAAAAGCGCGACGCGAGGTTGGTCGCTGGCAAAAGCGGAACGAGACGACGACCAACGCGCGTAGCGCGGTTCAACGGGGCGGAAAGAGGGGGATGCGAACGGTACGAGCCACCAACAACGGTCTCTCGTTGAATTTCCTCTACTCTCTTACCTCCGTCTATACTCAACCACCCTCGCGATCCTATCGATACCCGTTCGACCGATCGCACACCGGCGGCGTCGACCGACCGAGGTATCCCGGCTGACGTCCCGACCCCGGCACGCAGGCCAATGCTCAGAGCCGCGTTTAAACAGGGAGAATTTCGAACGAATCGATGGGACGGTATCGATAATACGTCGTTCGCGCGCGCGCCGATATCAAATCGGCACAACCGAACTCAATGAAATTACTCTGCCTCTCCCTCTCTCTCTCCTTGTCTCTCGTTCTCTTGAAGTCTCGAAAGCTCGCTATCGCGATGCGATTCGGGCGCACTTGAAAAATATGCCGTTCGCGCCCGCAATCGGCGTATCCCGATAAAAGACGAGTCGGGATCGTGACTTTGTTCGTAAATAATTCCGTTCCCGTTCACCCATTCATTTTCCATCCTGCTGTACTTTACTCTCCCATTCGGAGAATTTTGAATTCAACCGTTATTTAATCCGCGATAAATTGGAAAAGCGCGCGCGATTTGTGCCATATAAAAGTAATAAAGCTTCGATGATGGACATTTTTCTTCTCTCTCTCTCTCTCTTCTTTTTTCGAAACGTTTCGAACGTTTTCCTGATATAAATCGACTCGTGTACAAGCGATATTATTTCAGACAAGGCGTTGATCCATACAAATTAAATGTTTCAATTTTGAGGTAAACAAAAAAAGAAACGTCTCATTGATAGGGAAGAGGGAAGAAAATTATGTAAATCTTTCGTGCGTAGCATTTTTTTTCGTAGTGAAAAAAAAATGGGTAGGCGTAACACAATCTCTATAATATTAAAAAAAAAGCTTGCCAATCCCTGCACACACGTGATGCGTACATTCTCTGTCCGATGTTATTTCTGCGTGCACTTAAAGGGCAGAATCGCCTACGAGGATGGAAAGGTAGTAAAAGGGTACTGAAACGCGGAATTCTAAGAACTCGGTGATTCAAAGAGAGCTTTTGGAAAGCAAAATAACCTCTGTTGGTTTTTGAAACACACAACAAATATATAGGAAGAGTTATATTCGGGAAGATCTGCTTTTTAAACATCGATAAATCTAGGGAAGAAAAAAAGGCGCATGCGCGTACCGCAATTTTTTTAGAACATGTTTCCATTTGAATTCGTTTACGCATTTTTATGTATTAAAGAAAGAGAAATAGGCGTTTTTTTTTTTAATATTTTAACGTCAATAACTTTTACGCGAATATTTTTGCAAATGGAGAATTTACATATATAACGATGTAGCGCTCTCTTGAAGCGCAAATTAATTCTATATAAATCTCTGATTGCGTGATCCCACGTTTTTCAACGTAATAATACAGGATGCTTGTTACACCGCTGTCGTTTTTTCCGTTAAAGAGAAAATTAAGAAGTTGTGAGACGAGTTAACGTTGTTGCTTCATTATACGCTTTATTCGCCTATTATCTTTTTGTCTAAAAAAAAAAATAAAAAAAATAAATCTCTCTTGCCCTCCGTATTTCGCATAATTTTTCATACAACACGCATTAAAGGGAATTCCTCAGAAGTTGATAAGGGCACGAGGAATTTTTTTACGCAGAGCAAGCAACGCTATGAATCGTCGTCGTAATTACTCGAGTATCGCAGTAGAAATCAACATAAAAACAATGCTAGCTCGGAGCCAACAAAGACGTGGAATCTGCTATAAAAAAAAAAAAAAAAAAAAAGTTCTATAAATTTTTTCTATTAATATTTATTAATTGATAAGAATAATTTTCTTGTTCGCGATAGATTAAATATTGTATTTCGTTCAATTCTGTGGATATTATTTAATACTCTATATTATTCGAATATCGCGCGCGAATTATTATACGAATTATAATATTTATTTTCGCGCGTGTTCTTTATTACACATCTCTTTCATCTATTTCCTCAGCTCTTTATCTATTATGTATTCTTCCTTCTATATACATCAAGTTATTTCCATCAAGTCCCTGTGGGAAAAAGATCGTCACGCACACGTACCAATCTTTTTTCATCGTTAAGTAAACCAATGGAGAAAAGTGGCGGACGTGGAAATGACAAAATCGCATCAAGGATTAATCGCGAACAGTCAAGATCGCTCTCATAAATTGCTCTCGTACAGGAAAGCCCTCTTGAAGAGAGAGAGAGAGAGAGAGATTCTCATTATTTAAAGCACATTGCGAGAATGTCATCGGCGAGAAATGCCGCGACGGTACGAAAATCGAGTCGTCGTTGTCGTCACGTCATCGTCGTCGGAGATCAGTGATTTCTCGCGCGCGCGCGCGCGCGCGCGGATGGCAAATCGAATCTCCGAGAACGTTCGCGCGATCAGAAGAAGATGGAAAAGCGAGGAAAAGTCGAAGGGCCGCGCTCGCCTGAGGGTATCGGGAGGTGAGGAGATATAGAGAAAGCCAAACGGGGTTTCGAGGACAGATGAGGGTTGGAGGATTCGGGCGACGTGCGAGCGTAGTATAGAGGGTTAGGGAAAGAGGGAGGAAGGGAAGGAGGGAGGGCAGGATACTTGGACGTAAAGGGGACGTGAACGAAGAGGGTTGAATTGGCGCTTGCGCAATACCGC
Organism: Polyergus mexicanus; assembly: GCF_030449975.1. Lineage (NCBI taxonomy): Eukaryota > Metazoa > Arthropoda > Insecta > Hymenoptera > Formicidae > Polyergus > Polyergus mexicanus. Next base: position 501,468 of record NW_027223326.1, on the reverse strand, counting down.
TTTTATCTACTTGTCAGCCAAGCGAAGCTGCCACCACCCCGGCTCTCTCGTCTCTCTCTCTCTCTCTCTCACCCTCATCCCCTATCTCTCGCTCTCTCACCCGCGCGCGCGCGACGCCGCGCTACTCGATAACAAACTCTACAGTACCAGTACTGGCACGGTACTCCGGACCACCGGATCGCCCTCTTCGCCGTCGCCACGGTGGCAACATCGGTAACGCAGACGTGTCAACGAGAATCGTGATGCACACGGCGCGAATTTCGCGTAAATTCGATTAACGCGCTCGATAATTGAAAAATTTGCACGCGCGATAACGCAACTTTTCCTCGATCGACGAATATATCGGTAGATCACCCGGCTTTTCGCACTCTTCTCCGCTTTTCCCGCGGAAGAATTCTCGCGAGATGCGTCTTTCCCTCGGCATCGTGCGTGCGTCAGGACGCGCGTCATTGATCGCGATCGCAGTAATGCGAGGATCAAGCGACTTCAAAGTTTCACTTTTCCTCCTCCCACAGTCCCTCGCAGTCTCTCCTCCGATTTAACCTTGCCTCTGCGATTTATATCTATCGCGCGGAGATTTATATTTGTTTTTAAAAATTTATATTATTTAATCTAGAAAAAGTGAGTGTCGTAAGTTGATAATATTTTTACATACATAATTTTGTAAAATTATCATAAAATTAAAGTTACATCTTATTTTGCTAATCAATTACGAATCTTTCAAAACTAAGATGCGAGTAGATCCCATGGCTAAATTTGGCTACAAGCTAGCTTCACCAATGTCGATTAACGTAAACTGTGATTGACCGAGGGTCGGTTGTAGTAGCAACGTCGCTTAGGGCTCTGACATCGGTTAAGTTAATCTCATCTCTCTCACCATGTTCATATCATAGATAAAACTATAATCTACAAAGAGATAGCCAAAATCACCGGACCCAGGTCCACTCGACTTATCGCGATTGATACAATACCAGCTCTCCAACCCTCTTCTCCATCTTCTCCATCTTACGAGAGAGATGAGCGACGCGAGGATTATTTCCGCGTAGGGATATTTCCGTTTTACAGCCACTCGAAATGATATATACTCTCTATCACAATCAGCGTGTGCGTTTTACAGAAAGACCGAATCGAGAAGAGATCGATCGAAATCACGCTCAGCGTTAATCGAAGAGCCCCGCTTTGTTCGCTCTCGAAAAAGACGATCATCCGTCCACCTTTTGCCGTTCTCTTTGTGCGCTGCTGGTTATGGTGTATAACTTGTTGCTCCCGGGCAAACGAACGTGCAATTTCAGTTCTTCACAGCCGGTCATCGATGGCAGATTGCCATGTCCGCTTTTGGAGATCCTCTTTTTTTTTCGTCGCGTTCTCCGCCTCCCCCGTCCGGCGATAAAAACGAAAGTGAGGAGGTGGATGGAGAAGATAGTCGGATAAAGCAGAAATATCTGCTTGAAGGATATACGGGAGATCCCGGTCCCGTCCTATTCTCGACCGACCCTCCTCGTTATTTGCGGCTTAGGACGGCGACAGAACAAACACAGTCGTCGCGACCAATCCCCGATATTTGCTGCTGCGATTATCCCGCTTTCTCACGCCAATTCTTGCCTGATTTCGACCTCCCTTTCGACCTTTGAGCGAGCTCAATCGCCGACGGATATTGGACGAATTTAAAAGTTCGGAACCGTTCTCTCGGGTCTCGAAATCTCCATCTTTCCACGCGAGAGATCGAAACGACTACAGGATATCATCCGCGGATCAAGATTATAGCGTGGAAATAAAGTTCTCCCTTCGCTCCGGATAATTATCACAATCAGGCTCGATCACGACAATCGATGCGTGATCGAAGAATGAGAGTGCTTCGCGATAAGGAGATTTAGTTGAATAAAAGAGACAGAAAGAGACAGAGAAAGCGTCTCACGTACTCATGAACGTTAATTAAAATTAATCATAGTTTGATTCGCTGTCATCTTTTAAAGATGGAACTTTAGTCTGACTAATATTATAACAAAATTCTATGACGAAATATATCACCTCGATAAAGATCATCATTTCAATTCTATTCGTATTTTAGTACTTGCGTCTCGTCTTGAGTCTCTCTCTCTCTTTCTAACACAAAAAGAATTCGATTTGCAGGACAAGGCGCGGCGAGATGGCAAATTGAATTTTTCTCAGTTGTCCATTACAAGCCCCAAAGGGCTAAAAGTTCGTGCTCAAGGCTGAAGGGCTTTATTTATTAAAAAGACGAAACCTTGTGCAAAGGCGCGCGCATCCTACCCTCTCAAGATTAACGCTCAATTTTAGGGGCGGATTGTGATAAATTGACCGAGTAAACTGGACGGAAGTTCCTTTGCGGTTTCACCGGTCTTCTCGACTACGAGAAGTGGCAGGTATTAACCAATTATCGTGTTACTTGAAGTGGACATTTGCACTTTTCGACCCGTTCAACCGTCAACAAACCGCGCGTTCTCCGGCGGAACGTGAGGTACGAGACCTCGCTGCGAGAATTAAGTAGTTACGGATAGCTTTGGTCAGACCGTGACAACCGTTTCCCGCTGCTTAAAATTCTGCCGTCGAACAGACGCAGATTTCTTGATGAAGTTTGATAAAGTGAAAAGATTAAGTAGTTACGGATCAGCAGGGACGGGATTTCATTGATACTTCCTCTTTCCTATCAAATTTTCAATATTAATTATTTAATTTTGAACGAATCAAATATAGATATATAATATGAGCTTATACGTTAAATTTTGCTATAAATATTTTTTATAAAAAATCAAATTATTTGAGATTCCTCTTTTCTCCGTTTTCAGCAAATGAGAAATAAATAAGACTTTCTTTCCATCGAGTTTCGATTGTTCTATGGATTAAAGTTGCGCTTCCACTCTCGAAATTCCGCCAGTAATAAATGAATTCTTCCTTTTTAACGCAATTAAGCCATGAAATTAAGAAAAATAAGTATTCGAGCGTCGCTTTGAGTATATCTCGCTCCTAACTTTACAATACTGCAAACTTCTGTTGGCCGCTTCTTGCGTCCCGGCAAATTGCGCGAGTTAAACAGTTACGAATTGCTTACGCTGTAACACCCGTATTTCTTCGGCGTCCTGTCGCAAATTTGTAACGTCATTTATTGCGAGTGGATTTCGGGGAACAATAAAATTTTAAACAGTCACTTTCCTTTCATCAGACAAAACTAATTTTTCTCTATCGTTCAGAACGTTTACGGCTCTGCCGTGAATTTCCTTTCACCGCCCGCTCCGGAAAAAGCTATGGAAAAAAATTGAGTAGTTAAAGATTAAGTTAAGTCAGCCTAAGTTCGTATTTTTCATTCTTTCGCGATTTTCTCGTTGTTATTATCTCCCTCACTCCCACATAGATAAAAAAATTATGTAATTACTGTCTTATTATTAATACGACTTAATATTACAAAACCTTATTTAAGCATGTAATTAGCAAATCGCTTTTATTAAACAATCTTCTCATTTTGTCACTATTTCTATAACGCGTAATGTAATTTATAAAAAATTAAAAAATTATATTGTATTAATTTTATCGCGTTCAGATTTTTATTGGCCTTCTTTTTCAGCATTTATCGATTGATATCACATATAAACCTTTTATTTATAATCAATTCTAATATTTAAAAAAATTATATTCTGTTCTCATTATTATTTGCAGGATTTCTATATTTGTGGAAATTTGTTATAGAAGTTTTTATGATTTACAAAAATTAAAATTATCGATGTACTCGCTTTTATTTTTATAGATGTAAGGACGCTTTATAATTTCTTATCATGAAAATTGACTATTTATTCAAGAATAGTGTTTTTTAATTTTCAAAAAGTAAAGAGATGTAAGGAGTACGTGCTCCTTCGGGTAGATTTAATTCGCATTCTTCTTGCTGAGAACCTGCCGCTGATTTGTGACGTTTTTCCAACCGCGGCGGACATTCCGAAAAGCTATGAGGACTAAGGAATTACGAACCTCTTTTCGAGTGAGAGAATCTAACACGTATATCTCCTCCAGAAAGCTGGGAACGGGAATTGTTTCACCAAGTTCTCGCTGCGGACACTTAAAAATTTTGCAATCGATTCTTTGAAAAGTACTTTACGAACTTAAAAATACAGGATCGGCTAACACGATCTCCTTTTATTCGGAATTTTTATAAATTCCGATATCAAGCAGAAAATGTAAGATAAAAATCGTCAGATATTTTTCTTCCTCTACATTCTGATTTGTGATAGATAATTATAAAGCGATCGACGGTCATAAAGACTACCATTTGTCTTTTTTTCCTTTACTCGCTTGTCGTCTTACATATATCCTTTATATCTTCCCTTTTAATTAATTGTTCGCTGTTCCCTCTTTTAGGCATGTCTCTTGAATAATTTTCTCGGTTTCTAACTCTTGTAAAGTCTACCTTTATTGCTTATCAAGCAGCTTCCGAGGTCTCGTTACACAATGATGTTGGAAATCGGTTCCCCTTCGTAAAGATGATCATCCAAGATGCGGCTCCCTCACGCGCTTTGTTTGTTTCGTCTCGAGAAACAGCGAGCCGACCCGCCGACCCTTTAATTTTCCTTCGACGCTCCGTACGATGTCGGCAATTTCCGGAAGAGTCTTCGACACGGATCGTCTTTCTTCGTTTGTGCCCGTCATCGATAAAAGAGTCTTACACTCTTCTTATCACAACTATCTCTCTAATACGATATGCTCTTTTAAATCTATTAAAGCGGACGGATTTAAGGACGCGTATAGAACTCCATTAAAAATTGCCGACTTAACGATTTTCGAAAATCCGTGAATCGTCAACGTCGTATCTCTCCTCTATCTCTCTTCCTTTTCTTCATTCTCTCTCTCTCTCTCTTTCGTTCCGATATCGAAAGAAACGAACGACAGAGGGAAAGGAAAGAGGAACGGCGACTAATTGGAAAGCCGACCGCGGAGATTAAAGATTTCCCGGACTCGCCCTTTTCTCTCGCAGCGGCGCTTAACTGAAATTACGTCAACTGGCGAGTGCGGTTGTGCATTATCGACCGACATAATTGGGTATTCGTTAGAAATAAATGGCCGCTAATGCGATTTCCGGCAGGTATCTCTCTTCTCTCTCTATCTCTATCTATCTATCTATCCATATATCTGTCTCTTGCCGTCCAAATCATGTAGCTAAACAATACAAATTTTTATAAATAGCAACGCACGCACGCGGCCCTTCTTCTTCCGTAATAATGATTAAAGGGTTTAATCATTTGCTACGCCGGCGAGACTCACCGAGGCACGGGAGAACCCGCTGAAAATCATCGTCGCGAAAAAATCGGGCACGTCGTCGCCTTTACGGCAAAACCCATCGTCTGGTCGTTATATCCCAGTGCCGTTAACGTCGTAGACAGTCTTGTGATAAATTTCCAGCACACACAGTGAAATAAGTTGCGCCGTGGATCATCAGGTAGGTCCCCCACTTTCTCGTTTCGTAAAATTTGTGATACAGAAGAGGATGCGAAAATACGAGATATCCATGTTTCTCTAATAAATCTTGAAATGGCTAAAGCCCAACAGAATTGATATCATATAAAAACAGCTAGAAATGTTCAATAATGAATAAATTATATGAGCCATTATATAAGCTCGTAAAATTTTCTCAAAATAATCATAAAAATGGTGTATTATTTTGAGACAAGCGCGTTAGCGTTAATCGTCGTGTAATATTATAAATCTCATATAATTTTACGCGGAATGCGCGACCGCACAATAACATTTCCAATCACGTTTGCGATTTAATGGCGGATTTGATTCGATTGTTGCCAATATAAACGCCGACCAGCTATTATACTTTCGAAATCCTATATTGTAATGACAGTTGTGTGTAATTATGGGTTTAATATTATTTGAATGTCCGTGTCGCGGATAGGAGGGCAAACGGGATTGGTAATTGTTGTTTACAACGCGCTGCTGTCCGTCATTGTGCCAGTGATAACGGTACCGGTGCACCGGTACCGGGAGATGACGGATTTTATTAACGACGTGGAAGGAAAACTAATCAAATGTCGATCGTCCCGTGTGACTTGCTCAGCGCGCAGAGTTTAAATTTCGTTTATCCTATATTTCGCCGCAAAAGTAAACGCCCGATAACATCGCAGGTGCGCGAGATCCTAAACGATATAGATATCTTTGATAGAGATGCGTGATACGATTTGACATATATTGTAATTACGGACGTAATAATTACCCGCGATTTTCAAATTCTCCGTTTCATTATACTGGGTGGCCCATTTTAATCCATCCAGTCGAATATCTCAAAAACCAAGCCCGGAAGAAAAAAATGTTTCAGACAAAAGTTTAGTTTCGAGGGGGCCACAAGATGGTACCATTGATTTGATAGAATAATGATACAAATCAATTAGTATAAAAAAATAATAGTTTTTAAAAAAATTCTCATTATTCTGTACATAAAAGTATTACGGTAAGATTATCGAAAACTGAATATTTTATGAGATATTTAATTTTTTTTTATATCGAAAGATGTCAGATTGAAATATAAAATAACTCAAAAAGTACTGAATAAAAAAATACTTTATTATAGTGTTTTGGAAAGCTCTCGATGTCAGCTACAAGAATACTAAATAAAAAATGGGGGTTTCCATTTAAGATTTTAAAGTTGACCTTCACATGACCTTCAAATGATTTTCCAAGGTCAAATAATTGTCACCATCTTATGGCCCCCTTGAAGCCACACAACTTTTGTTTGAAACATTTTTCTCTTCCGGGCTTGGTCTTTGAGATATTCGACTGGATGGATTAAAATGGGCCACCCAGTATATTGTTACATCGTTGTTGGTACATTTAATACATACATACGTTGTCATTTTAATATTTCCATGCAGAATTTCTTAAATTAATCGCGACGCGAAATAAATTCTGTCATCGTATGAACAGCGATCAAGCTTAAATCTGGCTTATACATGTAGCCTCGCTCAATTCACTTTGGCAAACAATGAAATGCCATACGATCGTCGCATGTAATATAATTTTGGGATCATTCGACGAAACGTCACACGCGAATATCTTTCGCTTGTGCTCCCTTCTCGATTATGAATGGAAAATTACGTAATCGTGACCGCGTTAAGTTAAACCGTGCGATGTGTAAGTTTGATCGGAACTAACCGCCATCGTATACGCGATATCTCAACTTTTCCAAAGTTCGATATTCCAACACCGTAGAAACAAACAATATCTTCTAATGCCAATATTGTATTTCTCTCGCAGCTGTTCGTTTATGCATAAGGATTGCGTATCTTTGCGAGAGAAGCGTGCGATTCTCGCGCAAAACCGGATACGAGAATCGACAGATATCGTACACCTAACATAAATGGATTAACGATCGAATCATTTATATTAAATCATATTTGACTTTCTGTCGATCCCGCGCTACGTTGCTACACCGGGGAACTCTGCACGCAGTTAATAAATGATTGACAGGATTGAGCAGATAAGCCAATAACCGAGCACGCGCGATCTCATTAAATCTAAAGCTTTACCCTGTATCCACCGTCCCTTATTAACTTTGTATTCGTAAAAGTAATTTTCTTTTTTACGCTGCGTAATTACACGTAATCTTGAATATATTAAACGATTTAAAATATTTGCATATAAAATAAAAAATAATGCCTTTTCTGATACCTGAAATACATATGTAAATAAAATTCACTATGCTTGATATATTTCTTTCATTGCACACATACGCGTCTATGTACGTAAATATAGCAGTATATATTGTTGTATAAAAAGATAATGGAACACGTTTTTGGCTTTTACATAAAATACGCGAGTAACGTTGTTATAATCTGCAATAAATAATTGACGCTTCAACGATGCCAACGTCGAAAATATTTTTGACGCTCGATACGTGAAACGCGCGCGGCGAATTTTCAGGGGACGCGAAAAATAAACTTCCTAAATCTTCGTCACGTTTTGAAATTCAATTTTTCCGCATGCCACACGCGGTACAAATGTATCTCGGTTGAAGTATCTCTCCCGTGACGTAGAAGTGCAAAGCTTATCCGTCCCGGGCAGCTTTTGGTATTAATCTGACTGGACATAAATCTCACACTAATCCAGGTAACGCTATAACTCCGTAGCTGACTCTACATCCACGCTTGCCGCTGTTGTTGCAGCGGGAAATGCGGAACTTGTTGAATATACAACGTATATTCGAGAAGTCCGCAGTTACGGAGGAGTAACCAGAAGTATCGTACCAACGATTAGCCCATTCACAAGCCTTTTACAAGCCGGTCGAGTCGATCGATCCCGAGTGCTCCCTTTAAAGGGAGAAATCGAGCAATTCGCGAATCGCGCGGTACGACTAATTTGCATTTTAATCGATCCGATTCCCGAGAGAGCGATATAATTGCGCCAATTCCTTGAAACAGCTCGGAAAGTCGTTTGGCAAATTACGTCGGTCTTTGTACATTGTAGACAAAACTCACACAGGGATCTCGCTCTTCAAAAAAAAAAAAAAAAGGAAAAAGAAACTTTTTCGCGCACAGGAGAAATTATTGAATCGCGTTAAACAATTTTTATATTTATCCGTTATCTTGCTAAACTTTATCGCCGTTCGTTAAAGCGTCGCGAATAAAATGGTAAAGATTTCATCGCATCCGACCTTCGTTGCTATGATACGTTACGTTATTTTTAGCCGCAACCTTTTTTCGATCTTAAATCGCTACGCCTCTCCTGCATAAGGCGTGAAATAATTCAGACGCGATGGCTTATTGCATTTATAAAGGCGGTCGGTTTTCACGGTTGGAACGAGGTCGAACGGAGGAGATCCAGAATTTTTCCGGAGATTTTACCGCGACGATCTCCGTCGCACGTGACGATTGAATTTGCGCTCATGAGAACGTCGTATGGCATTTACAGAACAAACTAAAGAGATTTTTAAATTACAGGAGCATCTCTCGCGATGTCGATACTTTAGACGGGATAATTTATCCATAGCCTCTCATCATAGGTCGTTCATTAATTTTCTTTCTACGAGGGTCAATGACAAGAGGGCCTTTCGACCATCGTTAAAAATACTAAAACCGAACATCGCGTCATTATTTTGTGCGCCGGCAAGTCATCGCTACTATATCATTCTTATCCCAAGAGATTAATACCACGGCATTGATTGATATGGTATGGTATTTCGATGGTGGTCGCGTACTCAATTCGGCGTGTTAATTATCAACGTTTCGCCCTACATTTCGTGTCGCGGAAATAATCCGCGCCAGCTCGTTTCCGATTTCGGGCGATGGAGAGAAAGGGGACGAGCCAGATTGGCCAGAAGCGCATCTCGTAACTTAATTAACGGGAAGAGCCGAGGTCTTTTTCCATCCGCTTCGATCATTCGCCGGATCCGGGGGATTGAACAAAGTGAGGAGGCGTTCCGGCTGCAAATTGAATCTTTCGTATCCTGATCTTATTTCTATCTCTTGACAAGATAATTTTCGAATTTCCCGTACGAACGAAACGCGAAATATCGTCGTTAAATTTAAATTTGCCCCTTTTTTTTTTTGGTTTTTAAATTTTCTCGAGTACTACCGTTATATTTAAGAGAATTTACACAAAGACTTCGAGAAAGAGAGAGAGAGAGAGAGAGATACAATTTCAAATTAATATTACTTGATAACGTTGAAAATTTACTTGTTTTTCTATATTCCGCTACATTACGTTCGCTTGCTCGTGTTCTTGGCACATAGCAACCCTCCATAAATAATATTCTCGTGCCCTACATTATTATGCTCTTCGACTTTCATCCCTGACGATAAATCTCTTAAGAGGAACGTCCACATGACACTCATGAATTAATTATTTTTATACGTGCGGTAAAGAGCGAATTTATTGCATTGCTCTGCGAATTGAATAATATCCTTCTTTCAGCTCGCATAGAAATCCAGTTTCCCTAAACGGAAACACTTCACCTGTCTCGTTTCATCCACTTGTACATTCCAACTTGGGGATCCTCGGAACCCTCGGGTCACACACTCGAACGGTCTGTGCGACAACATACCGATTTGATTCAATTGAATATAACCGAATGGAGAACAGAGAGAAAGAGAGAGTAGCAAGATAGAGACGGGCAAGATGTTGTTTTCTGTAGCGTGCTTGAGAATCACCGCCCGTACTGCGTCTTCTGTTTCGTGTAAAGCGATGTAAAGTATATACCCATGGCTCTTCGAGCACCATGAGATTTTTAATCTTGGAGAGAGCTCCATCCTCTTCCGGATAATACACCGATAGAAAACACGATGAGACTTTATCAAGCTTAGCTTAGGAATGAGCCGCCAGTCGTCTCTCCATTGCCACATAATTTTTCGTTATTAATCAATGCGTTATATGCTTTGCATAGTTATTTATAATTCGGCGAATATTTAACCGATAATTATGAGGCATATGTTTCGCGTAAATATCAGTTTCTATGCAAACTTATCACGTCATATTTCAATAAGCGACCGCATACATTGCATTCATTTCATTATTGAAATAAATGAGAATGCAGCGGAAAAGCGTTATATTTCATATTAACGATGCGGCAAACATCTTTGGCGCGAATTAATTTAAAAAGAATAAACTAGACGAAATGATTAAAGAATGTATTAATTAATCCGCGTTTTATCTCTCTGTGGGGAAAAAAAAAAACAGATTTAAAAATATTTTTTACAACTTTTTAGAGATTTCTTGTCTCAAAAAGAGAAAATGTATGATATCAAATAATATTAATTTTATGAAATAATTTATTATTAATTTATCTGTTTCAAAAAGCGTGTTCTAAATTTCTAAAGAATACCAACAATTTCATATTGTGAAACATACGTAACTAAAAGTAACTGTGTGTTATAAATTTCGCGTTAAATTTGAAATTATAATTTAATTTTTTTACGCGACATTGCGTATTTATAATAAAAATTTTTTAAATATTTATTATTAAAAAATTTCTATCAATCAGTGTCATAATTCTGCCTGCAGTATAAAATTGATTTTAATCCGAGAAAGATAGAATACAATATTGTCATGTAAAAGTACCATTAAGCAAAAATCTACGTCTCTTAATCCATTTGTTAGAATATTAACGCACCTATATTACGGATAGATATTCGCAATCGGGATTGCAGATGTGGCCGTGAACAGCGAGAGAATATATCACTCGTATTGTGTGGCATTTATATGTATGTATGTGTATGGAACGTCCAACACTTCCGCCAATAAAAGTAGCAAAGGTAGATGAGCGAAGGATACGCCGGATATACACCTTAACGTGCTCTCTTCCGGTGTGCAGACCCGTGCGAATTCGCAGTTAGATTTTCCATAACTCCATCGCATCGCGCGGCGTGAAAATCTTTAAAACGTCGCGTGAAACTTCGCCATGCTTTCATATTGCATCGATCAGTTTTCCATAGTTTTCTGTCGATGCATTCCCGATAGACGTGCAGGTATTGTTTGATTCTCACGCCTGAGGCAAGCGCAAATGGGACGTGTCAAAATTAAATCAAGTTTATATCATCGCGCATCGTTTTCTCAGAAAAATAAAAATAAATTTTAATATTATATAACATATTTTATTAATTAGACACACGGAAGAAATGAAAAATATCTACCGAGAGAAATAATACACTATAAAATATTTATGTAAACTTTATCTTGCAAAAAATTATTAAATTTTGATCAAATAAACAGATATTTATACAAGAAATATTATTACTCTTATATACATTATTTACATATATAATATAATGTATATTATATTATTTTATATAAATAATACATTATATTATTTAGATAAGAGATATAAATAATATTTAAAATGCGATTAAAAATCATAATCACATTGCAAAATATTGGGTTGAGTAAAGAGTCATTGCGTATTTTTTGTATGTTTTTCAAAGTCATTTATTTATATAAAGAACAAAGATCAATCAATGATATATTCTCCGTTTTGTTCGATGACCTTTTGCCATCTTTCGGTGAGCTTCATAATTCCCCGTTCGTAGAAGGACCTGTCCTTATTGGCGAAAAACTGAACAAGGTGCTGATTTACCGCCTCATCTGAATTTAACGTTATTCCACGCAAGGAGTTTTGAAGAGAGCGAAACAAGTGGAAGTCTGACGGCGCAAGGTCAGGCGAGTATGCTGGGTAGGGCAACACATCCCATCCAAGCTCCAATAATTTTTGACGGGTCGCCAAAGATGTGTGTGGTCTCGCGTTGTCGTGATGGAACACAACTCCTTTACGATTGACGAGCACCGGACGTTTCTGGATGACAGATTCGTTCAAACTGTCCAATTGCCGACAGTACACATCCGAATTGATTGTTCGGTTCCTTGGTAGGAGCTCAAAAAACACCACACCCTTCCAATCCCACCACACTGAAAGCATAACCTTCCTCTGATGAAGTTCTGCTTTCTGAAGTCGTTTGAGGCGAATCATCACGTCGGGACCAAGACCGTTTGCGTTCCACATTGTTGTAAACAATCCACTTCTCATCACTAGTTATCATTCGTTTTAAAAAAGAATCGTTTTCTTCACGTTTCATGAGCATATCGCACATGTTTATACGCGCCGTCAAATGAACTTCTTTGAGTTCACGAGGAATCCAAATATCGAGCTTGCTTACGTATCCCAGCTTCTTTAGGTGGGCGTGAACACTTTTTTGACTGATCTTCAATGTTTCTGCAATTTCTCGTGTAACATGGGTTTGACTTGATCAATGCCTTTATTTTGTCGTCATCAACCTCGGTGGGCCTTCCTGACCGAGGAGCATCTTTGAGATCAAAATCACCAGCGCGGAATTTCTTGAACCAGTTTTGGCACTAACGTTCTTGTAGAGCATCGTCACCGTAAACTTTACGCAATTTTTCACAAGCTTGACGCGCGTTCTTCCCTTTACGGAAGTAAAACAGTAAAATATGGCGAAAATGCACAGTTTGGTCTTCCATCTTCAACTTGTTGTAAAATCTCCAAAACTCAAACAAATCGCTCAATTTTTTTTTAGAATGAAGCTTAAACCGTCAGCTGTTAAATGATATATGACAAACATATGTGTGAATGACTCTAGTACTGCCAAAACTGAACTAATGCCATCTGTTGCAAAAATACCCATTGACTTTTACTCAACCCAATATGAAAACTACTTCTTGTAATATAATTGTCTGCAAGTTTTCGTTGTACCTGTCTTTTTCGTAAAATATTTTAAAGCCACTGTACAAGTCTAATCAAATATTTTCCGGACAACGTGTATAATTTGTAATACACTCACGGAGCTTTAGCTCGAGAGAAACTAGGATATAATAATCCCCGACAGTAAAAGCACGAGCGGCGAAAACATGCTGCCGGTCACGAGCAATTTTAATTAGCGTAGAAGAGAAAGGGATCTGACGCGACGCACGACGCGACTACGAATTACGAGCGATAATTTTCCCATTGCGATCGCGCCATTGTCATCGCAGTCGAACGGACGGCGTGTATTTTCGTTATAGATGCGCGGCTTGTAAAATTCGCGGATAAAGCGCGTCGAGACGGCGCGCCGGGTTATCGTTAATTGATCAAATTAATCACGCCGTTGCCGCGCAACCGCGGCGTGACAATTGGACGTGTTTTTTTTTTTCCCCACAAAGAGATTTAACGCGCGGTTTTCTGTCAACTTTGAGGAGTGAATCACGAGTGCGCACGTGTAAAGCCACGTTATGATGTATTGTGAAATGGGACTCGTCTCTAAATGGATTCTAGCGATGTAATCGGGTCATGGTCGTGGCGTTTGTTTTGACGTCATCGATAGTAACGTTGTTAACGTTACACTGTCAATAATCTAATTTCATTCGTGTTTTCTAAAATGTTATCGAAAACGATACAAGTGCGAGTGAGACATATGTTATAAATATATATTGTATGTTTTTTAAAGTTTCTCTTCAAATATAAATATTATAATGTAAATCCAATCTTGTTAGAAAGAGAACCTAAATTATTCGATTTTTCAAAATTATTTTAGTCAGATTGTGGTTTCTTTTACACATACATTTACTACATCTGTATGGTATTAATTCATAAATAATCATTTTCGAAATATGTACAATATTTAAAAGATACGAAGCAAAAATATCATTAAAAGATGAATTTCAAAAATATTAAAAATTACAATATCTATAAATAATTTAGAGATCCTTTAACTTTCTAAAAAAAGTATTCTGAATTACAGACGGCGTTAGAACGTCAATTTTTACGTTCGCACTCAGACACGGCCGATCGCGTTCGTATCGGAAGAGAGGCGGGGATTTAGCAGCCTCCATCATTAAAGTTTGAAGTTCATTAGAGATACGCCGGTGCCGACGAAATAACTTTCCCTCAAGTTGTTACACTGTTCGCTCCTTCCCTTATATCTATCCCGTAGGACTTAAAAGTCTTGTTCTCAGTCTGCTCATCTCCTGAGAGAATACCTCTCTTCTCCCGACAATGTCTCCGAGTGCGGGGTCGTGTCATTTTAATGACACGTTTCCGATTGCTTTCGCCAAGAAAACCGTCGGCCGACAGATGCACGCAAGATTAAGGAGGAGAGTGTGAGTTTAGCGCGACGCCTTTTTTTCTCTCCTCTTTTTTTCGAGGGCGATGTCGCGACGGGAGTGATATAACACCGCGTGTCAGCCGGCGGCCCTTGTCGCCGTTTGAGAAGGATAAAATCCGCCTTTGGAAACTAATAAAGGCTAATCTGGATTTATTAAAAAAAAAAACAGCTGACGACAACGACGTATCACGATGTTCAATTTTTGGATTTAAATGAAATTATGTGTTATACAGGATGTCCCATTTTAAAGGACCCACTAAAATATCTCAGAAACACTGCGTTAAATCGAAAAATGTTTCAGACAAAAGTTGTGTGGCTTCAAGGGGGCCATAAGATGGTGACAATGATTTGACCTTGGAAAATCATTTGAAGGTCATGTGAAGGTCAACTTTAAAATCTTAAATGAAAACCCCCATTTATTATTTAGTATTCTTGTAACATG
Organism: Polyergus mexicanus; assembly: GCF_030449975.1. Taxonomy (NCBI): domain Eukaryota; kingdom Metazoa; phylum Arthropoda; class Insecta; order Hymenoptera; family Formicidae; genus Polyergus; species Polyergus mexicanus. The sequence goes on along the minus strand of NW_027223326.1, from coordinate 486,441 downwards.
CTGACATCGAGAGCTTTCCAAAACACTATAATAAACTATTTTTTTATTCAGTACTTTTTGAGTTATTTTATATTTTAATCTGACATCTTTTGATATAAAAAAAAAATTAAATATCTCATAAAATATTCAGTTTTCGATAATCTTACCGTAATACTTTTATGTACAGAATAATGAGAATTTTTTTAAAAACTATTATTTTTTTATACTAATTGATTTGTATCATTATTCTGTACATAAAAGTATTACGGTAAGATTATCAAAAACTAACTATTTTAATTTTTTATATCAAAAGATGTCAGATTAAAATATAAAATAACTCAAAAAGTACTTAATGAGAAAATACTTTATTATAGTGTTTTGGAAAGCTCTCGATGTCAGCTACAAGAATACTAAATAAAAAATGGGGGTTTCCGTTTAAGATTTTAAAGTTGACCTTCACATGACCTTCAAATGATTTTCCAAGGTCAAATCATTGTCACCATTTTATGGTGACCCCTTGAAGCCACACAACTTTTGTTTGAAACATTTTTCAATTTAACGCAGTGTTTCTGAGATATTTGAGTGGGTCCTTTAAAATGGGACACCCTGTATGTTTAGAAAAAAATAATTATATCTATTGTACAACCTATGTATACGTATGCATGTATGTATTTATGTACACATGTCGGATGCGTGTGTGTTACATCTATATACCGGTTTTCCGTCATGCATATATACGATTGACAGATTTAGAATTTCTATTAATTAGGATAATTTCATGAGCTATATTTTTTCAATAATTGCATAAGTATAAAATCGATATATCGCATTTGTTAATTAAGACATTACGTAATTTCGTATAATCAAACTCTGTATAATGTGTAAAAATATATCACAAAAACGTATAAATTTACTCAAGTAATGCAAAAAGCGATATCTCGTTAATAGCAAAATACTATTTATAATACTCTGATAAATAAGATAGATTATATATATTACAATACGTTAACATACATTTTTATAAAAATAATTAAATTATTATATATATATATTGCTGTTGCTTATCATAAATAATATAGATGCGTATATACCTGTACATATACAAAATACATATACATATATCGTACAAAACAAAAACTTTTTCTAAAAGAGGATAAAGAACACACACCAAGTATATATATAAAAAAAAAAAAACATTAAAACCTATATGTAACAAATAGAAGTTTCAAAAAATAAAAAATTGTTACTTTTATACGTCTACGTAAGTATGTATGTGTGCGCACTTGGCGTTTTTTACCGTAAAATAAAAATTTGTCACTCACCGATCGATGCGTAACAGCGAAGTTGGTGACATTGAAGCTACGTTGATCTCTGTAACATATAAGATCCAAAAATATATAGCAGCATCATATAGAAAATAATTAATTTTACAAAAAATTATTATTTTACACATTGAATTTTATATTCGATACGTACGACAATAAACAGATATCTAAAATAAAATTAATTTTATAAATTTAAAAATGATAATTGCTAATTATTGTTGATTGATAATAATTGTTTTTACCTAGTACTTATCGCGATCGCGTCTTGAAAAATAATAACGTCGATACAAGCGGCATATGCCATTATCTGTCCGGCTTAAGTATTTACTACGAGATTTGTTAAAATTTATGAAGAATTATCTTTTCTTTCAAAATATTAAATACGTTAATATTTATGTACTGTAATTAATCAACTTTAAAATAATTTATATAAAAATTTCTTCTATTTCGCGATAAAATATTTATCGATCAATCTCATGTCACTTTACTTTGTCCCAAGTGAAATAAAGTTAAATAATCGATAAGTAAGGATAAACAGATTAAGAGAAAATAAATTGGTATGTATGTATATATGCGCATCTTCTCCACTAAGAGTCGCATTATCACATTTTTGCTGCATTATTATTATTAGATGTACAACTTTGCTTCCGCCGTTTTCCTATAGATGGCTTTAGCGGTAAGTAGTGGTCGAAATAAATAGATCATAGACGTCATGCGATAAACTTGAGCATCTGTCAACATAACTCCATAGAAACATTAATCGATTTGTGTTTGCATCATAAAGTTATTCTCGATTGAAAATGTCAGTTTACGAGCCAAATTCTCGGCATTTGCGGGAGGTTTTAATTTTCTGCTTCAATATGAAGAAATCTGCGGCTGAGGCTCATCGAATGCTCTCAAATACTTATGGTGAAGTCGCTATTAGCGAAAGAACGTGTCGCGAGTGGTTTCAACGCTTCAAGAACGGTGATTTTCACGTCGAAGACCGGCGTAGCGGTGGAAGAGAGAAGATTTTCGAAGATGCAGAATTGGAGGCATTACTTAATGAAGACTCGAGTCAAAGTCAAAAAGAATTGGCACGATCATTGGGAGTGACTCAACAAGCAATTTCAAAATGTATAACCAGTTTTTTTTACAATAAAGCCTCGAATTTCGGAAAAAAAACGGCGGAAGCAAAGTTGTACACCTAATACGAGGCACATTATCAATTAAGTATACCTACGTTTGAATTTCTAGAATAAAATCCGCGCGAATGTCAGCGTCGCGGATGATCGTGACGTTGAAGCGCATTTTAATTAATGTCACTTTGCGACGAAATGATCTGCCTTTTTTTTTCTTTTATTCCGTACAGTTGCGATGAGCGGATCGGGAAGCCTCGCGGATTTTCAGCGCCGCGATTTCGGCCGCGCATTTACGAGATATGTCCGAATACGTTCATCGATCATCTACGGGGAGGAGAGTTAAATGCACTGTTGCGTCACTCGCGCAATTTGACAGGGCAGTGCTTTCGGAAAATCGATTTGCTGGTAACATGTGGGTCGATGTCACGTGCAACGTGACGTCGCATCGTTATAGACAATTTATTATCGGGCTTTCAAAGACCTCTTTACCGATACAGTATCTCGCTGTTTTATTTTGCTCTCTCTCTCTCTCTCTCTCTCTCTCTCTCTCTCTCTCTCTCTCTTTCTTTCTCTTTCTGTTTTTCTCTTTTGCGCAGGCGAGATTCCTTGAAAACGTAAATCGTGACGACTATGTCGTTTCATATTCTCGTTGAGGCAAATCCGGGCCGGGCGTTTTAGATATCGCTTACTAAGCGGAACGAGAGAAACTTACATCCTCGACGATACACAGCGGCAAAACTGTGTCGCGAGCGTTTCGGAGGCGCTTTTTAGTGAGATCGTCGGGACGCGACGTATGTCGAAGAAAATTTATAGGACGCTCCGCACGAGCCATTAATTTTGCATTTCGGAGCGATGTGTATACATGGCTAAATTTCTTCTCCTAACAAACGTAATTTATATTTATTCGATAGAAGAGTATTTATCTCTCAATTCTAGCGATTTAACTTGTCCTATTCTTTATATGATTCGACAAATACTATCAACTTTAATACATTTACAATCCCAAGATTTATAGAAATAAAATAGATGAAAATAATAAAACGATTTTTAAACATATCCATGTATAATATATATCGATTTCATTTATATATATATATATATATATATATATATATATATATATATAAATCAAATATAATATTATATATACAATTTCATGTCTCTTTTATATTTCCTTTTTATAAAACTGTTCAAGAACCATTTATCAGAATAAACTTCTTGCGGCTCATTTTTCCCGAACAGTACAAATATCCTAGGTGATTAATCAGCTCTCTCTCTATATATAATAGAGAATTATTTTTACGCTAAAATAACATTGCGTCTCAACTTGAATCATTAATTTTGCGCTCGTTTGTTTTAATGATCGTGGATTTTTTAATTACTTTCGGAACAATACTCCGTGACGTATTTTTATTCTTTATCCTTTTCTTGTAAATTCTAATGTCATTTATTAAAGAGAACAAAAGCTGAACATTGAAGCAGGTTAATCCGATATGTCTCCGTAGATTTCTCTCTTGTATACGCAGATAACAATTTCATTCGTATTTTCCTGCATGTTCTCCGTAGAACTTGCCGATCTGTATACGACAGTATGACGAAGCTTTATCCGTCGCCCCAAGTTTGCAACGAGTCACTTTTATTTCCTTTAGGAGAAGCCAATGTGGATAGTTTATTGACCTGTCGTTAGATGACAGAGACAGATATTTTCCGGCGACAAGATTCGAAGATCGTTGCATACAGACGTGCATAACGTATACTCTCGCATTTTAAAGTCATCATCGATCAACGAAAACACGTGTTGCCCGCTGCAACTTTTTGAATAAATAAAAGTTAATAGTCTCCGCGATCGATAAAGAAAGCTTGGCATTTTTATGATATGTGTAAGCATATCGCTTACACATATATTACACTTTTCCTATTATAACGATAAACATTCTCTAATATTATCATATATATTCTAAATAAATATTCTATATTTTTTTCATTATTTAATCATTATTGTTTAATCATCGACACAAATATTTAAGCATCAATATTTTATGATATTATTAGGTGCACAACTTTGCTTCCGCCGTTTTTTTTTCCGAAATTCGAGGCTTTATTGTAAAAAACTAGTTATTGCTTGTTGAGTCACTCCCAATGATCGTGTCCCAATTCTTTTTGACTTTGACTCGAGTCTTCATTAAGTAATGCCTCCAATTCTGCATCTTCGAAAACCTTCTCTCTTCCACCGCTATGCCGGTCTTCGACGTGAAAATCACCGTTCTTGAAGCGTGAAACCACTCATGACACGTTCTTTCGCTAATAGCGGCTTCACCATAAGTATTTGAGAGCATTCGATGAGCCTCAGCCGCAGATTTCTTCACATTGAAGCAGAAAATTAAAACCTCCCGCAAATGACGAGAATTTGGCTCGTAAACTGACATTTTCAATGGAGAATAACTTTATGATGCAGACACAAATCGACTAATGTTTCTATGGGGTTATGTTGACAGATGCCCAAGTTTATCGCATGACATCTATGATCTATTTATTTCGACCACTACTTACCGCTAAAGCCATCTATAGGAAAACGGCGGAAGCAAAGTTGTACACCTAATATGTCTATATTATTTTATGTACGCATGAAGGTAAATCGCAAGTAGTTTGTCGAAGCGAATAGCGAGGCAATAGCCATTCTTTCCGAATGGCTTATAGGAAAGCTCCGCTTTGCGGATTATTAAAAGCTACCGTCAGTTCAGATTCCGTATGACAGATAGGAAATGCCTATAGCCGTTAACGTTCTCCATTTATCAAAAATCGTACACGCTACGTCAATCTCGGAAATTGGCATCCGTCAGTTTACGTCTTTTTCACAGAATGTATCTTAAAACGTCTACATCATTTGCATACATTTTACTGTATCGCGTTTATAATTTATCTTATAAAAACCGTGGTATAAAAAATTATATCGAATATAATCATACGGGATGTTTGACATACGTTAATGTAGATTTATTAATCATAAAAAAAAAAAATTGATAAAATAAGAAGAGAAAACGCGTAGAAATATATATTTCTTACATCATACAATACATGTATAAAAAATATTACATTATTACATGTCTAATAAAAGAATGAATCTGATTTTTCTAGACTTCAATAGATTATTATTACCTTTTTCATTCGCGTAAAAACAGAGAAGCTTGTAATAAAATCGAGAAAGAATGCGGTGTCAATGCCTTCGATGGCCGCGAAAAAAAATCGCGACATCAAGATTTATTGAAATATTCTATATAACAATGTATCATGACACGCAGTATTGCGTTTTATTGAAAACACGAAATTCGATCTTTCCATTGACAACATATCGAGAAGAGATAGTAAACTTTTCGCGTTTTATAACGTTTATCTCTCGGATAGGATTAGAAAAAAGCTCCGATCTTTTTGTGACGGAGAAAGTTTTAACTATTTAGTTGATCCGATAGAGAAAGAGAGAGAGGAGAGCGATCTCTCTCTTCACAACATCTCATTACTATATAACTTACGGATAGAGTCATAATACTGTAAATATAGATATTACAAACAATTATCTCATCCCCTTCCATGATAAACGATACTTGTCGCGTAATCTATATTCACGACTATTCGCGCGATATTGCCCTCTTTTGCAAGTAATTCCATTATTTCACGCGCATTTATCGACACAGTACTAATTATTCTTCGTCATTGACGTGCTTTTAATGTTTCTAATGTCTCACGTTTTAGCAAAGGAAAGATGATTCGGATAATTGCCATTTAAAGTGAGTGGAGAATATTACGTAGGTATATAACTGCAGTTTTTTTTCTCCAGGTTTAATTACTCTTCGCTTTCCGTTTTTGCAAATTGCATCGGACAGATACGAGATATCGCACGCATAATTTCTATTTACCGCTGGTAAAAGTTTCCGTTTTATAATTTCCTAAAGTAATAATAAATCACTTAAAAATACTTCTGTGCAAGAGAAGATAACGCCCGAGAGACTAGATAAAAAACGATTAAGGGAAGAAGAGCTACGTTTAATGCGACGCCGGCATGTATAACGACTTTAACGATCGCTAGGTTTAACGTATTACTGATCGCGCATCTTGTGTTTTATAAATTCGATTATAATGCTGATACGTAAGCGAAAATTTGGCTATTTGCATCTCTACACTTTTTATCGCTCCTTTCAGCAGCTGCATCATTTCGTTGCGCGATCATTATTTATGTATTTTCTAAATTAGTGATTATATGTAGCGACAACAAATTTTATTCAAATTTAAATAATTAAATATTAATATGTGTGAATCATATAATAAATATTTAATATATTCTCCAGAAAAAAAATATAATTATATAAGATCATATATTGTATGATGTATTATGTTCATTTCTCTCAAGCTATAATAAACACATTGATAAAATCTTCACATAATACAAAAAATGTTAAAAAAAAAAGGTCTTAATTTTCTATTATTTAACGATGATATCCATTACACTGCATTCACACGAAATTATGAATATTTTTATGAACAAAACCGATTTATATGGGCAAAAATAGAAAATGTAAATATCGAACAATAATTGAATATCGTTGGAAACGATATTCAATTATTATTCGATATTTTTTAACGTTTAATGACGTATCAATAACAACCCGAGTATTTTTGGATTTTATGACGTATCGTTCCGGTCAGTTCATATTACAAGCGCATGTTTTTTTTTTTTCCGATAAATTATATACCGTGACATACAAGTTGTGCGTGCACAAATAGATTTTTACATTCTACGATTATCGCGGCTGTCAAACTGGCACTGAATGAAAAACGCATCAGCGATTATCGCGATAAATTATCGCGAAATGTCGCTGTCATTTTCAGCTGAATGTTTCACTCTTTGGATGATATCATTGATTCGTTGCGAGCAGCGCGAAACAATTTTTACCTATATTTATTTTTATCTTTCGAAAAAAAAAGTAGTTTTTTTTTTTATTATTATTTTTATTAAGCGTTTCTTCTTACGGAAAAAGATTTAATTATAATAATGTCAACGCGTGATGATGATAACGATTAAAATAATCGTACGAAAGAAAGATATATACAGGGTGTCCCATTTTAAAGGACCCACTCAAATATCTCAGAAATACTGCGTTAAATCGAAAAATGTTTCAAACAAAAGTTGTGTGGCTTCAAGGGGGCCATAAGATGGTGACAATGATTTGACCTTGGAAAATCATTTGAAGGTCATGTGAAGGTCAATTTTAAAATCTTAAATAGAAACCCCCATTTTTTATTTAGTATTCTTGTAGCTGACATCGAGAGCTTTCCAAAACACTATAATAAAGTATTTTCTCATTAAGTACTTTTTGAGTTATTTTATATTTTATAATCTGACATATTTTGATATAAAAAATTAAATATCTCGTAAAATATTTAGTTTTCGATAATCTTACCGTAATACTTCTATGTACAGAATAATGAGACAAATCAATTAGTATTAAAAAAAATTGATTTTAAGAAAATTATTTACAATGTATTTTTTTAAACAATTATTTGTTTTTTTGGCACTAATTGATTTGTCTCATTATTCTGTCTCATTATATAAAAGTATTACGGTAAGATTATTGAAAATTGAATATTTTACGAAATATTTTATTTTTTATATCAAAATATGTCAGATTATAAAATACAAAATAACTCAAAAAGTACTTAATGAAAAGACACTTTATTGTAGTGTTTTGGAAAGCTCTCGATGTCAGCTACAAGAATACTAAATAAAAAATGAGGGTTTCCGTTTAAGATTTTAAAGTTGACCTTCACATGACCTTCAAATGATTTTCCAAGGTCAAATCATTGTCACCATCTTATGGCCCCCTTGAAGCCACACAACTTTTGTTTGAAACATTTTTCGGTTTAACGCAGTGTTTCTGAGATATTTGAGTGGGTCCTTTAAAATGGGATACCCTGTATACAAAACCTTTCAAGCTTTGAACAAAATACGCATTTTATTATTGTATATAGTACACATCTCGCTATTGGAAAACAATAGCAGTTGTACATCATAGCGTGACCGCTCATTGTCAGTATTATCCGATTGTTACAACATCGCGAGGCGAAATGTATTCGCCCCGCGAGCCTCAATTTATGCAAAAGTACACCTTGCCCTACTTTGATAGATATGCGGTCATGCCATAATGATTCCCATTTTGCGTCTTATCGCGCCTGCGATACACGTGGAAGTTGTTACTGCGTCAAATGAATTCGAAAAATGATTCTATTCTGAGATCACGTCATCATCGTCGCGATGTGGCAGATCTAATTAGCCGTAATTTCCCTCATAATTCTAAACTATTTCTTTATCGAGAATAAAGTCGAAGCGCCAAATCGAACGCGTATCTTTCCGTCACGATAACAAAAACTGTTCCCTTTGCAACACACATGTTTTCCCGATGAAACGCATCTCGTGTTCCCTCCTTCTACCACGATCACACAAACGATAATTACGTTGGAAAAAGTTTTCGTATATACGGCACGTTGGCACCGATTTATCTTTATGCGATACCGTAGATATGATACTGAAACGTTTTATAAATTAGATCGCTGATACCGTCATGTCCCGGACCTGTCTATTTATCTGTCTGTCTGTCTGTCTGTCTGTCTATCTATCTGTCTCTCGTTTCATGCTCGCCGCTCCGTACGAATAATAACAAATCCAATGAAGCGAAATCTCGGAGCGACGCTACGCGCGCTCTCTCGCAATCGCCGAGAAATATCCGCCGCTTGTAGAAAAATGCAGGGCGAAATCTCTTTATCTGTTGCTTTTCTCGGTGGGAAGATTTCGCTTGGAAAATTGCAATACCTCTCTACGTGAGCGCCGATATATAGGCTCTTCCTTCCTTCTCATTTCCTCACTCTTTTTACTGTGTATCGTGCATACACGTAATATCGTATTGGGTGCTCTCCATATATTTTATCTCGTGCATTCAAACAAGTGTATAAGTCGCGAAAATTGCACACACAAGTGCACGCGTAACTACTCTCTCTTTTTCTATTTAGTATAATGTATAAAATATTCTTGCGAAATTGTATCCACCTAACAATATGGTCATCAATCGATATTGAGAATAATTTAAATGCGATACATATCATTTTCAACGATTATTTCAATGATAATGAAAAAAAAAAAAAAAAATTAACATTTCTAGCATCAAAAAACTCCTAGCATAAAAATATATTGGATCCAGAATATTATCCATATTATATTGTATGCTTTCATGCGTCTTAGAATCATACAATAATATTTAATTTATTATCTGACCAAATAAAAACATAATAAAATCTTGTGAGAATTATTCAGATTTTTTAATAATGTATAATATTTGTGTATTTATATTAAAGATTATATTTATTGATATAATGTTTCACTTATATATTCTCATTCGATGTAATAAACGTATTGTTGATAGAAATTATGGTATGCAGAAAAGATTATTTTCCTTTCGAGAACACTATACGATCGAATAGCATTTTTCTAAATGAATATTCCTTCTAGTATTAGTAGTAGTCCGTTCTATATTTTTGAAAAAAATATACAGAATTTTTTATATAAAACACCCAGTATAATCGTCAGGATGCGTTTTATCTCGTCAAAGAAATGAGAATTGTATACATGCAATGTACACATCAAGCTTAATGTGATCTTACATTCGTCATGGAAACATGCGAAATTTTTTTATCCTTCCAGAATTATTATTCTAAAAAAAATTATTATTTCTTTCCATTCTATGTTAAATTTTTTATAATGCTTCTAGAATTATTATTCTATATATATTAAAAGCATTATAAAAAATTTAATATAGAATTGTAAAAATTACGACATCTAATCTGAAATTCTAATAGAATTATGAACACAAAATGAGAATTGTAAAACTTTTTTTATAATTGATAAAACAATTAAATCAAAATTTTTTTCATGTTAAAGTAAAATTGCTCTGTGAATTGTGCATGTCCTAATTATGTTCTGCTTTAATTATCCGCATATATATATACAGGGTGTCCCATTTTAAAAGACCAACTCAAATATCTCAGAAACACTGCGTTAAATCGAAAAATGTTTCAAACAAAAGTTGTGTGGCTTTAAGGGGGCCATAAGATGGTGACAATGATTTGACCTTGGAAAATCATTTGAAGGTCATGTGAAGGTCAACTTTAAAATCTTAAACGGAAACCCTCATTTTTTATTTAGTATTCTTGTAGCTGACATCGAGAGCTTTCCAAAACACTATAATAAAGTATTTTTTGAGTTATTTTATATTTTAATCTGACATATTTTGATATAAAAAATAAAATATTTCGTAAAATATTCAGTTTTCGATAATCTTACCGTAATACTTTTATGTACAGAATAATGAGACAAATTAATTAGTGCCAAAGAAAACAAATAATTGTTTAAAAAAATACATTGTAAATAATTTTCGTAAAAACAATTTTTTTTTTTATACTAATTGATTTGTCTCATTATTCTGTACATAGAAGTATTACGGTAAGATTATCAAAAACTAAATACAATATTTTACAAGATACTTAATTTTTTATATCCAAATATGTCAGATTAAAATATAAAATAACTCAAAAAGTACTTAATAAAAAAATATTTTATTATAGTGTTTTGGAAAGCTCTCGATGTCAGCTACAAGAATACTAAATAAAAAATCATGTTTATATATATATATATACAAACATGATTTTTCAGATATTATATCCTTAAATAAACGTGCAATAACTGCAATATTGCAATACTGCACATGTCTCTTGCATGACGATAAAAGTGATTTAAAAATGAAAGCTATCGATATGTATTATATTCCATATTGCAGTACTTTGTGCATTAATTTTGGCACTTAGCTGGACGAAGCAGATTTTGCTTCTCGCAAAAAACTGAAGTGGTTAACTCTTGATTTTTCACAGAAAAGCAGCAGGTGGTTTCAGAGAGAGAGAGAGAGAGAGAGAGAGAGAGAGAGAGAGAGAAAGTAGATAGCTTCAAATCTTTAGTAAAAAAAAGGTAAATGGATTTGTTCCCTTTTTTCCAGAAAAGTAACGGGAGTTAAAAAAGGAGTAGTTGGATTTGGAGATTTAACGGAAGGAAGTACAATGTGGGTGTTCGAACTTTCCAAGGATAAGAAGACTTACATAGCGATCTTTGTTAGAAATTACATTAATATCTTGATACGCAGAAAGAGAGAAAGAGGGAAAGATTTTGAGTATGATATATATATTTATAAGAACAAGTCACAGTCTTGAAAATTATACTAATTGTATCAATCGCACACACGCGCGCGCGCATACAAAGCACCAATTTTATATTATTTCATTTGCATGTAAATTAGATTCCATTCTAATACCATTGTAAATGTATATATATTTTTATCTTTGCAAAAATATTTGCAAATAAATGCAATTGGATACAATGATACGCTACGTCAACAACTTCGACGATTCTACTGCTATTTTCTTTGTCCGAGATCGCGCACCATCATCATGCATCCCTTTGATGTGGCTTTTATTACTCGGCGCATTACACTTTCTCATCAAGTAAAATTCGCTGACCGCCGGTTCTCTATCGGCCTCGGAATAGGCAATAATCTCTTGATACCCGGAATACGTCGAGCCGGGAATGACTTTCACGGCTGTCATATTGCCTTATTGACCTCTTAAAAGCAGCACTCAACGGAACCCATCTTAGTACTAACTACAGATAGCTACGGCGCGAAGAGTTTTATGCTAATGTGTAAAAAGAAGTGTCACATTGCATATAGGATGGATATCCTATTCTAATTGAAAAATGACGAACGGGAACATATCGTTATTTCAAATTAATAATAATGTATTGCGTATAATATACTCGACAGATTGACCACGCTTTATAGAGGAAGCTTTGTTTTCGTGACAAAATTTTTTTTCAGCTTTTCCATGCCAATGTGTTTAGGATGTTCCAAAACGTCGAAAAATCATATTCCTAAAAAATGTCTGTATGTATGTGTATGGTATATGTGTGTATGTACGCAATATATTGTAGAACCTCTAACTTCCGCAATTTTTTACATATCGGATTAAATTTTTTTTTACGTGGATAGAGTATCATTGCTACTGAATTTGGTGAGTACCGGTGAAAGGGTTTATTATTTATAAAATTTTGAATTTTTTGAGAAATGTCTGTAAAAGCTTTGTAAAATAAAATGATGTGCAAGTTTCCAATTTGCACAACACTACTTGTTTTATTATCGCATTATAACTATATGTAGGATAATTTAATGAAGATATTCAAATAATAATGTATAAGAATCTTTTCAATAATGATAACGAGACTCTGAGAGACAAAGAAATATCTTATAAATATTCTCGTAAAATTTTATAAATGCTCGATATTTTTTCTTAGATTAATATAAGATAAACGCATTCTCATTGTGTACAAGAGCAAAAATTCAATCAAAAAATTCTTAGTTTATCGCGCGGACGCCATCGAATGCAAATGACTGTTACTTGCAACGCAAGCCACGTCCAGTCAATTCGATAAATGTCAAAGAAGTTGGGGATCATTTCGCATGCATCGGTAGCTATCTACGGGATAGTGGCGCGATCACACTTTGCGAAATTTACAAGCGAGCAGTGTAATAAGAGGAAGTCTTGAACGGAGGGGAGACGGTCTGGTAAATTGAAGTTATCGGGTAAAACTCTTCTCTTTCTCGGCTTTGCCATTCTACGTAGTACGGTGAAAAAGACAGATGGGACATACTCGGAGAACTCCGCCTTGCATTTCACAATTTTTTAACTTCTCATTCGTTTGCCTTAACCTCATCTATCCACCCCTCTCATCGCGGCGCGGCGTCCCCATTTACATTCACCACCGTAGCAACGTGTTGCCGCAAATTGAAGTTGCTAAAGTAATTTCTTTTTTTTCCTCGTTTCGCGCCGGGCGCTGCAGAATGGCTTGTCGGCAAAAATGATTTAAAGCCAGCTTTCCCTTTTCGCCTTCATCAACGAGCACAGCCACGCGTCTTCTCGTCGAGTTAACGGGAAAACTTCATTTATATTCTCACGATTTGGCACGAGCGTTGATTTGCTCCGGAAGCAACTACCCAAGATTGTTTTATCATCAACTTTTCAAAACTTGCGTATAATATATTTCTAGATACGTTACTTATCATATCATTAATTATTTCAAAAAATTTGATTTTTTTAGATCAATATCGAAAGATTGAAAATAAAAATAGAAATTTTGTCTCGCTAAAATTTGTCTAGATTTATTCGCAAGATATGAAATAGCTCGAATTTAGCGATGGTTATTTATAGAATAGCAAGATTTTCAAGCCAGGATCCTAAAGTGACTTTACCTTCACGATTTCGCCTTCTACCGCAAAGTATCATGGATTTTACTCGATTGGGGTAGAATATAAGGCGGCAAAATGTTGGCAAAAGTTAGACATGTGTGAAGAACAAGCGCGCGATGATGTCTATAAAAGAATTTTCAAACTTTGACCGATGTCCTCCGGCAACTTTGATCGTGCGCACACCCTCGATTCTTTCCTCTGGATAGAAAATTTCCGAGTCGGATCGATCGATGACGGGCCGGGTTAGTGGCGAGATACCCGCTCTCGCAGAAATATGCTCGCCAAAAAATAGGCAAACGTTAACACGGCCGAGGATAATCTTGTTGGAGCGGCCATGACGTAGTCTCGAATTACCCGCTCCTTTTTTTTTTTTACGGCGTCGACGCGCGCGAGAGGGAAACGCGATGTAACGATTACGTACGTGTCGCGTGTATACGGAGAAAGTAAATTTTCGCGAGTACGCGTCCCTCCCCGTTTCACCCTTATAAACTTGATTGCTCGCTTGCGAGCTCATATTTACCGGGACGGCGGCTGATGGTGAAGTTTTGCGATCAAGTTTATAACGGGTTACACGCCGACGTTCGCTCACCGCGCGCGCTTTTACGCGGTTCGCGCCGCGCGCATCACTCTTTCGCATTATCCGTTATCTATTTACGGAATGTTACATCGCGCGTCGCATTATATTGTATTTGCCTTCTATCCTGTGGTTCTGCTACACCGATAGCGGCGACCGATAAATTATGCGGGGGCAAGAGAAACGCCTCGAGCTCTCTCGCAGCGCGTAAAGGACAGTTCAAATTGGGGTGTTAGGGAGATAAAAAAAAAATTCATTAGAGAGATTTTTTTTTGTCGTCGTTCTTAAGCTCACTTCCCGAGCTATCGTCTCTCATTCTTGTTTCCTCCGATGTCATTTTCTTCATTCAATGAGAGGTGTGACGCGAAGCGCCATTTACAACCCTTTTACGACTATGACAGATTAAGGAACTTTCTCATTCGCGCTTTGCGCATCCCCGCGAGCATTAACGCGTTAAAATTGCAGCGATTCTTTGCGAGCAAACGTAAATATCGGATTCTTTGCGCTCCAAGTGCCAATTAGGTCGAAGCTGATTGGTTCGGTCGCCTCGGTGTCTCTTATTTATTCGAGGGGGTGAGTTGTTTTTTATTGAGATACTTTCCGCGTACGCGCTGATGAATTTACGCAAATTAATTCGTCGCGATAGGAATGATTATTGAAATGTAATTGATATTAAACGGACTGTTGTTTCCGTTGTAATTTTGGCTATTAATCTTTTCCACACGTGTGGAAATTGCTGCAAATATGAACGCGAAACGACTTTTGTAGATCTCGGGAAAAATACATCGTGTTTATTCGTTTCGCGATAAGCATTTCAGATTGTTCGCCGCAAGATATTTAATCGCGATAACTCCAATCGTCATATCGCGATAGATATTGAAATCAATCATGACGTCAATATCGGAATTATCATATAAATTGGTTTAATGCCAATTATTCTAATCGTTTTTAAATATTCGGTTTTCGTTTACGCGCGCGTACATATTAGGTGTACAACTTTGCTTCCGCCGTTTTTTTCCCGAAATTCGAGGCTTTATTGTAAAAAACTGATTATACATTTATAATTCAAAGTATTGTCCACTCCCAATGATCGTGCCAATTCTTTTTGACTTTGACTCGAGTCTTCATTAAGTAATGCCTCCAATTCTGCATCTTCGAAAACCTTCTCTCTTCCACCGCTATGCCGGTCTTCGACGTGAAAATCACCGTTCTTGAAGCGTTGAAACCACTCACGACACGTTCTTTCGCTAATAGCGGCTTCACCATAAGTATTTGAGAGCATTCGATGAGCCTCAGCCGCAGATTTCTTCATATTGAAGCAGAAAATTAAAACCTCCCGCAAATGACGAGAATTTGGCTCGTAAACTGACATTTTCAATCGAGAATAACTTTATAATGCAGACACAAATCGACTAATGTTTCTATGGGGTTATGTTGACAGATGCCCAAGTTTATCGCACGACGTCTATGATCTATTTATTTCGACCACTACTTACCGCTAAAGCCATCTATAGGAAAACGGCGGAAGCAAAGTTGTACACCTAATAGTTATACGTATCGAATTTAAAGTGGTAACTCGATCTATTCGCGGCGCCGCATTGTTCGCGAAAAATCGGAATTTCGTCGAACAAGCTTTGCCAGGGTTTACCCGATACAGAATGCGTGTTCGATAAAGTTTCATATCCACGCCGGTGCGCGACGCCGCTTTTCCGGTAGTCGTTCGTATCGGGGTTGTCTTCCCGTGGTAAATCTGACGTTACGCACGATCCGCCCGCGAGAATCTTCCGCTCATGAAACATTTATGACTCGGAGGATACGAGGGGAAGAAACTTCGATTATCTTTCTGTCTCTCTCTCTCTCTCTCTCTCTCTCTCTTTCTCTCTCTCTCTCTCTCTCTCTCTCTCTCTCTCTCTCTCTCTCCATCATGCTCGAGATGTTGAAAATATGATTTCAATAAAAATTATTAATACAATTTTGATTTATCTTGATATAGCGGTATAGATACTCCTGATACAACGAATCCTTGATGAACATGATTTAATTATTTCTGCCTGCGATTCGCCTCTATCACGCGATTGATAAAATGATTGTTACATGTCGCAATTAAATCTCTCTTTATAATAAAATATTTGTCACGAAAGGATCTTGAATTTAATTAAGCTCCGCTCATATCGCGCATATTTTTGATATAACGCTCGTTAAATTTCTATTCTACAATATTTCTCTCTATCGGCTTTAATTATAAATTATAGTACATTTATATTACATATTTGTCACGCGGGAACGCTTTACAGAATATAGATCTTTCAGCTGCGACGAGCCGCAATTCGCTCTAGCGGAATTACAGCTCTTTATTCGATCGAACATTTTGTAACGGAACCTCACCGCAAATTCACCGACACATACATGACAATTTAATATTTATTATAATTGCGCTTCCAATTAACTCGCGGCTCGAATGCAAAACGATGTGACGTTTTGTGCGCGGGAACCGTACAGTCACATCGTCGCCGAGGTCGTCGTCGACTATGTTGTCGGAGGCTACGCCCGTTGAAGGCTCAGGAGAGGAAAATTCACTCGGGTAAATTAATTAATTTGCGTTAGTCGCGTGGTCGCACCAAAGTACGTCAGAGATTCACGGAACAGTTGATAGAGCGGTATGCGGCCGTCGCGTAATTCCGGTTACGATCTTCGGGGAGAGATCGCGAAATAAATTAGAATTTCGCGCGGTCTCGCCATCAAATAGTAAAGATCATTGTCCCGTAACGTTTATCGCGCGTTCATACATTTCAAAGAACTTACCGCTACTACCAGATATATAAATATGAAACCGGAATTTTTGTATAGAAAATACACGTTTATTGTATGAAAATGATAAAAAATATTTTATTCCAAGTATTGCCCATTGCTAGCTATACATTTTTCCCATCTCTCTGACAATTTGTGGATGCCACGCCAAAAAAACTGTTGCTCCTTTGAGGCAAACCAGTCATCGAGCCATTTTCGTACATTTTCGTAAGAAGTGAAGCGCTGCTCAGCAAGTGCGTGTCCCATCGATGCAAATAAGTAGTAATCGGATAGAACCAAGTCTGGTGAGTAAGCCGCATGCGAAAGTATTTCCCAACTAAACGCCTCAATCGTTTCCTTGACCGGTTTTGCTGTGTGTGATGGTGCATTATCATGAAGCAAAATCACTTTGCGTTGCCTTTTTTGATATTCTGGTCGTTTTTCACGCAAAGCTTGATTCAAATCGATCATTTGTTGTCGGTAGCGTTCAGTATTAACAGTTTCGCCAAGTTTTAGCAGCTCATAATAGATCACACCCTTCTGATCCCACCAAACACAAAGCATTGTCTTCCGTCCATAGCGATTTGGTCTTGCAGTCGAAGTCGCCTGGAGTTACCCATGATCTTTTACGCTTAGGATTCTCGAAATATATCCACTTTTCATCGCCAGTCACAATTCGATGGAGAAATGACTTTCTTTTGTACCTGGCGAGCAGCATTTCGCAAGTGGTTTTTCGGTTTTCCTGCTGTCTTTTGTTCAGTTCATGTGGAACCCAGTTTCCCATCTTCTGGATCTTCCCCATGGCTTTCAAACGTATGGAGACGGCTTCTTGTGTCACGTTTAATTGATTCGCGAGTTGTTGTTGCGTTTGAGCGTCATCCTCATCCAACAATGTTTGCAATTCGCTGTCTTCAAACTTTTTCGGTGGTCTTCCACGTTCTTCGTTTCTCACGTCAAAATCGCCACTTTTGAATTTTTTAAACCACTCAAAGCACTGTGATTTACCAAGAGCTTGCTCACCGTAAGCTTCGATAAGCATTCGATGCGATTCTGCAGCAGTTTTCTTCAAATGGTAACAGAAAATCAATGCTGTCCGCAAATCGTAGTTTCCAGGCACAAAATTCGACATGTTCAACGCTATTAAAAACTATGCTGTTGTATGAAACTTGTATTGTTGCGAGTTGAAAATCTTTATCAGATGTCAAAACAAGAAAATGGCGCCAATGACGCGGTTTGACGGTAACTACATTGACAGCTAGGGCCATCTATGGGCAAATTCCGGTTTCATATTTATATACCTGGTATTATATTGCTATGGCGGATATATCGCTGAGCGATTCTCCCCAGGTTCGCGTGCAAAGTGACATTATTCGTATCGGGAATATCGCACAGTGGGACTAATCGAGTTCGCAAATGTATCCCCTATCGTGCGCACGATTTTCCGAACGCGTGTCATCAAATATCCGCGTAAATGAGAATCGAACACCCGCCCCGCCCCCCCCCCTCCCTTCTCTCTATCATCTTTTTCTCTTGATATCGCGGCACATGGTGATTAACCTTCGCTACTTCGCCGGATATCCGACACAGAAAATGCTTTACCGTCACGCCGAGGGAATTTGGATAAACACAGACGATATTTCGCGCGAAGGATAAATGAGAAGTCGCAGCTGTCACACGAGACGAAAGCGATCTCTATACCCTTGAGCGCTAACTTAGTCTGTTTTATTTAATCATCGCGATGCCCTCAATTAATTTTCAACGTGTATCCAGTGAAAGGACTTGCTAATTCAAGGAACGATTAAATAACAAATTAAAAATATTAAATTATTTCTATTTGATAGAATTATTTAATACCGCAAAAGCGCGTATTAATTGCCATAATTTGTTAAAAGCGGAGATATAATTACTTCGATAAAAATTTAAAAAAAAAAAAAAATACTTTTAATGTTAAGTTTATACGTATGTTCATGTTTAAATATAATATTTTAAAAGCACATTTTTTTAAATCACACGAGATAATCTGTGCACATATAGGTCATCATCAAGTATGCAAGTGCGCTTTAATTATCGCGATCTTTATTAGAGCCATTCATCGCATTGTATGTATGAACTACGCGTTATAGATAATTTCTTTCTCTTATAGATCATCCGATAAAGATATTTCATTAGTACATTTTAAACACATCTGACCTACATCACTACGGATTTGATATGCTAAGCTGCCACCTGCGCCATGACTCTCCATAAATCTTCATTGTACAAGCGACCGAGAGAAACTACGTCAGCTTCCATGCTGCACCGAAGATCCGCAGCCATCTTGGCAACCGAATTCAAACATTCAAAGGGTAAATTACGTGGCTAAGTTAGGATCGTGAGGAGAGAAGCTGGAATTTAATCGTAATAGATCGAGTAAATTGTCAGGTCTTATTAAACATATTCTATAAAATCCAATCTGTGAGTTTCAGTTTCCAGTTTACCGTAAAGACAAGAACAAAAGCATTCTATAAAATTATATATATATTTATTTTATGTATATATTTTTTTACGATATGAAGAACGATATTTTGAAAATTGAGAACGGACCATTTCTAGAATATTTCCGTGTCATTTAAGGAAATACACACAAATCGTCGCAATTTATCTTTCAGCGTCTCTGATGCCGTTCGTTGGCTCGCGTCGGCATATTAATTTTCGTTAAGTAAGTACAAAGTTTTAGACTCTTACCGTTGAATTTCCAAGTGATCGCTTAAGTTATTAAGGGATAAATATTCCCTACTTCATACGTTGATCGTTCCTTGAATCAATTATTATGCCACAACTCTCGGCCCAATGTCGTTAAATAATTATCTAATTAAAATGTCTTGTGATCCCTCTCTCAGTAACAATATATTGCGTAGCGATAATTAGAGTGTTAGAAAATTGTGTATTATTAATTATCCATAAGAGAATATGCTCTCCAAGTTTAACGTTATCCATCTATTTTATACCCATCTATTTTATAATAAATTACAATCCCAATTGTCGCGTTATTAACTATTTTCCTTGATTCAGAATGTTTTTTTAATTTTCTACGATATTTATATCAAACATATATACACACATTGTTAGGTTTGCTTTTAATTAGTGTAGTTTAGTAGTGTACGAACTATATAAGCGATCACTAACTACGCAAAGTTTAGCTTAGACGTACTATCTAACTTTTTCTGTAACAGCGATTCTTAAATAATTTTTTGTAATAATTTTCTTCGTATAACGCGAATATTATAAATTGCAAAAATTATAAAAATTCTCTTGTTAATATGCAACGAAATTTATGTAGCACGAAATGCTCTTTACGGTCCGCGTTAACGCATTAACGCTAAGATTAGCGATAAGATGACTATCTCTAAGTACTTGGCGCGATCAATATGTTACATACGCCGCTATAATCGTATCTTACATTCCGATATTTGCGGCCTCATAAAAAATAAATAAACCACGGGAGATATATCTTGCAGCGCGATTAAACTTTTAACAAACATGATGAAAAATTTAGAGTATATCGGAAAATTTCATAACTGTTTGTCAATGCGTATATTCCTTTTATTATTTCTTTTCAATATTATGTAAAGATATATTTTCGTCTTCTTGATAAATTCAAAGTAAAGTTCTTTAAAAGATATTTTTGCATAAAAATACAAGGAAGGCGATCAGGAATTTTCAAACATACATTTAAGCGCGCGCGAGAATCTCAAGCTAAACGGTATCTTTTCACAAGCGTGGAAAAATGGAGAGACATACCTTTTTCTATTGTGAAAAATCTTAAAGAATGCCAAAGTTTTTTTTTTTGACATGAAACGCAGAGGCGACCGACAGGAATTTTTCACTGTGTATATACGAATGCACGAACAAGAATACGCGTTCAATGTTTCTTGGGGAGGCTGACTTTTAGGAAACTATTCCTCTCTCGCGAGAAATCTTACAGATCGCCGCTACATTTCTCGATACAAAGATAAAATACAATTACATTGCTTACGTATATATTGTAACATTTTTAATATTAAAACCAAACTAAGTGTTGCGATATATTTCTTGCTATTTTCTTAGTTACATCCGCACAAGTAAAATTCTTTCTTAAGTTTTACTTGTGTATATGTGCAATGCTGCAAAATACTTTATACGTATCTATCTAAAAAATATTAATTATTGTAATCATTTTTTTAAATATATTAAATATTTTAAGTGAATTTAAAGTGGAGTCTAAAGTATCTTTACGCGCGTTATAAAGCGCAAAGATGTAAAAATAGATCAATGGGGATAAATAAAAGCAATCAATTATAGCAATTAATATACAAATAATAAATTAAATAAGTTACATATTACTCACTCCATGGATACTCCAATATCGTTAACTGCCTTGCCAGGCTTCCTGTCTTGTTCAACTTTTTCTGCCGCTTCACGGCACTCACAGAAGACTCATTCGCGAAATCACGGTTAATTAATCGCACGCGGACTAATCAATAGAATCGAGATTATACGCAAATTTCGCTATATTACGATAGGAGAATAAAAGAAAAACTTGCACAAAGCTATGATATTCGCTTTCCGGAAATTGTGCGACCAAATTCACACACGCTACTTACCGCGAAATAAATATTAATTATTAATAATTAATAATAAAACGGAATCAATTAAGATTGTTATATCACGCGGCTTCGTCTCGCTTAAAACATTCTCGTTCGAGTCTCGCTGCGCGAATCATAACAATACCACGTATGTAAACAAAAGTTTGTTATGCAAAACAATTTTCATTACCGTATACGTCGCGAAAGAAAAATATTTCATGTGTTAGAATTATTTTACTATAAAATGAATATACACCGAGTATATGTATGTGTATATATTTCTGCTATCACGTTCAAATCAACGATATGTGTATTACAAACACTTGACGCTTTTCACCAGAAAATGATATGCAAATTATATTTAATCAAGCTATAAATTTTCAAAGCGCGAAGCGAGATATATTTAAATTCCGACATTAAAGAAATAATTATCACTTAAAAAATATAACGAAATATAACAATAATTTACATAACTGCTATTCTTTATTCCTTCAATTTCTATTTTATTCCTTTTCGCGCATGAGTCTCGCTACTTGAATAACAAAGTCGCCATTGGAATAGCAAGAAGCGTATAAATTACGTAGTATAGGTTTTAACAAATCACCGATATGCGTTGAATTTTTGTAATCAACAAATATTCAATATTAATTTGCTCTTATTAATTAAACGCGTCTATGAGAAAAACTAGCTTCATATACGAAAAGACTGGATGGAATCGAGAAGACTGGCGAGATAGAATTTTATTGATAACGGCGTGTAATATATGTCAACTTCACGTACAAACGTTGATAGAATAATAACAATTGTTTTGTATCTCTCTGCGCATAGATCTCTCTTTCCCCCTCCAGAGATACATTCTTTCCCTTTCCAAATACCGTCGGTCGTAGTGGAATGCTCCCCACTATGCCGCACTCTGACATACCTAGTATATAAACCAAGTATATAAACAAGGACGCGTCGTGTGTTATTTTCCCCACATTGTAATTATTCCGTATTCGTTCTGCTAATGATTAAGAAATTCGAAAATAATATTGGCAGTTTTACTCTGATACCGCGAGAGTATTATTACGAGTCACGTATTTTAATGTACAATATGCTTATAAACTATCGTAGAAAGTACATAATTATAAAAGATAGCAGCTGCATGCGCCTTATATTATTTTTCGAAAGAAACACGTTCGTGTGAGAAATACCGCGAGATGTCGAACACGATTCATTCCATATAAATATCATTAATGAACGATTATCGATTCGCGCAATTAATCGATTCTTGCGATTAACGACTCGTAAGCGTACCAAGATGACAATATTTATGAAAAATATTTCGCGTAATTTATATATTTATATATTTAGAAGTCAAAATGTGATAGGAGATAAGAATTATAAACTATTATTTCATTGTGATATTTAGAATAATTATTTCTTTAATAAAGCCTAGATTCTTTGAGTTTTTGGCTTTAATTCATGTTATTCGTCCATATAACTGTCGGATTAATAACGCATAATAAATGACAAATCGTATAGAATCTGTTTATTCCAGCAACGGAGAGTTATTAATATAACTAATATGAAATTTAAGAAATAAAATATTTTGCACATATTTTATTTAGCGCATTAAATATTTTGTCGTGGGAACGAATCTAATTGTTATTTACACGTGGCCGTCTTGTTGTCATTCACATAGCGAGACTCGAACGGCGCGAATGTGTAATTAACATCAGAAGTGCTGTGTAAAGTGTCGCGTTATCGTCGTGTTTTATTAATTAACGCACGCATAATTAAATGTTTGTTCGTGAGTGTTGTTGTTACTAAAAGCAGCAAAGAATGAATACACACATAAAGAGAAAAGGAGAAGGAATCTGGAGAAACATCGCTCGACGATAAAGCAACTGTCAGAGATAAGCAATTTATAACTTATTTAATTTATAATTTGGCGATTTTATGTAATATGTATCATATTATTTATGATATTGATTGTTTTCTTGTTTATTTTCGCCAATCTAGAATAATCTATTTTTCATCTTTGTATAATAATGTAAATGTAAAATATACCTTTTTTTTTTTTTTTTTTTTTTTTTTTTTTTTTTTTTTTTTTATTCTAAAATATGTCAGAAAAATTTATATTTAAAAAAAAATTTTTTTTTTCTAAATTATTATATACATGATTTTTTATTAAATATTTTATTAAATGTCTCAAATGTTTAAAAGTCGATTGAAATATTCAATTGTACGCAAAAATTATTCTTTGAAACATTAATTATCTGAAATATTGTTTCAAAAATTTTATAGATTTATATTTTAGAACCGTATCGATGAGTGCTGACAAAATTCAATAGCAATTTTTATTTTTGATACAAAGCTGATTTTTTTCCAGAAACGTTGGAGCTTCTTAACTTTTTTGTTTGAGTTTGTATTTACTTTGAATTTGTTTTTTTTTTTTACCATGATTTTAAATTTTCGTTGCTCAAATTAGTTTTTTGTTCCAAGAACGCGATTAAAACTTTTAAAGAGGTTACTCAAATATTCATTTTTTTTTTTTTTTTCAATTTTGCGTCTTCTTTATTTTAGATTATCTATACCATGGTTATCTTATGTGTAAAATATGCGAATATTATTTCTCATGTCGAGGTTTACTAAAAAGAAGAAAAAAAAATTTACAAAGACAAATTATGCTGCGATTTAATAAAACACGCACCGGTGTAATAAAACAGTAGTTCCGCAGGAATTATGATCATCTAAAATCCACTTGCGATTTCTTCCGTTTTAACCGCCTGGTCTTAACTGCGCTTACAAATTGTTTTTATCTTTAAATGCATCTGGCTACCAATGGTAATATTATTAGCGTAAGAATCGAGATTTAAATTTTATAAATGTTTAATTAAAAACCTATAAGTCGCATTAGTTCAATTTAATCGAAAAACAATGTTGATGTCTTATAGAGATTCTCTCGTAGTATTGTACAATATTATATAAGTATTTGTGTAGTCAGTGAAAATATATATAAAAATATTCAAAGCTAAATATTAAAAGTTGGTAGAAAATGCAATCTAAAATTTTCGAAAAAAGAATCTACTTCAAAGCATCTGTAGGTAAAAAAAAACTGGGACGCCGTGTATTACGTATTAAATATTTGGTATGAAAATATATTTGGCAGAATGTGCGGAGCACGAACGAGTGAAAATTTTCGCGTTTTTCTCGAAAAGAAAAAAAAAATACTCGCATAAACGTGCAAAATTTTCTCAATTCTACTTTGAAAGTCATTGCTTTTCCGTGTAGAGTTCCCAATCTCGATTGCTTCACGTTTCGACATATGGCAATCGTTGTAGCCGTGCGCGAGATATCCTGTAATCCACTTCAAGATCTTATATCTCGATTGCGCCGTTTGCATCAATTTACTTCTGCTCCTTCAATGAGAAAATTCACTTGGTACGAATAGATAGAAGGATGCCTTGAGCGAAGGTTACTTCCCTAATTTCCATTTCTGAGCAGTTGCGCCGTAAACAAAATTGATTATCCAGCTAAACTAAGCAACCCCAGTCGATTGCACATTATACAATACATACAGTTATTTTGTTTGATTTCAAACTTTGGCGCAACTCAAGATAAAATTAAATAATAATTTCTATAAATTTTAATAAATAAATATATATATTTTTTCCTTATCTTATTTTAATAATATATCAAATATATATATATATGTTTAAAAAAATTTATAATAAACATTTTTACAAAGTAATTATTGCATACATTTTCTTAAATACACAACGTTAAACGTGTTCTAGAAGAAAATGTTTTCAACAAGCCCCTCGCAAGGGGCTGAGGTTACAGTTGATCCAATTTCAGTAGCCTAAAGGTTACCAGGATATTACGATAAAAAAGTCAAGGCTTAATAAATATTTCTACGCTACTAGAATTTTGTGGACACTAATTTATATACGGGAAAAGCCGCATTAGAGAGAGGACCGTTTCATTTTCGTTGCGGGGAAATAAAATATTGGTCGGGAAGAATGTATCGAGGGAGGCCGCCCCCTCTGCCTCTGAGCTCGGGTAAAATATTGTGCAGAATTTTACGTTTAATCTGGACGCTGGAAATAACTCTCAAAGAAAAGAATAAAAAACGATTTGTCGTGGTAGGGGACAAGCATTTAATAACAAAAAGAAGTCGTCATTTCATTGAAACGAGGTGTTCTTTCGTACTTGGAAAAAAGGTCTCACGAATAAACGTCGCAATTTTACTTCTCGTTTTGAAACACTACTAATGATACGCTCGATGTAATATGAATAGCGAGGTAAATAAGGGAGGATATGATCAACATGGCTTTAAGCAAACGGAATACGAAGGAAAAGATCCCGGATATATTTTTCCGCGCTCTTATACGCGATAAGGAAGTTTAGAAGTCGAGAAATATGATGATTCGACTACGCGCGAAATAATCTTATCTCTGACATAATTTCTTTGATTTTATATGAATTGACATTTTCGCAATTTACATTTCTCGCCTTTTTAAAATTATCCGATTCTCTTTGCATAAAAAAAAAAGTTGTATTATGTTGATAAAATTGATCTATTATAATCGCGAATCTTACATATACACATATTTATTTCTGATAATATTTTATTATTTAAATAAAAGCTGTAAAATACACAATGCATATGTTATGCAAATCCATGAAACGAAGATTGTGCAAAAAATTATATAATTATTTATAGCTTTAAAAAATATATGACACTTTAACCGTTTTATTTCAAAAGGAAAAACGCCACCTTTACACAACGCGAAAATCATACATTGGCTGCAACACTCGAGCACGTACATCGACACTTAAACTCAGCTCGGCGTTTTTGCTTCGATTTGCCTCACAACGTGACGAGAACAGCTATTGATTCTCACGATTTCAATTACAAATTCTTAATGACGGGGTAAACGAATCTCTTGACAGCTAGCCCATGCGATAAGATCGTTTAGTCGAATGTGCTTTTGACGCATCCCAATTTGATTTCTCGAACAATTCACGTACGAATAATTGCAACGACTCAGACATTTGATAAACCCATGTGTGATTACAAGAAAGGTGTAAAACATATTTTGCTTCGTTCGCCTTTTCGGATCAATGTACCTAACGCGCGTTCATAATTCGTAGAAAGTTCGACTTTAACGAAAAATTCCTAAGAACTTTCATTAAAAGTCTAATTACGGTCTACCACGACTTTAATGGAAATTTTCCAATAGGGCTTATTTGAGATTGCCTTAATTAAGGTCAATTAAATAAGAAGCTTTCACAAAACGAAGCAAAAATATGTTTTACGTCGTTGTTAACGGATCATATTTTCCATTATGAAATCAATTCGATTTGCAAACGGAACGTTAGCAAAATTTATATTAAAACTGTTACATGCGTATATATACACAAACAAGAATTTGTCAAAAGTGTTAGAGATATATATTTGTATTAGATATATTTATTTATTATTAAAATCATTTTTTTTTTAATCAAGAACGATTTATTTATTATTAAAGTCATTTTTCAATCAAGAACGGGAAAAGATGCTTGAAATGTGTGTATGATATGCTTGAAAATATCCATACGAAAAGAAAAACAAGCCGCATTTATTACTAGCAATCTATGTAATGTGATTTTAAAAAATTATGTTTTGTCTTTGTTCAAAAACAATATATATATATAAACGTTTGCAAACATTAAGTGTACAACTTTGCTTCCGCCGTTTTTTCCGAAATTCGAGGCTTTATTGTAAAAAACTGGTTATACATTTATGATTCAAAGTATTGTCCACTCCCAATGATCGTGCCAATTCTTTTTGACTTTGACTCGAGTCTTCATTAAGTAATGCCTCCAATTCTGCATCTTCGAAAATCTTCTCTCTTCCACCGCTACGCCGGTCTTCGACGTGAAAATCACCGTTCTTGAAGCGTTGAAACCACTCGCGACACGTTCTTTCGCTAATAGCGACTTCACCATAAGTATTTGAGAGCATTCGATGAGCCTCAGCCGCAGATTTCTTCATATTGAAGCAGAAAATTAAAACCTCCCGCAAATGACGAGAATTTGGCTCGTGAACTGACATTTTCAACCGAGAATAACTTTATGATGCAGACACAAATCGACTAATGTTTCTATGAGGTTATGTTGACAGATGCCCAAGTTTATTGCACGACGTCTATGATCTATTTATTTCGACCACTACTTACCGCTAAAGCCATCTATAGGAAAACGGCGGAAGCAAAGTTGTACACCTAATATAAAATTTAAAAAAAATTGATATCATATATTTTGTATGTTTTTTCATATATGACCTTTTCGTAATATTATCTTTTCCAGAGAGAGGCATACAATTTTTAGTTTTATAATACTCAAAGAAAGAAATATTAGAAAAAAATATTGAAGACTTAAGCGTAATCGTGTAAGAATTTGTTTAACTATACAAATCCTTCCACATGTGCAAAAATATTAAAATTTCGAATTACGCCAATGGAGAAAATAATTATAAGGTTACTTTTTTTCTTCATTGTGTTTTTGAAATTAGAATTCTATAAATAGATTATAATTACAATTATTATATTACAATTTCCACTTTCGATTAACGCATCCACAATAGAAGAAGATTACAATTGAGGTCGTCTATTTACGAGATAGAGAACTGAGCTTGAGATCATGGATGCGGATTGTCGTCGTTAATCAAATTATGTCGTTTACGTTTCCAGGTAGCGCATAACATCGCCACTATCGGTCGCCGAACTGTCTGCCAGACGATCCAAAATACATTATCACGAGATAGCGTAACACGTACAGCGGACTTCTTGCGAAGTGCTATCACTTCGAGAGAATCACTAATGAGATCTGATTGACGTTACCGCGGAATAGCAAATACGCAAAAATATGGAAACGTTTATGCGGCAATTTACTAGTGACAAAAAAAAAAAATCTCTTATTTAAATAATTATTTATTTATATTAATTCTTATATTCCGAAAATAAACTTAAACGTATTACAAACTACGAACAATTATTTACAAAGTCCAGCATTATTATATAATAAAATATATATTTTTTTTTAAAGCATTTTCTATAGATTTTCTAGAAAGAAAAGAGTAGATTTTATCGCAACACGATTTTGCTTTATGCCTGTTTGGAAATTCGGAGCAATTGTCTACTTATTTAATCTACTAGATATCTCGCACGAATAATATTCCGATTTAGAAATAATTTGCTGATTCTACAAATTGTACTAGATGATGAGTTTCCTGCTTCGGCTTTATCCGTGCCTCGCTTTGCTCGTGCAAAATACTAAACTCTCTCTCTCTCTCTCCCCATACAAGTATATATTTTGCAGAAAGTAATTTGGTGCATAGTCTCTGAAGAGAAATATATAAGAGAATTCTATATAGCTAAAGACCTGTTTGCGCGCAGCGACGTTGAAGAGAGTTTGCTGTAATTACAGAAAATTAAAAATATGAGCCTCATAGAAATTTATGTTTATTCCTGCATGTGTGTAACAGCATATTCGCTATATGTACCGTATATTTATGACGAATGCGTCGTAGGTTTAATTAACATGCACCGCTTAAATTTCTAAATATTGTATAACACGTGTCATACTACAATGGAATATTATGATGTCGTGGAGAGAATTACGTCGGAAAAATAACAAAAGCTGAGATACTTGACATAATAAACAGAAAATATATATCGTAAATAAATGTAATATAAACAGATTGAAAAGCTGAATAAAGCAAAATATGAACAGCTCAAATAGAAAATAATTTAAAAAAAAAAAAAAAAGAAAACAAATAACACTTTACAATTTTAGTTTAAAAAGAAATATACATTCAGACATAAAAATAATCCAATAATAATTTCGAAATAAATAAGCAATCATTCAATCCTTTTATTTCTCTACCACTGAACAGCGTACATGGCATATATTCCTTTATAGATTACGTGAAACGTTGTAGAGGTTTCGCTATCTATCCCTCGCACAGGCAACAAACGAAACGTGTGGAAAAAAAATACGCAGGGAACGCGCAAACATGCTGGCTGCGAAAATGCAGGGCGAATAGGGGGTGCGATACCCATAAGTGAGATTATACATCATTCTGTCAGACGAACATCGTCGGAGGTATTTACGGCTCAACGCGAGCCGTCTTCGAAACGCGCACGTGATGGCACATATTTTTTTCTCGTTTTCTCTTTTTTATTTTTTTCTCCTGCTTTTTTTTTTTCCTTCCTTTATCTATCTCGCCAACTGTCAACTGGTCTCGATCGTCGCTTCGCGCCTTCGTTTCTCGATAACGTTTCAAGGCGCAATTGGCACGATGCCGCCCTTGTGCCGCCGTCGATAAAGTCAACGAACGAATACGCTTCCGGATTACTAGATTCTGCTCTTCGCTCGGGACGATTTCGCATAATGGATCGGATGGATGGACGCTCCCGCATGGCCTCTTTTTTCCCTCCGAGAGCTACGTCTCTCTAGCGGGACCTAACATAAGACCTCTCCGTTTCAATCTCACTCGACATTATTACGTTTTTCATCGTGACTCCTCTCTCCGTTAAATTCCGTTCCTATAATCCAGACTCTTCGTCCCCCTCGGTCGAGCGAGAGCTCTCACCGATACCGTCTATTTGAGATACCGTGCGGATTTTCAAGTGTCTCGCACAACTGCTTAATAGATGGTACTTTGTATGAAAGCGACGTATGAAAACCCGCTAATCGATGGTTCCACAGTCTTCAATCTATAATTAACGAGCTGTAAAAAGACTATTGAGGATAAAAGAAAGCTAGGTAACGTTGAAACAGAAATATCAACGTTCAATCATAAAACTTGATTTTCGTTCATTTCTGCTCACAGTCAGAAGATGTAGTTTATCTTCCTCTGCATTTTTATTCTTGGAATAAGATATTTTCCAAGGATATATTTGCGTACATTTATTCCTTATATATGCATATATTACGCCATATCTTGTTTCAGTTTTTTTTTTTTTTTTTTAATGAAACAAAAAGAGAACTTGTGTTTATGTAGCGCAGAACGCCGTTTACGTCATAGGAAAACTTGGTTTTCCCTTGTTCCCCCCGCGTTAAGCGCGGATACACGTAGTTGCTGGCGAAGCAGCAAGTTTCCCGCTCAAATCCTTGTAACATCGGTACATGCTGCGTCTGATGTAACAGTCGTCAACTCCCGCTACTTCCCCGGTCTTATCGCAGGAAACGTCGTTTGCGCGACGTCAAAATCGCGCGTATGCGTTTTCACGTGTCAGCGTTACAGTTCGAAGGGCGCAACGGCGCCCAAATAAATCCACTTCGATCCGGAACCAGCTATTTCGCACGTATTTTATTTACCCCTTTCTCCCTTCCATCCCTCTCCCCCTTTCTACAATCGCCAAAACTAATCAATCTATTCGCGAGATATCGTTCGGGATATCTCGCGTTCGTTCGATATCTCGAAATATTTTCTCCAGCGAGAATGAGATGGCCGATAACGATTTTGCGTGCGCGATAGGCATGACCGGATGTATAGCTGTAGCAGATTTTTTTTTTTTTTTTTTTTTTTATTTATCTATCTCCGCGCCTTCAAAATACGTTTACTTCGCATCTTCAAAATACAGTCAATTTGATATATTTGAGAAATCGCGAAAAAAATTAAGCAATTTGAATTAATTACTTGCTCAGATATTACACAATAATAAGCACGTTCCAAGTCGAACTATTATAAATTATCACGCAATTAAATCAATAATTTAGTATTAAATATTTAAATATTAGGTGTACGAGGCTTTATTGTAAAAAACTGGTTATACATTTATGATTCAAAGTATTGTCCATCGTGCCAATTCTTTTTGACTTTGACTCGAGTCTTCATTAAGTAATGCCTCCAATTCTGCATCTTCGAAAACCTTCTCTCTTCCACCGCTATGCCGGTCTTCGACGTGAAAATCACCGTTCTTGAAGCGTTGAAACCACTCACGATACGTTCTTTCGCTAATAGCGGCTTCACCATAGGTATTTGAGAGCATTCGATGAGCCTCAGCCGCAAATTTCTTCATATTGAAGCAAAAAATTAAAACCTCCCGCAAATGAC
This sequence comes from Polyergus mexicanus, assembly GCF_030449975.1. Lineage (NCBI taxonomy): Eukaryota > Metazoa > Arthropoda > Insecta > Hymenoptera > Formicidae > Polyergus > Polyergus mexicanus. Next base: position 454,571 of record NW_027223326.1, on the reverse strand, counting down.
GAGAATTTGGCTCGTAAACTGACATTTTCAATCGAGAATAACTTTATGATGCAGACACAAATCGACTAATGTTTCTATGAGGTTATGTTGACAGATGCCCAAGTTTATCGCATGACGTCTATGATCTATTTATTTCGACCACTACTTACCGCTAAAGCCATCTATAGGAAAACGACGGAAGCAAAGTTGTCCACCTAATAGCATTCAAAATTAAATCGACATCTTTTTATAGAATTGCCAAATAATACGAACAAATTGAATGAAGCCAAAAAACTGTAGAATCAGAAATATTGTAAAGTAGAATATGAAATGTAATAGAAGAAATGGTAATTCATCGAAGATATAACAAATATTATATACTTTAACATTGATATTTTCTGATATGCATCACAGCAATAGGGCTTAAATAAAAGCGCGCATTCATTCATATATTCGTTCGTTCATTAGTTTGTTCGTTCGTTCGTGCGATGTAATTAAAAAAAAAAAAAAAAAATATGCACCACCGTGTCCTCGACATTGCATGCATCGTTAAGATTGATATCCCATCGTGTTTCAAAACTATTTGGACACGCGACAAACTCCGCGCTCCATTATTTGATTGCGGGCGGTGGCGCACGTCGGTGGAAAATACGACCGGCGTTAGAGACGAGGAAGAATATCACTAATGGAGATCGTGAGATATTAGCGAGCTATTTTCCACCGCGACCACCGTAGTTTTCGCGCGGCTGCGAAAAAGCAGACGGTGACCCGAATCGCGTAGTACCGACGACGACATGTACGTGCGACGACGTTTATGTGAGCTCGGAACTTATCCTCCAACCCGAAAGTACGACCTAACGAATTTTCAGCTTTGCCGATTCTTATCCCGGCAAAGTTCCATAATGTCGTTACTCGTGCGCGCTGCTTGCATCGCGCATTTTGAATCCGCTATACTTTCTCATCTCTTCGACAAACGACGAATTGCGAGGCGAAGGGGTAAGGGATGTTAATTGCGCGATGAAGTCGGCAGAAAAGTTAGTCGCCTGTCTATTATTATGATAAATGCGCAAGACCGCTTGTAAACGCGCGATATATCGCCACCTTGGGAAAATAGATGCGATGTATTATAATAGCAATTATTTGTTAGGATGAATTTATCCACAGACGTTTCTAATAATTATATAATTAATCAACTGAAAGACAGCATTTTTACGGATGTATAAAAATTAAATCAATGTCACGTCTAAGTATAAAAGTTCGCAAATTATTGAAATAACAGCGATATTAATAACAAAAATAACAGATTTCAATCATTGCAATAAATAATCGATTAGAATAAAATGAAAATCTTTTATGGAATTTTAAATTTAAATTATTTAAAAGCATAAAATAATATTCTAAAAACGAGTATTATAAAACTATAAAATTATAAAACTGAAAAACTGTTCCATAAAATAACTGTCCTGTTTTCTTATATTTTCTTTCGATTATTATTTAATTGCTCCTTTTAAACAAATTTGGAATGCTCTGTGTGTGTGTGTGTGTGTGTGTGTGTGTGTGTGTGTGTGTGTGTGTGTGCAATAAATTATAAATCAAAAATTTATTAAGCAAATTAATATTTAACGATTATTATTATTTCACGAGAGACATTGTTGAGAGATATTACAGATTACATATTCTCGGGTTAACAAGTGATTTTCGTATTAATAAAAATTGAAGAATTTCGCATTAAGGAAAATTTTCGTGTATTAATATATATTGAAGAGAATCAAATAAAAGAATTTTGTGAGGTGAAACTGCGGCACTTTCTTGTCCATATTGTCGACGAAATATTTGGCGGAATTCGAATTTGAGAGAAACTCACGTAACATTTACGATCTTTCGAAACTCTACGAAAGTTAAATATTATTCTCCTCGCGTATTCTACGCGGCATAAAGTGAGCAGATCGAAATATGCTTTTCATATGCAAGTTAAATGTTAATCTCTCTCTCTCTCTCTCTCTCTCTCTTGATTTTTTGCCCAAGTCCTTAGCTTCACCCACGAAGATCTCCCGAGTAGTGAAAGGTGTAGTGAAACTTATCGGCTTTCAATCGTGCGTTTTGCTGATATTGCGAGAATTTATATCCTTTCCGAAAACTTCGCATTATGATGGAAAAACATACTTCTATTTATGAAATACATCTTCCGCAGACATCAAATATCCGAAGACGTCAAAGTAAATTTTCCTTTCTGATTGCAACTCCATTCTCTTTCATTGCAAACGCTCCCTCGGTTTTTCATCTTTATGAAAGTCTCAATTCACCTCCTTTTCCTTCGAAATGTACATATATATCTTATCTTGTACCTAATGTCTATTATGCTATCGCTTTTACTTGTATGTATATATATTTTTAAATTATAATTCCGGTTTTCCCAACTTAAAATGTTGTTTAATTTTACATTTTACATCTTATAAAAAACACGTTTACAATTTACGTGAGCTCCAAGAGGCTGTTTTATCCAACATAAATCGATTTGCATCATGATGACATGATTACAACTTCATTTATTTCACGCGATTTACCTTTGACGTTGCCTAAAGAGTGATGGGAGGGGGATGAGATTCTATTTTAATCTCTTATCTCGCCTTCTCGTTGAAATAGCGAGTTTAGAAGCAAGAGCATCCGGCGTACAGAGATATCATCATCATCATCCTCTATCCTGTATGTTCCATCAATGATCCTCCCCGCCGTCTTCATTCCATCTTGAAAATATAAAAGAAGACCCTACAAAGATACGAGAGGGTCTGGCTGACGAGAGGTTCGTAACGAAAGATAATGTTTTCCGGCTTCTAAGCACAAAGGATGATGCCCCGCACGTTGATCCTCGTGCCTGGCAATCCGATTGGATAGATTCACCTAGCACTGTCCTACGACAAGGACGATGATTATTCCGCGATCTAATAGCACGTCCCGTCGCGTCCTATTGTGTGTCCCTCGCAATAGTGAGACGCGTATTCTCCGTGCATGCGGTCGTACGCACATACGGGATGTACGTGAAATGTTTGATCGAGTTGCGGGAATAATAGAAAAAGAAGCAAACATTTCAAATACATTGTAAGCGATCCGGTAAAATTCTTATTCGTCGACACGGCGACTTTAGTTTTGCTACGCTCGTATCTTTTTATATTTTTAAAGACGACGTTGTCCCGCTTTCAATGTTACGTTAGAGAAACGCGAACGATCCGTAGCGAATAATTCGAGAGAGAGAGAATCTTATATCACGTCTTTATGTCGTTCAATACGATATATTTTTCGATACTTCCTGACTTCCTTACGACTTTCACGGCATTCTCGTGTTTCGTTTAGTCCCCCAATTTAAATTGGAATATATTACAGTCAATAAAGTATGCTCGCTTGTCTGCCTAGCATATAAATAAGCGTGAGTTTTGCGTTAAAGATTACATATTTCAGAAATACACCGATTCGCGTATGCACGATGATCTTCAATATTTTATTACGCTATCGATTTTAGCAATAACATTCGCGTTCGCCAAGTAAATCGGCGGTCGAGAGTATCGCCACTTGTTTTAGCGATTTCTGCGTCAATGCTTTACGATGGCTGCCCGTGCTTTATGATCGCGGATCACTATCGCGATTTTATATCACTCCGAGAAATATGTCCCGAGAGATATTGGTAGCGTCAGATAATATACCCGTTGTTTTGCGCGAACCAAAGAGTTTTAAGATTCAAGGCAATATTTTTGATGCGAATAAAATAGAGAAAAATTTTCGAAACATATGTTTCATATTGAAAATTCATAAAAATATTGTTCCTCTAGGAAATTAACTAAATATATAAATAACCTTTCTATTTTTATTCTATTTATTACTTATATTTTATCATTATGTAAGCACTATCGTGTCGATTAAAAGTAAGAGAAATATAGTTTATTAAATGTGTCATACAATATATATATGATAAATATATCTGTATGCATCACACGCTAATATGTGTACATCACGTAAAGTAGCTTCGAATAAATTAGATCTTGTACGCTCTTCACGCAAGAAGAACACCATGTTAGAGTTGGATCACGAAGCTAAAAGTACTTGCCGTGAAAGAGAATCGTGTCAGCAAACTTATCACAAACTCTTCATAAGCATGTTAGGACTTTTCCTAATTATTTCAAGTTTGCTCTGAATTATGGATGCGTATGTTCAATATATATATACTGGGTGGCCCATTTTAATCTATCCAGTCGAATATCTCAAAAACCAAGCCCGGAAGAGAAAAATGTTTCAGATAAAAGTTGTTTGGTTTCGGGGAGGCCATAAGATGGTACCATTGGTTTGACCTTGAAGAGTCATTTGAAGGTCACGTGAAGGTCAACTTTAAAATCTTAAACAGAAACCCCCATTTTTTATTTAGTATTCTTGTAGCTTGCCTCGAGAGCTTTCCAAAACACTATAATAAACTATTTTTTTATTCAGTACTTTTTGAGTTATTTTATATTTTAATCTGACATCTTTTGATATAAAAAATTAAATATCTCATAAAATAGTTAGTTTTTGATAATCTTACCGTAATACATTTATGTACAGAATAATGATACAAATCAATTAGTATAAAAAAATAATAGTTTTTAAAAAAATTATTTACGATGTATTTTTTTAAACATTTATTTGTTTTTTTTTTTTTTTTGCACTAATTGTCTCATTATTCTGTACATAAAAGTATTACGGTAAGATTATCGAAAACTGAATATTTTATGAGATATTTAATTTTTTATATCAAAAGATGTCAGATTAAAATATAAAATAACTCAAAAAGTACTGAATAAAAAAATACTTTAGTGTTTTGGAAAGCTCTCGATGTCAGCTACAAGAATACTAAATAAAAATGGAGGTTTCCATTAAAGATTTTAAAGTTAACCTTTACATGACCTTAAAATGATTTTCCAAGGTCAAATCATTGTCACCATCTTATGGCCCCCTTGAAGCCACACAACTTTTGTTTGAAACATTTTTCTCTTCCGGGCTTGGTTTTTGAGATATTCGATTGGATGGATTAAAATGGGCCACCCAGTATATAAGCGAAGCAAAGAATATTAATTTTGGCGATCCCGAAATCCTCTGGCGGAAAATTAAATCAACAAATTTCGAATTAACGACCACTAGGATGGAAGGTTGGACTGTTTCTCGTAAACCTGGCAACGTTATAATTACGCCGGCTAAATTCTGTAATATAGCATTTTTCCAGATGCAATTTGAAGAACAAAAGACTTTTCTTTTTACGACGGGAAAAATCCGAGAAAATATTCGTCGGTTACCGCGATCTGCCATTACTACACTGTCGACATGGTCGGCGTCGCATCACTCGCAACGAGTGACATTTATGTCTCGGGTGCTTAAAGCCCGTGAGAAAAATCGGCTTCGCTTCGTTCGCGAGGATCGAGTGAAGTATAAAAGGACGGTAACGTGACGCTATACGTGGGGCTATTTCGCGCGCGGTTAAAAGAGACGATGCTTCGTATGCTTTATAGAACTTAAAGCTTCATCTCGCGCTTCCTTTTGACGCGATATCGAAATTTGATAAGAAGAAGATGGAAGTGGCATTGTCTAGATATTATGTTAATACTGAATTGTGTAATCTACATAAATCTAAGACGTGGAAAAATGTCAGAGAAGAAAGATCAATAATCGAATTATATCTTTTGAGAATATACGCAATCTTTATGATCAAAATTATAATTTAATTCTAAAGATAAATATAAGAAGCTATTTATTTAATTCAAATCTAATATCATTACAACACAAAAGTAAATGGGGATTCTACTCTGCATAGTCAATGCAGCGAGTAGAGCGAGAGACTGCAGTAATTTACAATGTTCATCAGCGAATATTCGCGTCATCTTCCGGATAAGACAGAGCGAACGGTGAGATTCCGCATTTAACTCGCATAAATTATCGCATTTGCGCCGCCATTAATTAAGTCAATTGTAGCTGACCTCTTATACGTTACAGATGTCACAGTTCTGCTTTTGATTGTAGGTCAATTGCGCATTAACGACGTGCTAATCTCAAGTACCCCCGAGCAATTCCAATCCTACATAGTCATAAATGAATTATTTCCTGATATATGTGTTCAATTGTCACCGGTCATTAACGGTTTAAATGCATTTGCTGTAATCTCCAAGCAAATTGTTGTTTGCCATTTTTCTCATTTCATAATAATGTAATTGTATGATTGCGTTAATATTTTTATTATCGTTAATAATTTAGCAACTTAGATAAATATTTTAAAATTTTTTAAATAATTTTTATTCGAATTATTATATATTCTTTATTTATCCAAAAATCTTACAAAGAGATATAATGAAAATTGAATATACTGTGCATTTTGATTTACAACAACATTTGACAGACAAAATTCTTTAATTACATAATAAAGAGTACTTTTAAAAGCGTAACATGTACCTACAACGTGAAGGAGTAAACTACCAGTGTCGGTCTTTTAGGCCACAAATTCCGGACAGCCTGTGTCCTGCGGAGAGAAATTAATGTAATTCCATGCAAGTGACAAGCACACTGTACCGCGATAATGCACATATTTGTTCTATCTAAAATACAGGCCGGGCTATTCCTGAGGAATAATTGAATTCCCACGGAGCAGTCGCGAGAGAACGAAAATGCAGTAGAAACGCGGTCGGTGACCGAAGATCTAATTATCGAGTGATTCTATTTTCGCGAAAATAAGACAACTTAACGAATAACATTTCCCATTATCCTGAACAAGCCGCAATTCAAGCTGGATATAATCTTCTTATGTCAAACCTGGCCAGTATAAAAGAATAAAGTTGAATAGCGGAAAGACAGAGAATCGACAAAAAATAATAATTTTTTATCTAAATTCCAATAGAAATATATAAAAGTAGAAAATGTCCATTGCAAAAATGAAAAATACATAATTCTGTGTCAATGAGGACGAATAAAATTTTCATATATTGGGTTGAGTAAAAAGTCATTGCGTATTTTTTGTATGTTTTTCAAAGTCATTTATTTATATAAAGAACAAAGATCAATCAATGATATATTTTCCGTTTTGTTCGATGACCTTTTGCCATCTTTCGGTGAGCTTCATAATTCCCCGTTCGTAGAAGGATCTGTCTTTATTGGCGAAAAACTGAACAAGGTACTGATTTACCGCCTCATCTGAATTTAACGTTATTCCACGCAAGGAGTTTTGAAGAGAGCGAAACAAGTGGAAGTCTGATGGCGCAAGGTCAGGCGAGTATGCTGGGTGGAGCAACACATCTCATCCAAGCTCCAATCATTTTTGACGGGTCGCCAAAAATGTGTGTGGTCTCGCGTTGTCGTGATGGAACACAACTCCTTTACGATTGACGAGCTCCGAACGTTTCTGGATGACAGATTCGTTCAAACTGTCCAATTGCCGATAGTACACATCCGAATTAATTGTTCGGTTCCTTGGTAGGAGCTCAAAAAACACCACACCCTTCCAATCCCACCACACTGAGAGCATAACCTTCCTCTGATGAAGTTCTGCTTTTGAAGTCGTTTGAGGCGAATCATCACGTCGGGACCAAAACCGTTTGCGACCATTTGCACATTGTTGTAAACAATCCACTTCTCATCACCAGTTATCCTTCGTTTCAAAAAAGGATCGTTTTCTCCATGTTTCATGAGCATATCGCAGATGTTTATACGCGCCGTCAAATGAACTTTTTTGAGTTCACGAGGAACCCAAATATCAAGCTTGCTTACGTATCCCAACTTCTTTAGGTGGACGTGAACACTTTTTTGACTGATCTTCAATGTTTCTGCAATCTCTCGTGTCGTGTAACGTGGGTTTGACTTGATCAATGCCTTTATTTTGTCGTCATCAATCTCGGTGGGCCTTCCTGACCGAGGAGCATCTTTGAGATCAAAATCACCAGCGCGGAATTTCTTGAACCAGTTTTGGCACTGACGTTCTTGTAGAGCATCATCACCGTAAACTTTACGCAATTTTTCACAAGCTTGATTCGCGAAAATGCACAGTTTGGTCTTCCATCTTCAACTTGTTGTAAAATCTCCAAAACTCAACCAAATCGCTCAATTTTTTTTTTTTAGAATGAAGCTTAAACCGTCAGCTGTTAAACGATATATGACAAACATATGTGTGAATGACTCTAGTACTGCCAAAACTGAATTAATGCCATCTGTTGCAAAAATACGCAATGACTTTTTACTCAACCCAATAGAATAACTTTTTCACATGTGAAAGATTATTGTACAATATAATAATGTAACGGAAAAAATATTTCTTCAATAGGAAAAAATTGCGATTAGTCCGTGAAAAGGTTAACGTTACGATATTGAATCATTAGTATAAACTATTCGTGATGAGCAATTTCCTCGAGATACTTCCTAAGTTTATCGATTGAACACTTGAATACCCCTGAAATATCGCGCCTGTCGTATCTCCGTCACGTCAACGAAATCGAGCGGGTCAATTTGTTCAGTGTTTAACGAGGAAACTTCGATCGCGCTGAAAGATGCAGATCGGTACGTCGGCGACAAATTGATCTCGTGCCTAGAAGATAGCAATCGGCGAGTTTCCCGCTTTTGGGAAATGGAGAACGCGGAACGCGAACTCTTCGAGCGTAATTTCTCGTATCTTCCGTGGAAAGAAGAATTGAAGACTATATGGGAATTGTAGATTATTTCGGTGGATCCTATCGCGCTTGGAGTAATGGGCCGCGCAAGCATGATGGAAATCATTTTCCGGCAAGTATTAATAATTACGATCGATCGGATATTTATGGAAATGGCGCCGACGACGACGAAACGCGGCTTTCTTCCCGCCCCTCTCTCCCTCGCTTTCTTTCGCTAAGCCGATTGCAAAATTCGCGAACGGCGCGGCGGCAATAGAGGAATTATGGGAAGAAAGCAATAACGATCCCAAGATTTATGATATCGCGCAAACCTGTACCTGGCTAATGTTTCCGCAGCGACCGCCTTCCACTTTCGATCTATATTTTGCGCGCGCCAACGCAAGGTGTCTACTAAACATGATAATGTCCATCGTTTTTCTTCTCGAAACGTCGCCCGGCATTATTTCGAGAAAAAAATAAATGCGAGTCGATGCTTTTAAAGCGCCGCTCGGTGCTTTTAAGGGGATTTTATTCTCGCGAGATTGTGTGAAAGACGCGGCCGCCGCCGACGCCGCGCTTCTTTTACCGCCTCGTCGTCATCGTCCTCTGCAAGGCAAATCTCGTGCATCAATCACGGTAACAAAACCGTGTCGGGACGACGGTGGGCTATTGTTGCTTCTCCGAGAAAGTTCGAACTCTTTTTTTCAACTCTTTATTTGATACCATCCGACGTCTTAATACGAAATGCTTCGTATACTCTGTACTTATAGCGTATGGCATTGAGACGAGGGAAAAAAAATTATATCTACGTATCGTGTCTCATTCGCAAATGTAATTTAATTGAAATTGAACTTAAGGGCACTTTTACAAACGATACGTATAATGGATGCATTTGGCATATATAGTACAATACTACAATCATACGCAACTACGAGTTGCAGGAGTTAATTACGAGCTTAATTCCTTTTTTTTTTTTTTTTAAGCAATCGAGATATGATTGAAGATTCTTTTCATTAAAATTGGAACAATCCTCGATATCATCCCATTATTCAAGTTAATTCCTCGGTACCGTACGTTCGATTAACCTCGTTTCTCCTCGTCCCTCAGCTTCCTCTTACCTATTTATGGTAGTTCTCACTAACCCTCTACGATCGTATCCCGTCTGCTGTCGCTCGCGTCTTTCAATCGTTAATTCCCTTAGGTTGGCTAATAGCATTTTAGGTCGGCTATATCATTAAAATCTTAAATATTTTCTCACGCCCTATACCTTAAACAGCAAAGGGTAGACTAAATTTTCGTGTATAATGAAATATGTATGCTTGTCATTAAACGCGGTATTTTTTAATCATATTTATAACGCTATAGAAATAATATGATATGCATGTTTTCTATATATAATATTTAGATTTATACGTATATGTATACATACGTAATATATTAAAACATCATTTTTTTTTTTTTTTTTTTTTTACATATTTTAAATATGTTTTTAAAATCTCATCAAAAGTACTGCATTTATAAATGAAAAAAATCTAAATTTTAAATTATAAATTATGATTGCACATAAATATGGTTATTGGAGCGCATAAGCTTTGATATAGATATCTGATAAACCATGAAAAAAAATTGAATATTACAAAAACCATGCGATTTACCTATAGCGCACTTTACACGCGCGGACGGTATTTATTTCTATTGTATTTATAGTACATATATATTTTTACGTCAAGCGTATCGTGCGTATAAATTTTGAAACAGAAGTGGTACAGTGCCCTGAGCATCGTTGAAAAGTATTATTATCACGGAATTCGTGGATATATTACAATAGAAGTGGAAAGAAGGTTGATAAAAGGCACAAAATGAATTATGCACGTTCCGAAAGCATGATTACATTTATATATGCATTAAACCGCACTTCCAAGCATGAGCAGCCTATGTAAAAAAAGGTGCATTTTACACTAAACTTTATGTTCTTCTGTAGCACTCGAATCACTTTACAGCTTAATAATAACACGATATATGTAAAACTTGATAAATAATTAAGAGCATTTATCGTGTCAGAAATTAATATACCAGTGCTTTAAGTAAAAGAAGATTCTTACAATTTTGATGCAATTATAGATCCACGTATGTATGTGTGTGAAGCGAATCTCTACAAAGTGGCGTAAGCCCAGTGTTGCGAAATGTCCTAATAACGCTTACTTAAAATATTACAAATCCTATTTTTATGTATTCGAAAATCAAGAGCGCGTCAAATCATAGCGCGAGATATTATCCGAAAATTTCTTTTTCCACTCGTCTTACAATTACTTTCCCCTCTTTCGAGTTCTAATGATTTAATATAGCATCGTTTCTTGCAAAATTTTTATATCACGATTATATACATGCCACGTTATCTACATTATTATTATGCGCGGTATGAAGCGGAAATTATAATGTAGCATATTACGCTAGACTAGCGGAACGTGCACGCACAATGTTGCACGCGGTCTATTGATCCACATTTTCTTATCTCACGCTGTAATTTACAACTGCCACCCTCGCCACAGACGCTAGACTGGACATTATTATCATCCCCACAGAAAGCCGAAAAATAGACTTTACTGATGCAAACGCATTTTCGATTCTCCGAGCAAATAAATAATAATTGTAATACTCTTATTAAAGAATGTAACAGATTATGTTACAGACAAGTCTCCAGAGTTTTGAACAGTATTAATCGAACTCACATTATATTGTAATAAAAAAAAAATAAATAAATAAAAGCTGATAATTTTTTTTTTTTTTTTCAGAATTGTTTTATTGAAAAAAAAGTAAATTATTTTTTAATCATCAATAAAAAAAAATTAAATGAAATTTGATAAACTCGAAGCAGAAGCCGTCAGTCTCTGTTCTCTGAGCCGTGGGCTTAAATTTTATGAAACATTAATGTATACGATCCGCGTAGAATTATTCCGCTATTTCGCCCATGTTGTTTCTAAATATTTCCTTACACCCTATACATCTTCCCACACAAACACGTATATATTTTTCTAGTTTATCGCAATAAGAACTAAAAGCAGGTGTGCGCGGCTTATAAAAAGCGTCGAGCGAGGAAATCTGGTTTCTTTGCCACGCTCGGCACATTCGCATACAACTGCGCTTACACAAATGTCCTACACGCTCACGCGAATGCAGCTCTCATATGCACTCGTAGAGTTGCCGCTGCAGCAACGAAATCTGCCCGAGTCGGCTCATTCGGCTGCCATAAATCGGGAGTTATAATACGCGTGCGCTCGCTCGCTCTCTGCAGCTTCATCGGAATATAAAGCTAAACTGATATCTCCTGGCGAGCTTTCCGCTTACGGTGACAGAGATAGTTATGACGTACGTTTATCCGGGAAATATTAAGGAGAGATAAAACGTATCACTTATCGGGGGATCATAACCATCCGCTCCGAAAACGTTTCATCATGGCTGAGCGGATCAACTCGGGAGAGATGATATTCGAGAGCAGAGAGATGAAGTATTCGGGGCGTTATCCATGGAACCTGTAAAGGGTTCAGCATCCGCGCGAACGTAATTCAAGTTTGTTCCCTCTTCCGGGTCAGCGCGCCCGTCCGCACGGAAATGCCACGTGGATACCTCGCGAGGCTCTCGCTCTCATCGCGTAAAAATGGCCAAGTTATATAATTAATCGCGCGAAATCGAAGAGAGGGATCGATTGTCGAAAGAATCTCTTTCCGGCAAAAAGCGATTAATTAAATAGTTTGAGCGATTTAAATTTTTAAAAATTCTTTTCTTTATTTTTTCTCTACTTTAAATAAAGTGTCGGCAAAAAATACGACGGCCATTTATTAAAATCTTCGATTATCCTTGAAGAATCTTACGAATGAAGGATTAAAGTCGATTTATGAGGATAGCAAGACCTATACATAAATAAGCGAGCTTAATCCTTCTCTTTACTCTTATCTCTCTCTCTCTCTCTCTCTCTCTCTCTCTCTCTCTCTCTCTCTCTCTCTCTCTCTCTTATCCTTTTATCGTCAAGAAAATTCTTCTAATGTAGATATTATATTTTAAAATTGTACGCTACGTCTCCCATTGTCAAGTACAATAATGCGATGCATCACAGCAAGATAAATAAAAAGTTCTTGCAGAGCCGCCGGATGATAGAGATGACCTGCAACTTTTTATTAAAAGTTTATTTAATTTGCGACGCGGGACAAAGAATGAAAAGGTCTAGTTAGCATGCATAGTATATTTTGTTTTTGCCTGTCGCGGAGAAAATGCAGTTGCATAATAAAAATGATGCCGTGTATAATTCTCCTAAATTAATCTCTGTAGATCGATAAGAATTATTTTGAGAAAAATCTCCATACAAATTAGACGATATTTATCAACAAAACAAAAGACATTTATTATATTATATTTGCGCTACTTAAACACAAATATCATCGATGGTAAAAAAATGATGCAAAAATTAAATTAAAGAATGATGCAAAGTAATCTGTCGGTGTTTCTGCGTGATATTTAAGTACGGTATTCTTGAGTATTTTATACGCGCGTCTAAAAAGAGGGAAAGCGCGATAATATTCGTCATCCCGACATTTCTGCGAATGTTTCGCACGGATTATTATGAAAAGCTCAGAATTCCAGCATATACCGGGTATATAAATATAAAACCGGAATTTTTGTATAGAAAATACACGTTTATTGTATGAAAATGATAAAAAATATTTTATTCCAAGTATTGCCCATTGCTAGCTATACATTTTTCCCATCTCTCTGACAATTTGTGGATGCCACGCCAAAAAAACTGTTGCTCCTTTGAGGCAAACCAGTCATCGAGCCATTTTCGTACATTTTCGTAAGAAGTGAAGCGCTGCTCGGCAAGTGCGTGTCCCATCGATGCAAATAAGTAGTAATCGAATGGAGCCAAGCCGCATGCGAAAGTATTTCCCAACTAAACGCCTCAATCGTTTCCTTGACCGGTTTTGCTGTGTGTGATGGTGCATTATCATGAAGCAAAATCACTTTGCGTTGCCTTTTTTGATATTCTGGTCGTTTTTCACGCAAAGCCTGATTCAAATCGAGTTGTTGTTGCGTTTGAGCGTCATCCTCATCCAACAATGTTTGCAATTCGCTGTCTTCAAACTTTTTCGGTGGTCTTCCACGTTCTTCGTTTCTCGCGTCAAAATCGCCACTTTTGAATTTTTTAAACCACTCAAAGCACTGCGATTTACCAAGAGCACGCTCACCATAAGCTTCGACAAGCATTCGATGCGATTCTGCAGCAGTTTTCTTCAAATGGTAACAGAAAATCAATGCTGTCCGTAAATCGTAGTTTCCAGGCACAAAATTCGACACGTTCAACGCTATTAAAAACTATGCTGTTGTATGAAACTTGTATTGTTGCGAGTTGAAAATCTTTATCAGATGTCAAAACAAGAAAATGGCGCCAATGACGCGATTTGACGGTAACTACATTGACAGCTAGGGCCATCTATGGGCAAATTCCGATTTCATATTTATATACCTGGTATGTGTGTGTCACATAAAATTAGACGGCTCTACCTTTTTATGATACGTACGGAACCGTAAAAAGTTGCAAGAAAAAATGTTAAAGACATAATGTCGCTGGTTGCTAACTAGTGAGACATATCGTATTCGTGAAACGTTCTCTCGTCGACATTTTCTACCAAAATGTATTTATATGATTTCATTACTTTACTGCATTTCTTTATAATTTCTTGGCGTTTTACATATAAAAGTCAGCGTATATTTTACATCGCGTATGAAAGTCCTAGGAGTCCTAGTAGTTTTCATAATTTACTTTTTATTATATAAGTTTTTAGTTTACTTAAAAAAAAAAAAAAAACAATTTAAATGAAAAAAATCTTCTAATATGTAAAACCACAAAGATTTTATAGAATTTTCATTATTATATATATATATATATTAAATCCCTCATTATCTTTTTTCACTTGCGCGTTGCCACATAACTCTTCTCGAGAATCCGATATACAATTAGATTCTTCTTATTACATATAGAAAATAATACACACAGCAAAATTGTTTTTATTATTTAGAAAGTATGGACTTATAGATAAATTGAGTTGCCAGGGTATGGTAATGTTATGACAAAGTTGTCAACCTCAAAGTTTCCGCTCAATCTACGTGAAGTACGTTCCATCGTTCGGAAAAGCCGAGGGCATCTTATGCAAGTGGAAACTTCCAGACGGGCAAATTTACAGAAGATTACGACCAAATTTTTTCACAATGCCGACGTAAAAAGTAAGACGGATACGAATAGAGGTATGTAAACCGACCGGTATCTTGCGAGGATTACATCAAAGCGAAATCGCGTTACTGATGTAAACTTGCCTCCGCAAATATTTTCCCGTTCAAAACAACTGCATCACGATGAATAATGCAGTTATAAACAAATGTAAACTCTGGCGTAATTAATTAAATGATAATTAATAAACATAGACAAAATACATGTAATTATACGATAAATGCAATATGATTAATATTTCATGTTAATGCATAATGAATATGTTACACAGAGCGCACATCAATATAACGCTATTAAACACTATGCCGTGTAATTGAGATAGACAAACGCGGTAAGGATGATAAATGTATATGAAAATTTATATCCGGCAATATATTGTAATTAGTTAACTGCTTTGAGAGAGAAAATGTTAAATATAATTTCTCCAATTTATTTCTGACGCTGAATTTTAAATTATTCTTAATTGATCACTCAATATGTGTATTTCTCTTCTATAAATATATATTGTTTGACGTAATGATCAAATAAATCAATAAATTAATTAATTATTTGTTTTTGTGATAATAAAATACGTATAACTACAAGGTTTTTAATAATTAACGTTAAATTACTTTTTTAAATAGTATCAAAATTATTTCAAACTTTCAAACACATAATTTTAATATAATTGATTTAAAAAAATGTTCCAGAAAGTAACGATTTTTTAAATACGCAGAATTTTTCATTGAAATTTATATAAGAAATTTATTTAATATTATAATAAAATCTTAAACTATACAATATTGTAATTAATTCAGGCATCTCTCTCTCAATCGAATAAAACTCGATCGTAATGTATACCCAATGCGCGAAAGGTTTTTTGCTTCTAGCGCGAGAGAAATATTCTCGTAAAGTAAAACGCCCTTCTCTCGTAAAACGTAAGTGCGCATTTACTCGTAAACGAAACTCAGCTGGCAGCAGCACTTTTGCAGCGAGGCTCTGTTCTCCTTGGCTCTCAAAGGGCTGAAAGTACACAGAAATGTTTCCGACAGACAGGCCAATACTACGATCTCGTCGAACTAATACCACGGAGTGCTAGCGAGGCCATAGAATTTCAGAGAACATTTAATAATCGAGCGGTCTCTGAAAGTTTCGAAGTGTCCGCGATAAACAAGTGCCTCCAATTTGAGGCATCAGTGCAGGGAAAATCCGGTATGGCCAACGAAAGAGGCGAGGTCGAGAAAAAAAGCTTCCGTTCGAAATCGCCTCATTCTCAGTCGCGGATCACTCGACAGGGGGAAATCGGCGACTAGTCGCTCTTTCCACACGACGGAATCTACTTGCATGAGCTTCCGGAGAATTGTCACGGAGAGAAACGGCGGTCAGCTCCGCATTGACCGACAGCGTTTCCGTCATGCGCGAATGCTCCCGCTGCTTGCACACGATTAATCCTCTTTTGCAAATTTCGCGTGGAAAACCAAGCGAGCGTAGCGTGCAGAGAGAGAGAGAGAGAGAAAGAGCAAACTCTGACTTTCGCAATCTTAATTCACTCAGTCAATAAACTTCGGTCGTTTATTTCGTCTCGATGAGAAAGAAAGGAAGAGAGGGAAATAATATTACCGATGTGTACTTAACGAGCCGGAAGTCTGGTCGCCAAACAATAGCGGGGCTATTCGTTATGTCGCCGCGAGCAAACTCCCCGCTTAATACATGATTTTAATTAGCTAAAGTATTGTAATTAGTAGCAACTTTATGAACTTGTACTTGTTGTTTGCGTTTACCTTCGTTTGAAGGCTCTTGTGATAAGAGCCCTTCCTTCGATGTTGATTTTCTGATAATTAAGATTTAATTTTAATGATCAATTAAATGACTAATTAAGTATAGTACTCGAGTCAGTTCGCGAAAATAAGATTTGCGAGGTACTCTTTCCAAGTATTTATTGCTTATAATTTGTACTCTAGTATCTGTGATTCATTGGAAATTACATGAAATACGATGGCAAGTTTTAATTTATTACGAATAAGCTTTGCTTATATAGCCAATCTCACCTATCTTGATTAAATATCGCGGTTTCACTCATTTCTCTTCAAAACTAAAAAGAAAGATCAATCTTAATGTAATAAGTTAACTGATCATTTTTCAAAGCTGATTTTAATAATGAAAAAAAGAAAAAAAAATTGAATTAGATTTTAAATATTTTTTTCTAATAAAATAATGTTAAATATAAATTAATTTATGTTGGCAAAATCGATTCATGCGAGATTAGAGAAAAACAAGAATGGGAAATAATTATTAGATAAAGATATGCAAAATTTAATATCAGATATAATATTTTTTAGATTTTCGATTAATCATAGATCTGAAATGTGAATGCTTGAAGGAATCGTGCAACGGCGTATTACTACATATTGGCACGCATCTTAGATCACCATATGGAATTCTCCGCAGGATTTCCTCGCGTTATTCGAAAACCCTGTCGAAGAGCTAAGTGGCTTTGCGAGCGGATATTGTGAATCTCTATAATTTATAACGAAGATGGTATGCAAAGGGAATTTGTATCGCAGCTCACAAGGGACCTTCTGCAACGTGTTACATATGAGAAGTAACTGAAGAATGGCGGCCGTGAATTATTTATGATGAAAAAAATGAGAAAACAGCTTTATCGTAATTTCTGAAAGAATACCGAGGAACGGGTGCTAATTATTTTTAATTATTAATTATCAAAATAATTTTCTTAATTTCCATATTACAGCTAATATAGAGAGAGAAAGAGAGAGAAAGTTTTATAAATTTTTAAATTTTTACATCCTTCTCCAAAACTAACGATAGCATTCTAAGCAATTATAAAATACTGTTATATAATAATACATAATAAGAGAGAGAGAGAGAGAGAGAGAGAGAGAGAGAGAGTTAAAAAATGTATGATAATTTGCAAGAATCGTAAGCTTTTCTCTCTTTCTCAGAATTGGGTCACGCCCGTTCCACGTTAACAAAACAGTCGGTTTCTTTCATAATCCCTTCTCTTTCTGCTAAATTCCCAAGCACAAATATATAACCGTGATTATAAATAGTCCTTTCAGCATTCACAGACCATTATGGCATTGCTTAAACTGACTCGATGCTCTTTACGGTAAAGTATCTTATTACCGACTTGGTTGTGTAAGTATCTTATTGCCAGTCGTTAAAATGGTTAAGCGTCTCTCACAGAATTTTAATACAAAGAACAAATAATAATTCGCTGATCTAATCTTTTTTTTTTTTTATGAATCCAGCACATTATATAAAATTATTCACTAAATTTGTACTAAATATTTGATTAATTTATTGTATTTAATATTTGAAAATTAATCTCAAATATAGTATTTATTACTGAATATAAGTATAATCTCACACAATTATCGCTTTAATAAGATTATACAGTAATATCAAAATGTTCATAATATTAATTAAATAATTATAAATTTTTGCAGAAATTTGTCAAATTTTAATATAAAAGAGAAAATTCAAGAACGCGTTGTCCGTACACTCGTAACTTTCGAAAATTATAATTTTCAGACCCGAGAAGCTACACGAACTCGATTTTAAACCCTGCACGAAATAGCTGTTCTCAGTTAGGAATGAATAGTTATTCCGGCGCGCGCGCGCGCGCGCACACACACACACACACACACACACACACACACACATATATACAGAAAGAGAGAGAGAGCGAGAGCAATGTTCCGATTCTAGAGACATATATACCATTTCTGAGGCCGCATTACAGCAGAACAGTCGCGTATAATGAAGTGTACATGTGCAATGTAGCGCAACGCCGACGCCGCTCTACTCTTGATAACGCTCTTGTATATGTATTTATAATAGATTTCGGGAACACCGCGGGAACATCTCGTATTTTGTAGACCGTAAATGTATATTTGTCTCGATTTACGTCGTCTGTAAATCATAACATTGTTGAGAAAAAATTGCGAATTACAAGAAACCGCTGACTTTTCTGATGTCTGACCATAATTACTCTTTTCTACTGAATTTTCCATATTCTATAATTTCTAGACATCTCTCATGAACGATTCTATAAATTAGTTATCTTGAAGTAAACACATATCATCCTAATTGCTTATTACACTAATATAATATTTATATAATGTTTAAATATTTATATAAAATTAAATTCTTTTCTCTTGATTATACTAATCAAATTAATATTTTGTATAAGAAATTTTTAAATATTAGGTGTACAACTTTACTTCCGCCGTTTTCCTATAGATGGCTTTAGCGGTAAGTAGTGGTCGAAATAAATAGATCATAGACGTCGTGCGATAAACTTGGGCATCTGTCAACATAACCTCATAGAAACATTAGTCGATTTATGTCCGCATCATAAAGTTATTCTCTATTGAAAATGTCAGTTTACGAGCCAAATTCTCGTCATTCGCGGGAGGTTTTAATTTTTTGCTTCAATATGAAGAAATCTGCGGCTGAGGCTCATCGAATGCTCTCAAATACTTATGGTGAAGCCGCTATTAGCGAAAGAATGTGTCGTGAGTGGTTTCAACGCTTCAAGAACGACGTGATTTTCACGTCGAAGACCGGCATAGCGGTGGAAGAGAGAAGGTTTTCGGGAAGATGCAGAATTGGAGGCATTACTTAATGAAGACTCGAGTCAAAGTCAAAAAAAATTGGCACGATCATTGGGAGTGATACAACAAGCAATTTCAAAATGTATAACCAGTTTTATACAATAAAGCCTCGAATTTCGGAAAAAACGGCGGAAGCAAAGTTGTACACCTAATATATGCGCATACAACTTATTACTTATATGTAGGCGCATCCACAAACAATTGAATACATATTTATATGAACTTTTTTACTCTAAATAATCGATACTACAATCCTCCAAAACAATCACTATTCCTCCTAAAACATCCTGTATATACAATATAAAGCTGATGGCAAATTTTTTAAGAATTGAAAACCCGATAGCTAATTTTAACAGCTGCAAAAAGAAACATAGCAAGATTTAAAATATAACTGCTGTTAAATGTATATGTGCTTTTAAATTTATCTAAAATCTAAGAATAAAATGTCTAAATTGAGATTCTTCTTATCTTCAGTGATTCAACTGTTGCATTTATTCGAAAGATTTGATGAGTCGACTTTTATTCCAATCAGCAATAACGTGCAATAATTGTCCGTTTTGTAAAATTCATGTTTTTTTTTATGAATCGAAACATATATCGTATGTTTTAATATACAAAAGCCATCCTTTTCTTGGTCAAGCGCGTTACGTCGATGCAAAGCTTGCTGCGTGAAAATAGAATGTACAACCACTGGTCTATCGAAATGTTTCGAAAAAGTTGAGTGCATAAAGTTACCCGCGTATATAGATCGTCAAAAAATTCCGAGCAACATCGACAAAAGTTCGGAAACTAGTGAGTCGAGAGTACAAGCAGCTTTGTGTCTCTTGTGCCCGTTTTTCATTAAATGCACGCGTCGCCTTATTGTTAGCGGCACACGAGAGAGAGAAAGAGAGAGAAAATTCTGCGCACGCACAAAATTTCGGCACCTCCTCTCCCTGTCGCACAAAATTGGCACGTATGTATGCGCTTAGCGGGATATAAATTTAATGAGTCGCACGCGTGTCCTGCCTCGCTCTTTTTCCTTTATACGTTTCCGAAATTCGATCGCGTAAAAGCGACTGCACGTAAGAGTTAGCGATCAGCCATACGTTCCGCTATCAGTCACAAAGGTGAATTGCAGACGTACCGAGAGAGATTGCAACGGATGCTGGGCACAGCGCGTTGCGAAAAATGAAGCCCGAGAAGCGCGATCGACGAATTGAGTGGAGGTTTGTGAGCAACGAATGCATGCCTTAACGCGGACGCTGCTGCACTGACTTTCGTGCTCGTCGAATTGCATGGTTTCACCCGAAAATCCAATACACTCGATTCTGACGGTACAATACGCCTCAGTAACTTGAACATGGATCTAGATGGGTATACCGTAAGATCTTCTATTTCAAAGTAGTTTGACGAGCACGAATTTCAGTTTCAATGACTATCACGCCTTCACTTTAGTTAGTTGATGATTAGAACGAAGACTATTATATAATTATTATATTGAGATTAGTTGGAAACACTTTGTAATTTAGTCGATAGTGTTATAAAATATTCTCGAAGAAATTGATTTTTTAAACGGGAAGTGAACTTTATTCTTATAAATAATCTAGCGTCCAATATTTTGTTGAGCGAGAAAAATTTAATCTTTTAAAATTAATTTATTTGAGAAATTCAGATTAATTTAAGGGTTAACGTTATCAGAAACCATAAAAATGTTTTTACGTTATATGTGTACTGTAAAATTTTTTTTATATATTTTATGTCCACTAATTTTATATATATATATACAGGGTGTCCCATTTTAATCTCCTCAGGTAAATATTTCAAAAAACAAGCCCGGAAAAGAAAAATGTTTTAGACAAAAGTTGTTTGGTTTCGAGGGGGCCATAAGATGGTGACAATGATTTGACCTTGGAAAATCATTTGAAGGTCATGTGAAGGTCAACTTTAAAATCTTAAATAGAAACCCCCATTTTTTATTTAGTATTCTTGTAGCTGACATCGAGAGCTTTCCAAAGCACTAGAATAAAGTATTTTTTCATGAAGTACTTTTTGAGTTATTTTATATTTTATAATCTGACATATTTTGATATAAAAAGTTAAATATCTCGTAAAATATTTAGTTTTCGATAATCTTACCGTAATACTTCTATGTACAGAATAATGAGACAAATCAATTAGTATAAAAAAAAAATTGTTTTTAAGAAAATTATTTACAATGTATTTTTTTAAACAATTATTTGTTTTTTTTTTGGCACTAATTAATTGACACAAAGAACATAAAAAAAATTTTTGTAAAATGCAAAACATTTCGCAAATATGCAAATGTTATATCATCTAAATAACGCTCATTTTCATCTTATGGATCACTGACGATCGAGAAACGTAATTACTTCATAAATCTATTGCACTGCGGTGGTCATCAACATATAAACAGTACATATAGATTGAATCCCAATGGGCCATTTCTAAGCTCAGATTGGTTGAAAACACTTGTTGAACGTAGCACAAACTTCTAATAATTCTCTAACCAAATTGTATGCCTCGTATAATCCACATCGCGTTTCGCTTATTGACAGTTACAATGCGTTACAATGTGAAAATTTTTACAATCAAATTGCTATTTTATGATCAATTAGTAAACTTCACGGTACATGTAAAGCATTAGAAAAGGCACATATAAATAATACTTAAAATAATAATTTGAAATATTTTAACATCTAACGATATATCTGTCACAACTAAAAACAATATGATCAGAGTCTCGCAAGAATCTTTTCAACTAGGATTTATGCAGAAAATTATGCGCAATTGTTTTATATATATTTCTTAGATATTATATATTTTTAATTACTATATAAATCTAACAAATTTATAAATTTTTATATCCCGAAATTTAAGCCTCTCCAATACGGTTCCTACATTTTAAATATTCTAAGAGGCACGTGTGAGAGAGAGAATGAAAATTCTCACAACAGCTCGACATTTCACGATTCCTCCGGACATTACAATTCAGCTAGTGTATAGGTACATCGGTTATGTACATAGAGAGAGAGAGAGAGGAAGAGAGAAACGAAACAGTGGTGGTTGCAACAAACGAATCCGCGTGATTACAGTCGGGAGCAAAGTCGGCGCAATGAGCACGTATTTAGCGCGCTGGCGACTCGTTAAAAGTGCAGCCCGGCATGGCTAAAATCCAAAAGTCAATAAAAGGGGTAGGTTAGCGCAATTGCTGCAGAAGCGGTAAAATAATTCGCGTTAACCCACGGAGGGAGAGTGACCCCGGAGAGGCGAAGTTTGCGAAGTAATATTTTACTTGCCGTCAACGTAAGCATTTTCATACGTCACACCGTACATTATCGATGCTTTTACCGCTAACGACGAAGCTTTTAGAGAGCGCTTTTTCAAAAGTATCGCAGTTTTCTCGCGAGAACGACGACGAGTGATGCGACTGTACTGACACGGGAATAAAAGGAGCATCGTTTTCGCGACAAGACGACGCAATGTGGATACATATTAACTGCATGCATGCGCGTCCAAAGTTTTCGAAGCGTGATGGGTGGTATCGATAAAAGGGCAACGGCTAAGACATTAACCTGAATAAGTATTCGACAGCACCGATAAAAGACATCAGCCGTCCACTTTTAGCATTACGTCGATTTTATTAAAGCATGTTCACTCACGTGACGCCGGGTAACGCCGAATTAAGAGTAAACAAATGTATTTTAACTCGGTAAGATTAATATAAAAATTCTTTCTTTTTGAATTGCTAAAAAATAATATAATAATTATAATATTAAATATATATAGCGGGTACAATTATCGTAGAGAGATTTTTTAAAGGCCAAAGATAAGACGGTTACATTTAACTGATTTCCTTGAAATTAAATATGTACGCGAGTATAAAAGTGTTAAACGGGACAGTGAGAAGGTAACGACCGAATAGCCTTAAAGCAAATATAGAAACGAATGTCGTCTTTATTATTGGGTTGAGTAAAAAGTCATTGTGTATTTTTGCAACAGACGGCATTAGTTCAGTTTTGGCAGTACTAGAGTCATTCACACATATGTTTGTCATATATCGTTTAACAGCTGACGGTTTAAGCTTCATTCTAAAAAAAATTGAGCGATTTGGTTGAGTTTTGGAGATTTTACAACAAGTTGAAGATGGAAGACCAAACTGTGCATTTTCGCGCGTCAAGCTTGTGAAAAATTGCGTAAAGTTTACGGCGACGATGCTCTACAAGGACGTCAGTGCCAAAACTGGTTCAAGAAATTCCGCGCTGGTGATTTTGATCTCAAAGATGCTCCTCGGTCAGGAAGGCCCACCGAGGTTGATGACGACAAAATAAAGGCATTGATCAAGTCAAACCCACGTTACACGACACGAGAGATTGCAGAAACATTGAAGATCAGTCAGAAAAGTGTTCACGTCCACCTAAAGAAGCTGGGATACGTAAGCAAGCTCGATATTTGGATTCCTCGTGAACTCAAAGAAGTTCATTTGACGGTGCGTATAAACATCTGCGATATGCTCATGAAACGTGAAGAAAACGATCCTTTTTTGAAACGAATGATAACTGGTGATGAGAAGATATGTTTACAACAATGTGGAATGCAAACGGTCTTGGTCCCGACGTGATGATTCGCCTCAAACGACTTCAAAAGCAGAACTTCATCAGAGGAAGGTTATGCTCTCAGTGTGGTGGGATTGGAAGGGTGTGGTGTTTTTTGAGCTCCTACCAAGGAACCGAACAATCAATTCGGATGTGTACTGTCGGCAATTGGACAGTTTGAACGAATCTGTCATCCAGAAACGTCCGGTGCTCGTCAATCGTAAAGGAGTTGTGTTCTATCACGACAACGCGAGACCACACACATCTTTGGCGACCCGTCAAAAATTATTGGAGTTTGGATGGGATGTGTTGCCCCACCCAGCATACTCGCCTGACCTTGCGCCGTCAGACTTCCACTTGTTTCGCTCTCTTCAAAACTCCTTGCGTGGAATAACGTTAAATTCAGATGAGGCGGTAAATCAGCACCTTGTTCAGTTTTTCGCCAATAAAGACAGGTCCTTCTACGAACGGGGAATTATGAAGCTCACCGAAAGATGGCAAAAGGTCATCGAACAAAACGGAAAATATATCATTGATTGATCTTTGTTCTTAATATACATAAATAACTTTGAAAAACATACAAAAAATACGCAATGACTTTTTACTCAACCCAATATTATACGCGTTCTATTGATAACAGTGTGAAAACATGTTTATTAATTACAGAAATAAGAATCTTTATCAAAGATCATTCTGCATTTATGAGGATAATTTAAAAAAAAAAAAAAATTCCTTTGGCTACATCTATTGTTAAAATATTTACGCCAAATTATCGACAACTCCATCCACTCAGAGATGGAGTTTGCTGTGTTACTGCGCATTAATCTCCCTAAGTGCATGATTACGCCACTCTCGTACACCGCTAACAAGCAACAAGCATCATCGTAACGCCTCTGTTACATTTTCTGATATGTCAGCTATGTATATTGTTCCAAAGTTTCCGGTGTACGCGCGCGCGCAAGCCGACTAAAGGAGCTATTACTGTATACTACAATATATATACGCTCTGACAGCAAAGTGTCTGTCATCACGCGTTTAATTAATTACACGCAAGAACTTAACGTCGCGCAGGCGTGTTCATCTTGCTTGGTGATGCTCTTTGCGCGAAACGTTACAATGTTCACGCGACGTTACAAGTGGCATGCCCTCACGATACTGCCTGTATAATTAGATTTATGGTCACGCTTTGGTACAGCTTAATTCTTCGTTACGCTCTACCAGCCACCAGATGCTTATATATTGCTAATGTTGACCGACAAGTAGAGA
Organism: Polyergus mexicanus; assembly: GCF_030449975.1. NCBI lineage: Eukaryota > Metazoa > Arthropoda > Insecta > Hymenoptera > Formicidae > Polyergus > Polyergus mexicanus. The sequence goes on along the minus strand of NW_027223326.1, from coordinate 429,196 downwards.
GAGAGAGAAAGAAAAGGTGGGAGAGAGCAGCCGGGACCGGATACGAGTGTGCACGGATCCGCGTAATCGCGCATTAGCACCTCGTGTAATTATAACGCAGCAATTAGTCAAGTGGGTTCCGGAGGAAACTTTGCCGCAACTATTCGTCCAACTGTATCGTATGCAAAATCCGCAATCGCGGATTTGTCACCGATTATCGAATTTTAGCTTTAATGTAACCGCGAGTTCTTCGACGGCGGTAAATGGCTAATAATTCGATACCCGATCGACAACGCGATAACGTTCGCAAATTCTCATCATAATTTTGCAAGATTCTTCAAAGTTGTTCGCAGTAAAATCGCAGGGCCCTGTGAATACATACCAATAAAAAAAAAAAAAAAAAAAAAACCCACACCAGAATGGATGGATCATCACTGTTAATTGAGATGAGCGAATCCACATCGTTTTATTCGCGCTCTCTGGAGATCGCGAATGTCAATAAACTTTTCACTTATAATTCATTTTATCGTTACGAATTTCACATAAATCGCGTCCAATCAAATTCTAACACGCAGCGTAGGAAAAGGTTACGCGATGACTATCTCAAAATATTTCTATGAAAAAGCTCGATTTTTACCTTTCTACTTTCAGCAGAAAATTACATGATCAAATGGCGCGAATCGCAGATATTTTTACGTTTCGAATCGATTCGAATCGATTCGGAAAGCAAGAACGCTCTCTCGAAAGCTTTTTATAAAGGAAAATACAAAAGAAATGTATATTTTCTCTTCGACTTTTTCGTTTATGATCAACTTGTGTGGCAAATAAATGTACATTAGTTATAAAGATATTGAATCGCAAAGTGATAAAAAAGCAGACGAAAATAAAAATTTCTCACATAATTTTTCAAAGATATATGAAAAGTACATTAAATACAATATTTTTGTAAAAGGACACATTGAAGTTTAAACATATCTCGATATAGTATACATACAATTATAAAATCAAAGTTAAATATTTTTTTAAATATCGCGAAGAATAAGACGAACATGTAAAGATAGTGTATTTTTCACATCATACTTCAGATCGAAGGTAATCTCATGCTTTTTGAATGAAGAATAAACTGCAGTTTTATGAAACTAGAAAATACACCGATAAAACATTTGCACTAGAAATAAAAGACCAGTTTTCTTCTTTCTATTCGTTTTCATTTAAATCCGTCGATGCGATATGATGGTCGATTTTAAACGGACTCCGCTATTCGCAACGTATGCAACTGCAACGCGGCACGATTGCATACTATGCATCTACGTCGTAAATGAGCCGTGATAATCCGGCGGTGATGCTTTTAGAATTATCGCGGGCGGTGAATCGCGCATCACGCGATAATCATCACGGACGATAAAGATCGTGCGGGCGTTCGTGCTGCGCGAACGATTATGCGAGCAATGATCCCCATCAGGATCGCCGTTCATGTCGCGGATGGGTCCGTATACGGGATGACGAGAACAAAGTGAATGCTGTCGGCCCGTCATGCCGCAGATTGGCTACGCCCGGAACGTCATCCGCGCGTCTCGCGAGCATCTCGTACGCGATTAAGTCTGATACGTTAGCCCAGCGGAATTAGAAATTGCGATACACGAAATTGCATGGCCCTTAATATTTTGGCTACCAAGTGTACATAAATCGCTTTCTTTTTTAATCATAGAATATGAATATTTTTGAGTTTTATCTTAATCATTCGTCGCTAAAATCCTATCGATGACCAATTGCAGAATTAGCAAATTCGCAATAATAAATAAAAAGAAATCTACAAATAAAAAAATATATTAGGTGTACAACTTTGCTTCCGCCGTTTTTTTCCGAAATTCGAGGCTTTATTGTAAAAAACTGGTTATACATTTATGATTCAAAGTATTGTCCACTCCCAATGATCGTGCCAATTCTTTTTGACTTTGATTCGAGTCTTCATTAAGTAATGCCTCCAATTCTGCATCTTCGAAAATCTTCTCTCTTCCGCCGCTATGCCGGTCTTCGACGTGAAAATCACCGTTTTTGAAGCGTTGAAACCACTCACGACACGTTCTTTCGCTAATAGCGGCTTCACCATAAGTATTTGAGAGCATTCGATGAGCCTCAGCCGCAGATCTCTTCATATTGAAGCAGAAAATTAAAACCTCCCGCAAATGACGAGAATTTTGCTCGTAAACTGACATTTTCAATCGAGAATAACTTTATGATGCAGTCACAAATCGACTAATGTTTCTATGGGGTTATGTTGACAGATGCCCAAGTTTATAGCACGACGTCTATGATCTATTTATTTCGACCACTACTTACCGCTAAAGCCATCTATAGGAAAACGGCGGAAGCAAAGTTGTACACCTAATATATATAAGCAATATATGATAAAAAGAATAGAAGATATATAAAATATTTTTCTAAACAAGCTTTTATAGTATTTAAAATGTCTTTAGAGATATAAAAATTATTATTTTTTATAATATTGTAATTATTTATTTTTTCATATCATTCCTTCATAAATTTCACGAGCGTATGAATCTATCGCATACCAATGACAGGCGATCGCTATATGAGCGATGTGTTATTAACTCAGTGAGTTAATTGGCTTAATGAGTTTTTCGATATTCATGCCATAAGTTACGAATCACATATCCTGTAATGCCATCGTTAATATTTAATTATTCTTAATTTGTGTGATCAGTACTTGAAATAAATAATATATCTTTCGCGCAGACTGATGCGTTCCATTAACTTAAAATGATTATTACCGTTGCATCTATTGAGAAATTCTCAGGTTTTCATCGATTGACAGTTATATTTCAAATTAAAGCGGTAATAATTGAATCAATTAAAAAGTCTCCGGATTTTGTAAATCTGTTGGAAAAACTTGTTATATCCACTTCGACGACGAATCGAGGACTAGTGAAGAGTAATATCGTATTACATCGAAATACCTGTTGCATTGCTCTCATTGGCCGCTTTCGTTCGCAATTTACTGACGAAAACTAGTGAATTGCACGGGACCTTTACTATAAGAAAGTATATCGAGTTTACGATTAGCGTTTCTCTTTTACTTCACTTAACAAACTCACGGCTGCTAAAACTTTCAAGAACATGGAATTTAACAATCGATGCTCTTTCATGTCGAAACAGATATTCCATACATTTATGGATTGATTATATAAGTAACTGTTAATATAATATAAAATAAAATAAATTTATAATATAATTATACGCGTATCAATAGTATAAATATATGTATATAAAAAAATAATTTTTTTATAAAAAATGTATAATATAATAAAAAATACTACGCGTCTTTGTAAATTAATTTTATTGATAACTTCTTTACTGCAAAATTAAAAAATTTCATTTTGTAATTTTTATTAACATTTTGCAAGTATAATTTCGATTGCATAAAATTATAAAAAAAATTCTGTATCAATTCTCGAGGTGCTAAAATTATAGGTAAAACGCTAAAATTATAGCCATTATACTTTTGAAAACTGACTAAAATCAATATAATAAAATAAAAATAAAATTAAGTATATTATAGATGAAAAAAACTAATTTTAATAAAATACTTTTTATATTATTGAAATGACAAATATTTTAATATGCTTTGATAATATTAATGTAGAAAAATATCAACGTATTCTATATGAGCGTTTACCGAAACATTGCATTATGCCGATATAATCGCATTATAAAACTTTTCGATTTTCGAATGCAAACATTTCAATATATTTGACCACTTTTGTGCGTGAGCCATATTTTATCGAAAAGAAAAAAGCAAATACCTGCCGAATAAAGCATTCGCGTCAATGTTTTTCAACGAATTCTATTTTTTTTTTTTTTTCAAGATATTATTGTACAATGTTGATATATGCCAATGATCAATTTTCCAAAAATTTCCATTTTATATGAAAAATAAACTTGGAGCTTTCGCGAATTTAACGAGCGGATATTCTGTAAACTAAAAATTTCAAGATATACATATTAATATAATAAACATTATTACATATGCTCAAACTACAAATCTGCAACTCTGTGGATTGCATTTTAATAGGAACATTCAAAACGTAATAATTCGGTCTTCTGCAAATGTTATTTTTCCAGTTTAATAACCAGACGTTCTACTCTTTTCATTGTTATTAAGCTATTACAATCTAATTGCACTTAGTTTAATTTTTTTTATTAAAGCAATCTCAATTAAGAGATTATAGGCTGTAACTTCTTAAATTGATTCTATTAAACTTTGTGAAACAACGAACATTCTACGAAATCTGGAATAAAAATCGTCTAATCTGGCAAAGCCGTACATTGCACGAATATAAAGCGATGTTATACTGAATGATCAAGATTTTTTTTGCTTCCGATTTTACCGTATAGAGCAACAGGTAAAAAGGAACGCAGAATGAAACCGATAGAGAGAGAGAGAGAGAGAGAGAGAGGGCTCTATCTTGTGTGCCAGAAAGTGAGTGCTTAGAAATTGATTTTTTCGGACTTCCAGAAGCCTCGACGATTCGTTTCCAAATCTCTAAATTTCTCGATATAGTTCGAAAATTTGAATACCAATGTTTAAAATGTGCGCGATATATGATGTAATTTCGATATACAAATTCGAAATCTGTAATTGATAACGTAAAGATTAATGTGTCCTTTTACGGTGGGCATTAGTTTTGTAATTCTCATCAACATAGATTTCAAATAAATATTCAATTACAAATTTATATATTTATTTAGGTAGTTATTTCTGAAAAGAAAGAGAAATGAATTAAATTTATTATAGCGTTTGCAATATAACTTTTGATAACCAAAAAATTCTCTCTCTCTCTCTCTCAAAATATATTGCTTTTTCCTAAATATCTTTTTCTTAATAATTCGTTATTTGCGAATTTTGGTTTTAAATACTGTAATAAAAAGCACGATCTACGAAAATTCTTAAATCGAACGCGCTTTAATCAATTGAAAATTCAGGTACATAAATCACTGAAACTTTTCTAGGTTATGAGAAAATTGTTTTCTCGCGCGCGGAAGAGTTTTAAGTACCGATTAATGCCGGCGAATCTGCATTATGAATAACAATGAAAAGATATTATCTCATCATTTAATTTTATGATTTTTAACATATATCATTTTGAATACAATACAAAGAAACGTAGTAAAAATATATTTCTCTTATATTTCCTTATACAAAATAGAAATGTTTCTTCTGGATATCTCCTTTATATAAAAAAATTCTTATATATTTTTTCAGAGAGTATATAAACATATTTTCCTTCGTGAAAAAATTTAATTGCTTGTATTATTTTATAACTCGATACGTATTTACGCGTGTATATTATATGTTACACGTATAGAATTTTTAAACAAGATAAAATTTGATAAATATATATATATATATTTAATGCGTTATTACACACGTTTAAGGAAATGGTAAAGTCATTCGGATTACAATATCAATTATGGCGTGTACGATCTAGATGCACGGACTGACGATATCTCGTGATTATCGTATTAAATGACCATGATTAATGGGATATGATGGATTCATTTCCGGACTACTGCTTGACAAACTGTCGGTAGGATTTCGGACCGATTACACGCGCGGATAGCTTCTAGATATGTCAAAGCATGGAGAACGCGTATTACGTGTTCGCCCAAAGACACTGGATTTCGGAGTAAACGCCTCCAGTTAGGTATCTCGAAGATTAGCGCTCCGTTATATGGTACATATACCCGTTTTCGGATTAGCATATAATATATGTGTCCTAGATTCGCGATAATGATCTGTTACATTGAACGGCGCAAATAAGTACACTTGTACGAGAGAAATTCATCTCCGAAATTTTGATGACCGACAAATGTCTTAAAAATTGTTAATTACGTTGTTTGCAAAAGTAAAAACTATTTAGTAAGAAGCAAGTATATAATGGTCGTTTAAATGCGTATTAAAAAAGTTTTAACATTATTATTTTCTCAAATATGACGCGGCAAGTGAAAGGGATTCTCTCTCAGGTAACATCAATTACAAAAGGAATTAGACAAAACGAGAAGGTGGCGTAACACGTGGAAAGTAAAATTGGAAAACTTATTCCAAGTACTTTGCTAACCAAAAAAATTGCCGCATTTCATTTCCCGCGACTAACTTATTAAACTTTTGTGATTAAAAAGTTTCAACAAACAATCTTATTACATTCTAAACTGAATGAAAATGACGTCGATGAGAGGCGGGAATCGTTTGACGATCGTGAATCTCGTCAGCGAAGATTTTTCTACCGGAGCTACCGTAAACAATTTCGTTGAAGGGTATGAAACCGGGGTTTTACCTGATAGCAAAATGTTATATCACGACCTTGGTTACATATTATGCCACGACGAAAACCCCTTTATGGCGTTACGTTGTCTCCGCAAACGCGTAATGTAATGTGGTTATGATGCCGGGAAGTGCATAAGTGCAGTCAGGTGCAACAAAGAGTATGCATACGGTATGTATACTTTATGTTGTATACGCTATACATCCTTTGTCATACACATTTGCCATCATATCGGTATATGCTTCAAGGTATATACCAGGTACATAAATATGAAACCGGAATTTTTGTATAGAAAATACACGTTGTATGAAAATGATAAAAAATATTTTATTCCAAGTATTGCCCATTGCTAGCTATACATTTTTCCCATCTCTCTGACAATTTGTGGATACCACGCCAAAAAAACTGTTGCTCCTTTGAGGCAAACCAGTCATCGAGCCATTTTCGTACATTTTCGTAAGAAGTGAAGTGCTGCTCAGCAAGTGCGTGTCCCATCGATGCAAATAAGTAGTAATCGGATGGAGCCAAGCCGCATACGAAAGTATTTCCCAACTAAACGCCTCAATCGTTTCCTTGACCGGTTTTGCTGTGTGTGATGGTGCATTATCATGAAGCAAAATCACTTTGCGTTGCCTTTTTTGATATTCTGGTCGTTTTTCACGCAAAGCCTGATTCAAATCGAGTTGTTGTTGCGTTTGAGCGTCATCCTCATCCAACAATGTTTGCAATTCGCTGTCTTCAAACTTTTTCGGTGGTCTTCCACGTTCTTCGTTTCTCGCGTCAAAATCGCCACTTTTGAATTTTTTAAACCACTCAAAGCACTGTGATTTACCAAGAGCATGCTCACCATAAGTTTCGACAAGCATTCGATGCGATTCTGCAGCAGTTTTCTTCAAATGGTAACAGAAAATCAATGCTGTCCGCAAATCGTAGTTTCCAGGCACAAAATTCGACATGTTCAACGCTATTAAAAACTATGCTGTTGTATGAAACTTGTATTGTTGTGAGTTGAACATCTTTATCAGATGTCAAAACAAGAAAATGGCGCCAATGACGCGGTTTGACGGTAACTACATTGACAGCTAGGGCCATCTATGGGCAAATTCCGGTTTCATATTTATATACCTGGTAGTTGACAGCAATGTTTTCTCTCAATCTTCATGACTCGCATAGCTGAAAGTACTACGTGTGTAAATTCAAGCCCAAAACGAGCTTCAAATAATCATATTGTTGCACGATATAGTATTCGCTTTAACAGGAGAAAAGTGAAAAAATTACAGGATATAATAAAATTCTCTATGCGAGAGACAAACATAAATATCAGAGTTTATTTTTCGACAACAATGTAGGACACCTTATTTAATAGCAGAAAAATTTAGATATTTAGTAAGCGAATCGGATAAATATAACAATTTGTAAATATTTCGGAATTAAACGGCCACTACACAGTCCAAATAATCAAGAAACGAGTCTATATTGATAATCGTACCAACTTTCGTTAAACATAAAAGAGAGATAAACACACAATCAGAGTTGGATATCCAGGACAGAATTTACGAGTAGGATTAAATGTACTTTTGGAAAGGGTTTTAATATAGGGTAAAGAAGATAAGATGTAGAATTATCTAAGCAAAAGGAATACTTGGTATCTCAAGATTCGTATGCACGAGCAATTGCGCGGCAAGTGGTGCAACGATGCGCGAAATAATGCCGCTTATCTATTTCCTAGGTGCTACGTATACGATCCCTCCGGGCTTTTAATCCTATAAACAACATCTTATAGACACTATAGTCACTATTCCATAGAAAGGAGATACAACACAGGACTGTAATGAAATTCTCCGTGTTAGCGAGTTTTGGCCATTTTGAGTTTTGACAGACAATACTACAATACTTGTGCCCTTGAGAATTACATCGCCGCGATGATACGCATTCGCACATAGTGATACATCCGGTTACTTTTATCTCTGATTTTCTTGACAGCAGACAATATCTCTTTGTCTTATTCGCATTTGTCTCGATCACAATTCCGCGAGTCCGGTGCTGAGTTTGCACTGTCGAATGCCATCCTTTCCACGTAACGTTCAAGCTGTCCGAGACATTATTAATCGCCGTATCGTTTTAACCACGTCCAAGTAGAAAATTGGATTTCGTCGGTAGACGCGCGCGATACATGTCGCTGACACACACGTCTTGATAAATCGTCATGAACTTCGTCACCGTTGTTATATGTCATCCACCCTGTCACCGCCACGTATATATGTATACATTTATAATATTTTCAATCATATTTACCGTCAATATAATAAAAGGAGTGTCATCCGGAATCCGGATATTAACTTTCTTTACTAAAACGACGTGCACGTCAGCAAGCAATGAACGACGAACTCTGCTTGTGTGTATAAAATATTGTTTACAATCATGTTGATTGAATCATATAAGTAAATTTTATCGAAAAAATTTAAATTAGGTGCGTGTATATATATATGTATACGTGCGCATACACGAGGTTTTTTTTTTTTATTTTTCATTAAAATATAATAAACTTCAATATGTAAAAATATTGAAATTTATGCACAAATTGTACTATACGAAATAAATATTTAAATCTTCAAATTTTTTCTCCCTAATATAAATATACGAAATGTTTAGAATGGCTTTATTAATAATTTTTTAAAAAATTTTATTGTTTTGACACGAATCTTCTTCTCGCATATACTTTACGAACACCCTGTAGAAACTTACAATATAGCTGAGCACTTTCCACTTGCTTCTATTGCAGCGAAAGGGAATGTTTGTAAGATGCAAAAAGAAGGAGATAGAATAAAGGAAAAACGGTTAAGTGATGTACATTTTCATGGAAAAGCGGGAGAAAGCCGAGAAAATTCTCACGAATAACGACGGAGTTTCGCTTGCCACAAAACAATGGTGGTAATATCTCGTATAATGATGGAAATAGTTTAAGAGAATTACAATGGTCGGGAGCTTTGAATTATAACTGATGTTAAATGATAATGATAATAATTCATGATAACGTATTTATATTGATTAAAATAATTTATGAATAAACTATGTGTAATAATAATTAATGTAGAATTGTAACAGTAAATTTTAACTATATATAAATTATTATTTGTCATCTTTTATGTTATTACTAAATATTTATAACGAAAAAAATTTTATATTAAATTGTTCAATAAATACATATAAAAAATTTATATATTAGGTGTACAACTTTGCTTCCGCCATTTTTTTTTCCCGAAATTCGAGGCTTTATTGTAAAAAACTGGTTATACATTTTGAAATTGCTTGTTAAGTCACTCCCAATGATCGTGCCAATTCTTTTTGACTTTGACTCGAGTCTTCATTAAGTAATGCCTCCAATTCTGCATCTTCGAAAACCTTCTCTCTTCCACCGCTATGCCGGTCTTCGACGTGAAAATCACCGTTCTTGAAGCGTTGAAACCGCTCACGACACGTTCTTTCGCTAATAGCGGCTTCACCATAACTATTTGAGAGCATTCGATGAGCCTCAGCCGCAGATTTCTTCATATTGAAGCAGAAAATTAAAACCTCCCGCAAATGACGAGAATTTGGCTCGTAAACTGACATTTTCAATCGAGAATAACTTTATGATGCAGACACAAATCGACTAATGTTTCTATGGGGTTATGTTGACAGATGCCCAAGTTTATCGCATGACGTCTATGATCTATTTATTTCGACCACTACTTACCGCTAAAGCCATCTATAGGAAAACGGCGGAAGCAAAGTTGTACACCTAATATATATATATTTTTTTTAATATAAATATGGTATATTTTAATATAAATAATATACAGAAAAAATTTTAGATTGTTAGAAATATTCAAATTTTCAATTGACAAAAAGAGTTTCAATATCGATATACAAATATATAATTCAAACTTCTTGCAAATTTGCAGCAGACATATGTACATTATATCCCTAAATTAAACAACATTGCCTCTAATTTCGAATCGGTCGAAGAGAGTCGTAGTTTGAAGGACATTCCGAAATTTTGAAAATATCGTGTATAAGACAAAAGCATTGAGTGCAAGAAAGTGCATTCGCAATTTCTTGTTTCACGTACATTCGCGCACAACAACGACAGGCTTTCTTGCGGGTGGAGAACTCACGTTTTTATTGCCCCTTCTCCATGTGTCTTTGAAGGGAAATTGCGTCCTAGTGGATATAGTCTATCTGTGTCAACCGCAGCAGCCAGCGTCTCAAAGCGAGATCCAAACGCCTGCCGAGCTTCTTAGTATGTATTCCTGCGCGAACTCATCATCCAATACCGACATACCTATCCGACCTTCCTTGACATCGTGGTGGTAATTTCCTCGCGTATCCTATATCAGTATCTCGTACACGAAACCGATTTTTTTTTTTTTTTTTTTTTATTCAATCAATCGCTCCGCAATCGACAAGACACTAACAAGTAAAACTTCCTCGGAAGAGAAGGTGCCCAATGTCGCAAAAGTTTAACAAGATCTTATTTTTAATCACTAATCCATTTGAGATAACGAAATTAGAGAGGATTCTACTTCTCTCGTCAAATATACAATACTTTCTCTGATAATATTTTAAATATGTGAAAACAAATCGCGCGCTCGGTTTTGTCGAATAAAAATATACTCCGCATTTTTAAATGCTTCACGTTCTACACGTTCCATGATAATAATAATTGATGAAGAGCAAATTCAACTGCGCGCAATGCAAAATGATATGTAAACGGTTCGTTACATATAAACATTGCTGATCCAGATCTGTCAGAATCGTGTTGAACAACGAGCAGCACCGACCGTTACGCGCGCACTGTATTTGCCGAGACCATCCGTACAATAGGAGAACCCTAATTATGATTAGACAGCCGATACGCTAGTAGAATAAATCGAAACCGCGTACATATCTCGTTAAACGCTAGCAAGACTTCATTAAATTTAGATAATTACAATTTATGAATATTGTGTAATCTCTCATTCTCTCTTGAAATATTTAAATTATTGGTACTTTTAAAACTTTGATATAAATCTTTGATTTATATACATTTTAAGAGATATTCTATATTTTATTATATATTTTATATAAATTATATATATTTCAAAAGATCCAATTTACTTTTCTCCCTTTCCAATATACTGGAAGGATAAAACTTTATTGAGAGAACTGCACGAGATAAAATTATTTATCGAATTCAACTCTTGATTAAATGGTCTGGATTAAATGGACAGCGCTGCAGATATGACGGACGAGCTGCGATTGCGTCTGATAGGAATACATAGTAACCATCTGTAGAATGTTTAACTCTCATTTCGAAACACCGCCGTATATCATCTTGGCATGCTGCATACACGCAATTCTGTTGTACTAATATCGAAACGGTATCGCATTTAGAGCTGCGTATCATCACAACAAACATGTTCCTGTCGCATACATATCAAACCAACACAATAGTTTTCATTATTTAATAGGCACAATATTATATATGTTTCTGTAAACATATAAGATAAATTAAACTTTTACATATTAATAAGTATAAGAGAGAAAGCTTGTTATATTAAAAAATATGTGTATAAAAATTATAATTATCAAACCGAGCAGATGGAAGAAAATATTTAAATATTACCCCATTATTGCATAAAGTATACAAAAACGTCTATAAAAATTTCAAACACGAACCTAAATTTTTGTTACATTGTGCTATTGTGCACAATGTGGACATTTCACAATAGCTTTCTATTACCTGTGTCAAGTAATAATTTTTATCCAAAATAATTCTGTGTATATGTGTGTTATTATTAGAAAAAGAAAACAAGAAAAATTTTTCGAGAAATGAATTACAGCTGTTATGCGATAAACAATATAAGTAAACAAAAAAGAATCGAATAAATAAAGCGAAACATAAAACTCGATTACGTTATGCAACTCGAATAGCAGATAGCCGTCTGAAAATTGCAATCATGCTCGTATGACGACAAATGTACAGAATTTTAATCCGCCATCGATATGGCGCGCCTCATGTTGACGTAAAAAATATTCGTGATTGACCGGTCATACAGGGCCGTAACAATGACGCTTGATATTACGTCGATAGCAATCTAGGTCACGTTGGACGATTCGTAAAAAGAAAGTGTATTGAAGTTTTACAATTTGGCGTACAAGTTGTAGCGCAAATCTGTGGCAATTTCCGATAAGCTGACATCTCCAAATTCTAAACCTTGAAATCGTTTTTCTCATTAATGACAAATATACAACATAATTTCTCTGTATATGTATTAAAAGATACTTTATAGTCATTTATAATAGTATATTATATTTTCTTATATATATATATATATATATATATATATATATATATATATATATATATATATATACAGGGTTAGGTTAGGTTTTTTTAAACAATTATTATTTTTTTTTTTTGGCACTAATTAATTTGTCTTATTATTCTGTACATAGAAGTATTACGGTAAGATTATCGAAAACTGAATATTTTATGAGATATTTAATTTTTTATATCAAAATATGTCAGATTAAAATATAAAATAACTCAAAAAGTACTGAATAAAAAAATAGTTTATTATAGCGTTTTGGAAAGCTCTCGATATCAGCTACAAGAATACTAAATAAAAAATGGGGGTTTCTATTTAAGATTTTAAAGTTGATCTTCACATGACCTTCAAATGATTTTCCAAGGTCAAATCATTGTCACCATCTTATGGCCCCCTCTTCCGTGCTTGGTTCTTGAGATATTCGACTGGATGGATTAAAATGGGCCACCCAGTATATATAAAAATTTTTATTTTGTACATAATTTCTTTCTTTTCGTTATTTTTTACTTAAAAAATTTTTAATTTATATTCAATGTTTATCTTGCTATGCGTTATTCTACAAATAATATTCTCATCGTATTTTATATTCACTTTTCGTTCATATACAACAAATCCATTCGTACATATTTTTTTAATCAACACACGTAAAGAATACGGCCTTTAAAGGTCAACCAAGCGCAACCAAGAGCAGTCAATTTTCACTAATAAATATAGACCTCTGCCAGTGTGCGTGTAATTAATATTGATGCGAATTTGGTTAGCCCGGCTTCAATAATGCCGGATTTCAATTTCAACGTTCGATCCATTTCATGCCTTATATTGTGCCGGCTGATGAGAAAAAAGACGAGATACGAGAGCCGCGGACGGATAAAACGAACGAACGCTGTCTCTCTGTCTGACGCGCGACGCCTTTTACTACTTGAACTGCGCCGAACGGCTGGCTGAAGAATCAACGAATAAACGCGGACTCGATCCGTATCGGGTGTTTCTGAAATCCGTGCATTTAACGAGAAGATTTATCTTTGTTTATTAATTTGTCATACAGTTCCGTCTTATAAACATAAACGGGTTGCACAAAAGATACATTAAGATTTACTCAATGGGAATCTCGCGAGGACTTCGCGAGGACACCCATCGCCCCGAGTTCACCATCCAATTTCAATTCTATGTCGTACGCTCGGGCAAGACAAATCTACATGTCCCGTCGGATTTAATTTAAAGTTTGTACGTTTCATTTCACCGTTTGCGATAGGTTTCTTTACGCACGAATGAAACTTTTAACATTTACCATGAACAAACGCCGCGCCGGAAGTTTGGCGCACAAACACGCAGAACCCCCCCCCCCAACCCCCTTCCGATGTCGGGCCTAGGAGGTTTGGCTGACAAAGTTTTTCCACGCGGGTGTCGCTTGTTCACATTACGATTCACCAGCGGATTCTTCGAGCGTACCGGATTGCAATTTCCCTTTTTAATTCGGGTTACGACGATATGCGACACGCGATACACGAACGCTATGTTCTTTGCATTTCTTATATCAGGCGAAAGCGTACAAAATGCAGGCAATGTCGGTACTTTTTTCCATAGTGCTCTTTTTATCAATTCTGTCTGACTCAAAACTTTCCTATTCTCTTCGAAAAAGAAGGGAATAAATTAGTTATTTTTTCTTTTTTTTTTTTCTTTATCTATCTATTTTATGTACGATATAATAATACATTTTTTGTCAAGAAGAATATTTTTTAATTTAAAAAAGATCTTGTTGCTATAAACACAATTGTTTTTTAATTTTAATTTTCTTATTAATATATTAATTCCATAAAAAATTTTAATCTTTGCTATTATTTGTAAAGCTAAAATGAAAAATGTCATTCTTTAAACAAAAATGCAATTAAATTCAAACGAGTTACGAAAGAATACAATGTATTTTCTATCATCGTAGAGTTTCATAACTGATATGGAATGATGATTACGTCGCTATTCGTTGCATCCGCGTAATTTTCAGATATGACCGCTACGGAATTGTATTTGTTCGTAACTTTACGATATTAGGACACATTCAGAGAACGATAAGAAACAATGGAAAAACAATAGTAAACGCGTGCAGTTTCCAATATCTAAGATTCGCGCTGTTGGATACACAGGGTGTCCCATTTTAATCTCCTCAGGCAAATATCTCAAAAACCAAGTTCGGAAGAGAAAAATGTCAATTCGTGCCAAAAAAACAAATAATTGTTTAAAAAGATACATTGTAAATAATTTTTTTAAAAACAATTTTTTTTTATATACTAATTGATTTGTCTCATTATTCTATACATAAAAGTATTACGGTAAGATTATCGAAAACTGAATATTTTACGAAATATTTTATTTTTTATATCAAAATATGTCAGATTAAAATATAAAATAACTCAAAAAGTACTTAATGGAAAAATACTTTATTATAATGTTTTGGAAAGCTCTCGATGTCAGCTACAAGAATACTAAATGAAAAATGGAGGTTTCTATTTAAGATTTTAAAGTTGACCTTCACATGACCTTCAAATGATTTTCCAAGGTCAAACCAATGGTACCATCTTATGGCCCCCTCGAAACCAAACAACTTTTGTCTGAAACATTTTTCTCTTCCGGACTTGGTTTTTGAGATATTTGCCTGAGGAGATTAAAATGGGACACCCTGTATACGTAACTGTACTATCTATAGAATCGGATGTGCAGGATACGTGAATAGGTCTTTAGCTCTCTGCAAGGAGAATGCACATTATATGCCGTCGTACTAAGCCTTCGTGAATATCTCGCACAATAAATAATGTTTATTTCACTACGTCTCACGTATATCGATCTTGTAAGGTTTAGCCGAATAATACGGGTTCCGTAGTTGGGAGAATTTGAGCTTAGTATACGATGCTTCCCGAAATAAATTGCGTTAATTACTCCTGCACGCTACATGGCAATTTTACTTCTACGAAGATAATTGTACAAACGATGTACACTAAAAGAACACGAATTCAACTGTATCTCTAAATGCATTATCCTTAAATAAAATGTTTTCTTTTCTTTTTAATTAAAAGAAATTGCAATGAGATAACAACAATTATAACTATCAAGATTGAGAACTTTTTTTTAAATAAAAGGAAAAGTAATACAATACTATAATATTATTAGTATGTTAAAGTACGATAAAATATTTTCATGTTGTTAAGTAAACTATATTGTTTTTTAAATTTTTAAGAAAGTATTTTTGTGGAATAAGTATTCTTTCTTTTAAAAAATTCAAACAAATTTTTAAGATAAAAAATCAAATAACAATTTTTGTTGTGTAATTATTTATTTTGAGAAAAGTTATTTTATCAATCTCCTTTGAAATAGGATTCAGCATCCATCCCGCTAAATCACTATCGGCGCTCATAATTATTCTCAGTTGTCCCAAATTGATCTGGTACCTGTTGACCCCCAAAGATGATTTGCATCAACTTCATGCATACCTATCTATTCTCAAACCGAGTCCGCGACAGAATGCAGGCAGGTATTTGGGTCATGACGTAGTAAATGGGCAAATATTAGAAAAAATATTAAAACCAGTAGCATTCGTAGAATTATTCAAGGGAACCCTTCAATCTCTATATAAATATTCCACGTTTGGTTTAAAAGCGAAGGATTCGCTCGCTCTCGCAAAAAAAAAAGCTGCAAATCTCTTCTTTCTTCTTCCAAGGCCAAATTTAAGACTTAAATTATTTTCAAGATATATCCCTCATGCCTCGATGTAATATATATATATATATATAACTTCCTCTCTCCCTCTACACAAAAAATATATCTTTTCAATAAAAAAAAAAATGCAAAATAATTTTATAATTACTAAGACACAAATATTTTTTCACAAATAATGAAAATAATTTTAATAAGTAATAAACAATATGTGAAATTTTATTATAAATACAATATTGTAGAACGTGAAGGTGTGCATAGCGTATTTTACATTTGGAGCTACTCATTTAGTTCAATGTTTAAAAAATTGCATAGTTTTAATAAAAATATATTTTTTGCAATCTAACTTGGGGGAAGTTTTGATCGATAAAAATATCTAATTGAAAAATTGAACAGTAAATTTTTGCTTAAGCCTTAAGCAAACATCTAAATTAGCAGCATGTACATATATCACAAATCTCATAGAGATACGGGATTAATTTTAACCTACTCAGTTAAGCTAAGGATTTAAGCGTTAAGGATTTAAACTCGATCCCTGCTAACGCTGTACAACGCAAAATCAAGAAGATAAGGCGAGAGAGTGAAATTGGCATCATTCGAAGTAAATTAATTGCAATCTAAAGTGTAACGATATTATTTCTATAGAGACTTCCTTCGGTAATCTCCTGATAATGCTCCGTGGCATCTAAAATATCCAATTGACTCTCGCAAACAAGGACATAATTCTTCGGCACGCTTTCGTAATTAATTTATGTACACGCTTAATTGCGCGAGATTACATTTTTCTGTATCGTATTATATAATGCAATGTGTTGAGCTTCATATGCTGCCATATATTGGAGAGATTTCGATATATAAAATATATCATCTAATAAATAAACTTCCGATAATTCCTAAAAATACGTTCAGTATATGATCGCGCGGAAGAAGGGTGTTTATTTCTATCGAGAGAAACGCGCGTCCGTTACTACGGAAAATGTAAAATATCGCGCTCCGATAAAATATCCGTATATGAAAGGTACCTTCACAGATCGCACGATTCTATTCGACTGCTCGATCCGTCTGCCACTTTTTCGGGGAATCCCGCCGTACGCTGTATTTGACGCGAATGATTTAAACGCGAAGTTAACAGAGCAGAATTTACGATCGCGCAACATCCTATCCATATGGTCGATCAATCTTTAACACCGCGTGTTCACATTTCTCCTTTCTAAAATTTATAATGGACACGAAGAGGTATCGTCGGGGCGATACTTGTCGATCGAGCCAGTTGTTGTGCTTACGTATGCAAGGTACGAAAAATTTTGCATTTTTCATATTCAAAAAATTTACACTTCGCGAAAGTGGTGATCTCTCGTGGCCGTAAATTTCGCTACCATGAAAACGCGCCCTAACGCGAAACCTAACCTAACGCGATATCAATTTATTAAAATATTAATGCTATGTAACATGCGTTAAATAATAACGACTAAACGCGAGATCTAAATTTTAAACTTGACAACGCGAAGCATCATCCCTTTGTTTCCATTGCTGCGAAGTAATTGGTATAGATAATTTTACGATCATGCATCTCGCGCACAATGGTTTCACATTATGACGAAAGTGCGCGGACGTGCACGATGGCGGACAGTTTGGACTCATTGAAAAGTAGGATACTCTCCTCTCCGCACTGAGAAAAAAAAAGTTGTTAATTTGACTAAATTCGTCCAACTAATTATCTCTTTGTATTTCTTTAATTGAAATAATATTTAAGTATTTAAATCAAATATACCTCATGTTAGATTTAATTATTTAATACGTCGTATTTGATTTAAAATATTAAAATATCATAATTAAAGAAATAGTAATCAGTTGGACGAATTTAGTCAAGTTAACAATCTTTTTTTCTCGGTGCGGACAGGAACGGAGAGAAGGCGACCGCGTGATGGAAATGCTGCTGCACATTCGAACTCGTGCAATCTTGACGGTGAGAGTTAATGCATACCCTATGAATAAGATGTGATAAATTCATTTGTCTAAGTCTAAAATAAGCCAACACGCGTGACGGCGCATACGAGCCGCGGCCCATTCTTCTCTACTCGTTGTTTTCTTCGCTAACGCGTCCGCACGTTCCGCCATTTTCGCGCAATTGCAACATTTAATATTCTATATAAACATCACGTGCATGTACACATACATACACACACATATACTGGGTGGCTCATTTTAATCCATCCAGTCGAATATCTCAAAAACCAAGCCCGGAAGAGAAAAATGTTTCAAACAAAAGTTGTGTGGCTTCAAGGGGGCCATAAGATGGTGACAATGATTTGACCTTGGAAAATCATTTTAAGATCATGTGAAGGTCAACTTTAAAATCTTAAATGGAAATCCCCATTTTTTATTTAGTATTCTTGTATCTGACATCGAGAGCTTTCCAAAACACTATAATATAGTACTTTTTTATTAAGTACATTTTCAGTTATTTTATATTTTAATCTGACATATTTTGATATAAAAAATTAAATATCTCGTAAAATATTTAGTTTTCGATAATCTTACCGTAATACTTCTATGTACAGAATAATGAGACAAATCAATTAGTATAAAAAAAAAATTGTTTTTAAGAAAATTATTTACAATGTATTTTTTTAAACAATTATTTGTTTTTTTTGGCACTAATTAATTTGTCTTATTATTCTGTACATAGAAGTATTACGGTAAAATTATCGAAAACTGAATATTTTATTTTTTATATCAAAATATGTCAGATTAAAATATAAAATTACTTAAAAAGTACTTAATGAAAAAATACTTTATTATAGTGTTTTGGAAAGCTCTCGATGTCAGCTACAAGAATACTAAATAAAAAATGGGGGTTTCCATTTAAGATTTTAAAGTCGACCTTTACATGACCATCAAATGATTTTCCAACATCAAATCATTGTCACCATCTTATGGCCCCCTTGAAGCCACACAACTTTTGTTTGAAACATTTTTCTTTTCCGGGCTTGATTTTTGAGATATTCGACTGGATGGATTAAAATGGGCCACCCAGTATATATATATATATATATATATATACACGAGAGAAAATGCAGCCGCCGGCGCGGGTATGCGTAACGTTAATTATTACATCAAAGAGAAGAAAGTGAGCGTTTAATTACGATGCAATATTTTGTTTTGACAAATGTTTTACTCGACTTTAATTGTGTACGCTTGCTTTGCAAATGGACCTGTAAACAGGTATCGTTAAAAAGACCGCTCGGACATTCACGATTGCATCCACGAGTGCATCACTTGCGAAACCGCTCGCGTATAACAATCGCGAGGTATTCTCGTTGCTTTCACGAATGAATAGGAAACGCGAAACGCGTGCATTCGTATGTACAAAACACGCGGCATTTGCCGCGCTGTTATTTAATTCCTTTATACCTCCGCGACTCTGATTAAATTCTTTTGCCGTCCGATATAGAATCAAAAACGAGATAATATTAAGAAGTGCCGCCTTTTTTATTATCCAAGCGATAATGAAATTTCGAAATACAATAATTAAAAACACTCGTGTTAATATTTCTGCTTTAAAAAAAAGTGCCTATACTCAAAAAAAAAAAAAAAAGTTTATATTTTACAGAGATAATCAGTAATATGTAAGTATTTATTGAATATTATGCACATAAATATCAATTAACAAGATGCATAATTTCCGTCGTTTATCCAAATGGATAAAAAACAAATGAAAATTATACAATTCTTACAAAAATATGGTCCCATACCATAAATGTATAAATAATAATGCGCACGTGCGATTGCTCGTATGTAATTCTTTTCGGCACGTTCTATGCATATTAATATAAACCTTGATAAAAACTTCCATGTCTAAATGGGAAACGCTTGGCCGATGCCGACCAATTTCTTTCATGATATTTGCTGTCAGGAATTTCACTCAAGTTATGCGACGGATATATTCCGCCAGAAATATGCTACGAAAATATTCTTGAGAATGCGCAGACCTTGAAAGTACGCATAGTTTATAAAACTTGGACGAACGCGTTAACGAGACGCTTCTATTGATTTTACAATCTTCTTTCCTCATTATTTTTCTTTGATATAAAACGTTATAACAAAAAAAAAAAATTGGATTATTCTCAATAGAAATTTGTTCTTTATTTTTTCGTAGTAATATTTATTTAAATATTTAATTAAATATTTTTATGAAAAAATAAAGAAATTTTTATTGAGAATAATCCGATTTATTTTTTCTTTTTTTTTTTTATAACGCTTTAATTTTATACAAATTAATTTTACTAATTTAATTTTATACGAATGTCTAAAAAAATACTTAAAATTCTATAAGCTTATTTAATAGTTAATGAGTTAGTCAGAATATTGACATAATATTTTCCATTCAAGATTTCGATCATATTAGAAACTTAGATATATTTGTATTAATATAAGATTCGAAAAACATTTTATAAAATTTTCTATGAATTTGTGATGCGCATGTGAAATATATCCAGCAGAAAATATTTAATATATAAAATTAAATACTTAAATACATTTCTTAGCTGTGTATTGTTTCTATTCTATAGTTCTCAAAATATTCAAAGACTTGTAAAACTTGCTTTACAGAATAGAATACTTTAGAAATGTATACACAACCGAAAAAAGACGTGCACTCGGATTGAAACATTACATAAATGTTCGTAATAAAAATTAATATTTTAAATCTATAGTTTGTACATTCTTATGGGGACATGAGGAAAGTAGATGCGAGTCAAGTAGACGAGAATGGAACATTACAATAATGCCAAAAGTAGTAGCGACGTGCATTATTGCAGCAGCACTCTCTTGGGCAGCATATTCGCTGTTGCAATAATGTATGACGACACGCCTTTGAACATCGAAACGAGCCTTTGAAATTTACCGTGCAAATTTCTACATTTTGCGCCGCATTATTGTAAATGTCGAATATCGTTCCCGCCGGAGCGTCGCATCACAAAAATGCAGTAACGTATTGTAACAATCTAAGAAGAGATGAATTCATGCACATGATTTGTGCATACGATTATCATTTTTGTAAAATTAAAAATATAATACTTTCGCATTTCCCAATGTAAATAAAATAATTTATTTTATAAATAATTCATTTTATAAAATTGATAAAAAAATCAAAAGAATATCGTACATTTTATCATAAAACCTATCTTGTAAAACGATATATCAAAAATAATTTGCGCGTTTAATCGAAAAGCCGGAAATACTTTTGCGTTTATTTTCATCTTATATTAGGTGTACAACTTTGCTCCCGCCGTTTTCCTATAGATGGCTTTAGCGGTAAGTAGTGGTCGAAATAAATAGATCATAGACGTCGTGCGATAAACTTGGGCATCTGTCAACATAACCCCATAGAAACATTAGTCGATTTGTGTCTGCATCATAAAGTTATTCTCGATTGAAAATGTCAGTTTACGAGCCAAATTCTCGTCATTTGCGGGAGGTTTTAATTTTCTGCTTCAATATGAAGAAATCTGCGGCTGAGGCTCATCGAATGCTCTCAAATACTTATGGTGAAGCCGCTATTAGCGAATGAACGTGTCGTGAGCGGTTTCAACGCTTCAAGAACGGTGATTTTCACGTCGAAGACCGGCATAGCGGTGGAAGAGAGAAGGTTTTCGAAGATGCAGAATTGGAGGCATTACTTAACGAAGACTCGAGTCAAAGTCAAAAAGAATTGGCACGATCATTGGGAGTGACTTAACAAGCAATTTCAAAATGTATAACCAGTTTTTTACGATAAAGCCTCGAATTTCGGGGAAAAACGGCGGAAGCAAAGTTGTACACCTAATATATCTCTTTGCCCTTTATTTATTTTAATACAGCTAATTTTAATTTGTTTGTGCTATAATATTCCAGAAATTAATGATATAAACATGTATGAAAAATAAAAGTTTGCGTTTAAATATATCTCTTTTATTCTCTTAACAAATTCCGCCTTGGGATATGGCTGCATTAGACGACGGATTCTTTCGAAAGAGATAGTTGTACAATTCATACTTGTTTTTCTTTTGCTCAAAGAGTAGCACTTTCTGTAGAATGCAACTTAGTGTTATTAAATATTCATGCTTTTGAAGTGATGACTGCAACTCATAAATTTTATAAATATATTTTCCGCTTCATCTCGTTATCTATTAGCATTCACATATCATATAATGCCTCTGTTAAAAATAAAAAATACTTCTACACTGTATTTATCTATATATTTTTATCTTTTAATACACATTAATTTTTATGTACTATATAAGAAAGGAAGAAACATCTTTTCTCAGCATTATAATTTGTTTTACTATTATTAGTTACTAATAATACTGCCGAAATTTATCATTTATTTCTATCTCTATAACGCTAGAAAGAGATCTATCCTCTCGCTAAACTGTCATAAAATTCTGTTTATGAAGAATAACATCAATGCGCATTTATATGAACCATAAAGATCCTTTGGAATAAACTAAGATTGCATCAAGCATTATTAACTAATTTTATATGGGACTTTCTTTTTTAATATAGTATAAAACTATATTTTCATAAAACTGTTTATCATTTTGTGAAGATTCTGCTATTTTGTAATACTTTCTTAACATCGGATTAACTCGAAACATACATTTTATACGAATATAATCAATTTTCTAAATTAAGAACAATTATCTCGCGCGAATAAGCAAACGATAGTTTTTGAGAACATGATGTAATAATTTTTAACAGAGATCTTTTGTATCCTTTATACGAAATATTTTCATACAATTCATAATGCGATTTCTCCAGAGAAACTATAATGTTTACTCGGTTTACTCGACGCAAAATCATTTATGTAGAACGTAAATCGCGAGAATCGTTCACGTATATTTCCCCGCTTCTGACGTCATAATCCAAAATGGCTGGCTTAGGTATTGCCGACCCTTAATCTCATAACTCGAACAACAGCGAGATCGAAGGATTCAAAGTTATAGCGGCGATGAAATGGCAATAAATGACTATTTAGCTAATATAAAATAAGAGCGATAGAGTCCAGCTGATAAAATTATTCTTAACTGAAATGATCTAACAAGATCACGATTCTAACGCAATTTAAAAAAAAAATAAAGGAAGTTTCTCTTATACGTTAATTGTCTTTTATATGTTATTTATCTTATTGTAAGTAAAATATCTTAGAACAATATTTTTCCGATTTCTTTTTAATATAGAAATTCTTTTAAAATAAAAAGTAATATTTTTTTTAGTAAAAGTATTGAAGTTGATGTTATATAAAAAAAAAAAAAATAGTCAATAAATTGTTATACAAGCTTTATAAAATTGTTATTTGAATGTAAAATATTTGATTTGTTACGAGAAGCGAGAAATATGCATCCCTTTCATCGTTTGTCACAATGGGCTTGTTTACTCGATGTAGCAAATGAGTGGACAAATATTACGATCCATTGACAAATAGCAATTTGCGAGTTATGTACATATTTACAAGTTTGGTTGTAAATGCAAGCAAGAGAGCATATTAGCATATTATCGGTCGCTCGCAAATTACTACAACTGAAATTTTTCGAGCGGCGATAAGTGAGATTGATGGAAGTTTAATAACGCATCAGAGCGACGTTAATCGAAAATGCAATAAAAAAACGACGATAAATAAGGAATTTAATCATATCGTAATAATAAATTACTCTATCAAAATCTACGCACGTTTTATCATATATCAATTTTAATTTATAATTATAATTAGAGTAATTTTTTAATTGTTTTTATATATATTGTATATAATAATGCCTTTTAAAAAGCTGCAAAATTAATAAATCTCTCGATGACATCCTTGTTTTATTGATATAACAAATCTAGCTTAAAAGTATTAGGCGTACAACTTTGCTTCCGCCGTTTTCCTATAGATGGCTTTAGCGGTAAGTAGTGGTCGAAATAAATAGATCATAGACGTCATGCGATAAACTTGGGCATCTGTCAACATAACCCCATAGAAACATTAGTCGATTTGTGTCTGCATCATAAAGTTATTCTCGATTGAAAATGTCAGTTTACGAGCCAAATTCTCGTCATTTGCGGGAGGTTTTAATTTTCTGCTTCAATATGAAGAAATCTGCGGCTGAGGCTCATCGAATGCTCTCAAATACTTATGGTGAAGCCGCTATTAGCGAAAGAACGTGTCGTGAGTGGTTTCAACGCTTCAAGAACGGTGATTTTCACGTCGAAGACCGGCGTAGCGGTGGAAAAGAGAAGGTTTTCGAAGATGCAGAATTTGAGGCATTACTTAATGAAGACTCGAGTCAAAGTCAAAAAGAATTGGCACGGTCATTGGGAGTGACTCAACAAGCAATAACCAGTTTTTTACAATAAAGCCTCGAATTTCGGGAAAAAAACGGCGGAAGCAAAGTTGTACACTTAATATAAAAATATATGTGTATATAAATTTAACTGGAATAATAAATAATATTTAAATAAATAATTTATATAAAATGGTTTTCTGAGAGAAAGAAACTAATATAAATAAAGCAATGATTGAAGCTTATTTCGCATGAATGTCAGCCGACGATAACAAGATTAACATCTATGCTGGTATAGAATATCAAACATAAACGGCCGTTTTTCAATTGGCGGAAATTTAGCGATATTGGAGAACATTGTATACACGCGAGTGTTAGCCATGCTGGCGATGCCCTTGTCCATCGGTTTTGATTGAAACGGCAACATCTCTCTTTTTAGACGCACATCGCTGTCGCACTTGCGTATGCTTACAATCAAGCGCGTCCAAATATTAGATAAATTTTTAAAATTGTGAAGAAAACTGCATACTATGTACAATCAATTATCTGATAAAAATTCACCTTTTTCATTGCTTTCATTTGTTCATTTCCTAAATTTTTTTCAATGTTTCATCTTTTTTCATCGTTTTAAACAGATATCTTTTAGTACTCGAAAATATATATATATATATATATATATTGAGCGTAACACGTGGACCTAATCTTTTGATCCTATAAGCACGGTTCAGCGTGAAATCCTTGAAAGCTGAAGAAGTTAGTTACACGGGACTAATGGAACGCAGTAGGAGCTCCAGATAATGGACGACGCTATGGCGTCGTAAATACAAGGTGCACTCCACTTACAAGAGCATCTTGTTTTATTTTTGAATTTCCCGCAGACTTACAAGTCTCCTAATACGAGAAAGGTAAGAATATAAAAAAAATATACAAAACCGCGAAAAAGATTATAATAACGTAACGCACACGCACACATATGGAGATGTACGATGCACTTGAAATTTGATTCCCTTCCAACTATTACATCTACATATTTTATAATTATTAAACATGGAAAATATATATAAATTCAAAATTATTGCAAATGAGATACCGTGCCCTTTGGAATAGAAATAAACGGTATTGATTATCTATTTACTGAAATGATCATTCATCATTACAATCGTACTATCATCAATATTATACAAATATCGTAGTTTCCTTATTATGATAAATTTAATAGATTTTAACTAATATTTCTAAATATTTTTTATCGCGACATTTTTTCGGTTAAATGTCACTTTATTCAAGAATTTATGTTTAAAAATGACATGTGGATTATCACAAGCACTCTCCCGGAAAAAGGTTACTATTCGCTATTTACCTGCGATTAGTTATAAATTTTTAAACGCGTAAAATATTTTACTTCTTTGATGAGAGATCAATCCCTCGTTAACGCGTCCTTCTGCGAACCTACGGAAGATAAAGAGATAAGGAAGAACCATGATGAGGACGTCTTTATTGATGAAATTCAGTCGCCTTAAATCGAAGGCAAACGATCGTGAATTTCGAGAGTCTCGACTGGTAGCTCGCGATTTAATCGCGTAACAGTTTGCCCGACTTTTCTTTCCCCAGAAATAGATTTCCGATGTGTCGATTCTCTCTCGTTTCACCTCCACCGCTGCACTTTACCGGAAATTCTCCACCACCGTTCTCCACTAACGGCCGCGAATTTATGGAGTTTCGAGAGCGACCGAGAGCCGCAGTTTTCTGGTCGTGATAAATGCATCCGTTACCTTCAATTTTGAATTGGCCGAAATACGGCGAGATTTGGCGACCGACGGCTCCCGGTGGTCCCTGCATGCAAACGACCACGGCAGAGTATTCATGCAATTCCGGTCTATTGCACGAACAATGTCTACCGTAACGCGCGACTAAACGTAATTTATCTCGCGCAGATTTTTCCTCGCACCATTTGCAATTTTCGATAAAACCACACGCGACAAAAATGGATCAATTTGAGGTACAACAAATTTTTATAATAATCTAATGAAAAAAATATATTGATTGCTGGTATTGTTCAATATATGCGCAATATATGTACACACATATTTATATACTGGGTGGCCCATTTTAATCCATCCAGTCGAATATCTCAAAAACCAAGCCCGGAAGAGAAAAATGTTTCAAACAAAAGTTGTGTGGCTTCAAGGGGGCCATAAGATGGTAACAATGATTTGATCTTGGAAAATCATTTGAAGGTCATGTGAAGGTCAACTTTAAAATCTTAAATGGAAACCTCCATTTTTTATTTAGCATTCTTGTAGCTGACATTGAGAGCTTTCCAAAACACTATAATAAAGTATTTTTTCATCAAGTACTTTTTGAGTTATTTTATATTTTAATCTGACATATTTTGATATAAAAAGTAAAATATTTCTTTTATACTATACATAGAAGTATTACGGTAAGATTATCAAAAACTAAATATTTTACGAGATATTTAATTTTTTATATCAAAATATGTCAGATTAAAATATAAAATAACTCAAAAAGTACTTGATAAAAAAATACTTTATTATAGTGTTTTGGAAAGCTCTCGATGTCAGCTACAAGAATACTAAATAAAAAATGGGGGTTTCCATTTAAGATTTTAAAGTTGACCTTCACATGATTTTCCAAGGTCAAATCATTGTCACCATATATATATATATATATTAATTATTATTATAGAAATATTATATCTTCCTCTTAAAGTATAAGTTGATTGAATAAATTAATTGAATAACTTTAATATCATTCATATTACCGAAGCTCTATCAACGATTTCCACAATATTAAAAATCAATTTTTTGAACATTGATTTTTTCTTATATCAAATTTTCTCTCTCAAGTATAATATATAATTATGTTAAACTAATAGAATTTAGAAATAGTTTCTATACACGATCGCGCGTTTGCATTTTTTATAGAAAAAGAGAATTTCCTTTGTTTTATTCTACTTTTCGTATCTTCTAAATCCTTTCGCGTTTCAACGGGTTTTCATCAGGATATAAAAATTGCATTATATAACAGGACAAAAGCCTGTTTTCCATTATTGAAGTTCGAATTAACATTTCTCTCTCTCTCTCTCTCTCTCTCTCTCTCTCTCTCTCTCTCTTGTCTCTCTGAATAAATAAAATATTTTATCATGAGACACGACGATGTTCCTATAAGACACGCAAATTTTCCGTAATATTCACGATTGTTTTTTCTTCGATTGGCTATTTCAGTAGCATTCTCGCAGTATTGTGATTACATCATTGCAGGAAAGAAAGATTTTATAGGGACTATAAAAGGCAATTTTTATATCCTGCTGAGAGAAATGGATTGCCAAGAAAACAAAATTTCACTTTACTGGCGCGCCTATCGTGTCTCAATAAACTTTCTGTATCTATTATTATGTTCTCCACAATAACAAAGTTAAATATATCCACTTTTCTCCACCTTTTATCAAAAATATTCTACTTTCGAAAAAAAAAAAAAAAAAAAAACTTTTTAATATTTGTCTTCGTTAACTTAATTTATCCCCAATTTGCAATAAACTTTTAATTAACAAAAATATAAAGTCATTATCACGTCAATAATGTAATCAATCAATAATGGACATGTTATAGCAAGAAAATGAACATCTTCTTTGATGCTGGAAGAGTAAAAGTAGATATGTGGATATTTGACGAAGCTTGTTATACGCCGATAGATCGATGTTCGCGCAGAGTAACTTTCGTTTAAATATTAAAAACGTACCGCCATACAATATTTACAAAAATTCGCTTTTAATTGGCTTTTATTCCTCGTTCGTAGAGACGCTCGTTTTTCCCGTCGTTCTTCGAAGTTTTCAAAAACGGACGCTACACTTTTCCACGCTCCCGAGTTTTTTTCTCAAGAGACATTGACGGTGTTAGAAAGCTGGTCGGGAGATACTTCTTCGTCGTGAGAGAACGATTGTTTTTTGGTCTCTCCGCTCGGAAAAGCGAGCACGGAAAAATGGCGATGAGAAAGAGGGCCGTAGGGCGAAACACTTTTTGTGGTCGCTGGCAAAGAATACGTGAATTTACGTCACGCGGTGGGAATTAAACTTCGATCTCGACGATCGCGCGAGTAAAAACCCGTCATTGCGTCAACAATTACAACTGGACAAATTTTTCATACTGTCGAGAGAAAAATGTCTATTCTCATGAGGATGTATTTAACCTTTTCAGATTTGCGCTAAAAATATTCCTCTATCTTTTCCCTCTCTCTCTCTCTCTTTCTCCTTTTCAAATATCACGTTTAATTTTATATATTCTCTCAAGAGGAATGAAAAATATAATATAACATTGATAATTGATCTAATAATTATCATGATTTTAAATTCAAGTATTTCATTTATTATACACTATATGTAATACCCGCAAGAAAATTATAAAATGTTTTAAGCAGAGCACAATAAGCTGGAATATCTAATTTGAAAATTCATGTTTCAATAATCTTTTGTAATTCATCGAAATAATAAAATTACGCAAACGAACCAAGGGGAAAACCCCGTAGACTCGTTACGGTGTATCAGCGCCGCTATCAAACGTAAATGCTATTCGTCTGGAAATTCAATCAGTTTAAACCAAATAGCAAGTAGGTTCCGATGAATTTAAGTTAATGAAACGGTCCGACACTATTGAAAAATTTAATAGAGTGTACATACGATCTTTTAAGGTTATTTCACAACTGGCGTTTGTTGTAAACGCGGGTTTATTATTAAAGTCGATTGCGGTAGTAGTTGACCGTTACAATCCCGATAATTGCTGATCAAATGTTCCAATTTTATTGGTTTCGCAGGCTATTATAAACTATGACACTCCACATATATACAATATATATATATATATATATATATATACACAATTAATAATTTTAAAAATTATATTTTAAAAATGTGCTTCTCTCTGTAATTCAAGAAAAATATATCTTTGTATTTTTAACCACAAGATCACAAAAATAAAAAGTTTCCTATTGCGTTTGATTACCATTGAAATGTACTACTAGTCTATAAAAAGATTAGATATATATTTTTCTTCAATATAAAATTATCTACAAAAATAATCTTTTTCTATTTTTATATTCCAGATATACATACGAAAAGAACTAACATTCCTCCAACCAGCACATTTTTAAAGTCCATGGAATCTTAGAGCTAAAAATTACGGAAAATGGGGACTGCGGAAAATACTGAGATAAAAATAAAAGTGTTCGAGAGGAATAGTCGTGGTTCATCGGCCAGGTGTTGACTCTGCGCTTGTCGAAAGCAACGAAAAAAAAGCTTCGGATTCGATCTAACGAGAGCGGACCATGATACATTATTTAACCAGATGATGAATAGCGAACACTGAAAGAGAAATATACTTTAGCCAAGATGGAGGCCCACGTCGATCAAGCTGCAAACGCAACCGTCGAAAATCCAATCTTCATCGATGCACCAATCATTTTAACAGCAATCGTGCTCTGTCTCCTGATTCTCATCACTATCGTAGGTAAGGTCTACTATTTTTCCTCCTTTTTGTACGATTCTTGTAAAAAAAAAAAAAAAATTTGCTCTCAATTTTCATTCGTGTCTCACGAATTAATATCAGGAAAAATTTTGTTTATCTATTTACTCTATTTTTAATCTATTTTGATGGAATATTTGTTTCAATTTCTAACTAGCTCGTAATTAAGCGATTGCTTTATATATTCTTATTAAGAAGAAAATATATAATATTTTTCGATCTAAATATATTTTTTGATTACAAGAATTGGAGAAGTAAGGAATTTTTATAAATAGAAATATAAATATTTAAAAGTGGTATAAATAAAATATCCATACCGTATATACAAATGTATTCATATCTGCATTCAGTTGCTTGCGTTTGCCATTGAATATTGATAGCCGAATCGATACGTTAAAATTGAGAAGCATAGCTCGTATTTCAACAGTAACATATATAGCCCCGTCTTTCTAGCGTTTTTACAAACAAGTTTATAAAAAGTTTACGACACACGTCACTTTAAGGCGAGAGAACCTTCAAGACTCCTTTCATATCTCGGAAACGAGCATCTTTTAAAGATTTTTTTATAAACGCCGTTTCTCTTACACGCGCGATATTCACGACTACTTAACGCTGTACAAGCTTTCAAAACAAACGCGGGAAATAAAAAGAAAAACCGTAATTAAATAAATAATATACGGTTAGTCATTCCTCCGTACCGCGAATACCATATACATTGGGTTACGCGATATTTTAATACTTTATTTTTTTAATTCAATGAATGCGCGGACTCACTCTTCCGGCTAAAACACTGCGTAATGTGAGACAATATTTTTCGCTGAATACTAGCACGGATCATACTATAAAATCACGCAACTTTTAACGCACGTTATTTATTTTTAGATAATGTGAAAGGTCAACCGCATGCAAAATATTTTACCAAAATTATATAACAAGAAAATGTATATATAAGAGGGGGAATATATATAAAATCAAATATACCCTTTCTAATGTACAACAATACTTCATAAAAATATAATAAATATAAGTTTCTTATCATTTAATACATTTTATATATTATTTGACATTTTAGAAAGTAAGTTCTGTAATTGATGGAATCGAAATAATGTTCCATTTTCAAAACGAAAAATATATATATCTTATATATTTTTAGTTTTTAATTTTTACATTGTAAAAATTATTATAAAAATAATATATTTTCTAAAAGTTAAACAATTTCTTAATTGATTAACAGTTAATAGATGAATATCTTTCTTAAAGATTTCTGGATGAATAGATAATTTCGTCGTCGCCATTAAATCGATAATAATGAATCAGCTCGATCGAGTAGAAATCTAAGGAAAAAAAAAAAAAAAAAAAAAAAGGAAAATCAATCAGCCTTGATTCAAAGATAATTGAGTCAATCATTTATGCTCCCATTCGAATGTGCTCTCTCCCGGCGATAATTAATGAAAATTACCGATCTGGATTCGACGAATCGTTTCTTTTTGCACATGCCAAACTACCGGTCCAACAGTAACTACGCGACGCCCAATTGATCTCACCGCGTCGATTAATTGTTCTTCTTGTCGTAATTATATTTGCGAGCGACAAATAGCTCTACCCCCCCCCCCCTATTGTCGCCGGCACCGCCGATGATGGTTTCGCGAGAACGACCATCCGGCGATCGTGTTCGCATCGAGGAGAACAATGGCAAAGATTGCTTTAGAGAACTGACACGTTTCCAGGATGTATAATATATCACCGAGCGTTGACGGTAATCGCGATATCCACCCCCGCGTGCTTCGTGTAAACAGAATTTTCCGCGGGGCAAAAGCGAACTGACATTTTGCTCCCCGCGTTTTGTATCGTATATATTCCTTCTTGGCTCTCCTCCTATGAATAATGGAGCGCGAATTTTAATACTAAAATTTCTGATCAATCATATTATCAATGCTAAAGATATTTTAATCTAATCTGATAATGCGTGAAATAAATGACACTTTCGCGAGCTTTACACGATATTCCTCAAGAAATCGATCATCGGCCACCGATAAGCGATTAATATTTTTCATAATCCATATTATACACGATGTTCCAGAATTAGCAAAAAGTGGATACACATAGAGCTATTTCTTGTAAAACTGTTCTCGAATGAATCACTGAAGAACGAAATAAACGTTAGAATTTAAATAATTGACAGAATTCTGTTCCTCATTTAATCTAGTTTAAGAATTACAAGAATTGAATGCCAATTCTGTGGAGCACGTGGCATATTGCTCTCTCTCTCTCTCTCTCTCTCTCTCTCTCTCTCTCTCTCTCTCTCTCTCTCTTCCATGAAAGTTATTTACTATTTAATTGTTACCATTAACCCGTCGTTTATTTACAACACGATCGACGCAAAGCCCTGATTTTGCATTAGCAATCCGGCACCGTCCGTCAGCTATTAAGTCTCGCGAAATAAATCCATGAACATCTTCCTGCGGACCCGTTCATCTCTCGAAAGAGGATATAGATAAAAGTTGTCGGAGAAAACAAGTAAGTTTATCGTTCCGCTATAATATTCTAGGTGGATGGCGATGTAACCAAGAGGAATGCGAAAGAAATCCGCCGCCAACTATTCTGTACATCTACGTATCCGCATATATATATATTGTATATATATATACACATATACCAGGTATATAAATATGAAACCGAAATTTTTGTATAGAAAATACACGTTTATTGTATGAAAACGATAAAAAATATTTTATTCGAAGTATTGCCCATTGCTAGCTATACATTTTTCCCATCTCTCTGACAATTTGTGGATGCCACGCCAAAAAAACTGTTGCTCCTTTGAGGCAAACCAGTCATCGAGCCATTTTCGTAAGAAGTGAAGTGCTGCTCAGCAAGTGCGTGTCCCATCGATGCAAATAAGTAGTAATCGAATGGAGCCAAGTCTGGTGAATAAGCCGCATGCGAAAGTATTTCCCAACTAAACGCCTCAATCGTTTCCTTGACCGGTTTTGCTGTGTGTGATGGTGCATTATCATGAAGCGAAATCACTTTGCGTTGCCTTTTTTGATATTCTGGTCGTTTTTCACGCAAAGCCTGATTCAAATCGAGTTGTTGTTGCGTTTGAGCATCATCCTCATCCAACAATGTTTGCAATTCGCTGTCTTCAAACTTTTTCGGTGGTCTTCCACGTTCTTCGTTTCTCACGTCAAAATCGCCACTTTTGAATTTTTTAAACCACTCAAAGCACTGTGATTTACCAAGAGCATGCTCACCGTAAGCTTCGACAAGCATTCGATGCGATTCTGCAGCAGTTTTCTTCAAATGGTAACAGAAAATCAATGCTGTCCGCAAATCGTAGTTTCCAGGCACAAAATTCGACATGTTCAACGCTATTAAAAACTATGCTGTTGTATGAAACTTGTATTGTTGTGAGTTGAAAATCTTTATCAGATGTCAAAACAAGAAAATGGCGCCAATGACGCGGTTTGACGGTAACTACATTGACAGCTAGGGCCATCTATGGGCAAATTCCGGTTTCATATTTATATACCTGGTACACGCTTCCCCAACGACTTGACAGGCTCGGAGCGCATTCCAATATTAGTATAGTTCACTGGCTAACTAACGGTTCGCTGAACATGACGTCAGCTGCCATGGATACGCCTGCTCCCTTTCTCTCTTTCTTCTTCCCGGTGTAGAATAAATTTTATGAGCCCTTGGCGAGCCACAAAACCGTGAATATCGTTGCGCGAATATAAATTAAATAATCCCCTCGTCGCAAATCAAGCGAAACTCCTCGAATGCAGCACATTGTACTAAGCAGATTCATTTATTTCTCTTCGGAGTCATATGGTAGACAGCCGGCACGCGAGATTTCGCGTTCGCTATTAGCGCGTACGTGGAATTAATTGATTATAATCAGGCAACTGTGCAAAATGAGAAACAACAGTTATTTATGGAAATATCTAACAAAGAACGATAATCGATTTCACTTTCTAATTTTTCAGATAATTTAGAAATTGATTAAAAATAATAATGGGATGAAAAGAATATCTTATATTGTTAAATATAGAATAAGTTAAGTAATATCTATAATTTTTATAAAATTAAATATAAAAATTATTTGTACGTAAGGAATAGAATGAACACTTTGTAATTCTTGTTCGTAGAAATAAAACTTGTAAAAAAATGATTCCAAGTCATATAAAGTCAGATAGAATTATCAGCTAATATATAAATATTCACACACGTTATATAAAAAATCAAACATGTATTGTTAAATTTAATTTTAAATAATAGATAATAGAATAATTTAATTTAACTTTTAAGAAAAAATAGAAGAAAGACTTTTTTGAGAAACTTTTGAGAAAAAAAATGGACATCAGTTTTTGAAATAAACGTTTCTTGCTAGACACTGTATATACGATGTTGACAAGCATCTTTGTTCGTTCATAAAAAAATAGCAAGCCGATAGGTTAGATCGCCGACGCAAACTGAATATGTTATTACCACCCCTTACCCTTCGATCTTATAAAAGGTTAAACGATGCGATGCGAACTCTTAACGTACCTTGCATGAAGACATATTGTATAATCAGATATTTCTTAATAGTTATCATCTTGTGAGGCCTAAGACTGCATATAAAAATTAGAAAATGATAGTAGTAAAAAATATTTAGAAAATTATTTTAAAATTTACTATAAATATAAAAAAAATATTAATTATTTTCTTATTGTATCCAGGAATAAAAGTAAATTATATCGTTTAATTTTGTCGGTATGACGTCAAAAGCGAGTATAATACGCAATTCGTGTACGCATCGTTGCTCCATACGCGAAAATAAATGAGTTTCCGCGCGCATGACAACAGCCGCGATTGATAAAGCCAACTTGTAACATTTGCCGACTACTACGGTTTTGGCTTGTTAATCAATAAACGGCTACATAATTCAATTCAAATCTATCCTATATATGGCGCCGCAATGAAAACAAGTTACATGGCTACACGGTTATTGCATAACGAACTATAACCGCAGTTTTCGATACATATTGCAAGTCCGTTTTGCGTCGATCGCAAGTGTGATTGTGTAAAGAAATTTATTTATCTCGACGTAAACTGCAAGAATAAATTATACCCTATTTCCGCTTTGACATCATAAAGTAAAATGACTAACATGGAAGTTACTGTAAACTTGAGAATCATAAGAGAATCGTAAATGAACGTATGCCACGAATTTATCGAAGGAGAGTATATGAAAGATAGATTTGGAATATCTAAGATAATACCTTTATCAGTATCAGGCATAATCTGAACCATACCATAAAAGAAGAATTATTTGTAATGTAAAATCATATTATATAAGAAAAATTACATATTTTATAATATTAGGTGTACAACTTTGCTTCCGCCGTTTTCCTATAGATGGCTTTAGCGGTAAGTAGTGGTCGAAATAAATAGATCATAGACGTCATGCGATAAACTTGGGCATCTGTCAACATAACCCCATAGAAACATTAGTCGATTTGTGTCTGCATCATAAAGTTATTCTCGATTGAAAATGTCAGTTTACGAGCCAAATTCTCGTCATTTGCGGGAGGTTTTAATTTTCTGCTTCAATATGAAGAAATCTGCGGCTGAGGCTCATCGAATGCTCTCAAATACTTATGGTGAAGTCGCTATTAGCGAAAGAACGTGTCGTGAGTGGTTTCAACGCTTCAAGAACGGTGATTTTCACGTCGAAGACCGGCATAGCGGTGGAAGAGAGAAGATTTTCGAAGATGCAAAATTGGAGGCATTACTTAACGAAGACTCGAGTCAAAGTCAAAAAGAATTGGCACGATCATTGGGAGTGGACAATACTTTGAATCATAAATGTATAACCAGTTTTTTACAATAAAGCCTCGAATTTAGGAAAAAAACGGCGGAAGCAAAGTTGTATACCTAATAATAATATGAATTTTATCATATTTTTATTTTACAAATAACCGAAAATCCAAAAACAATCTTCTCGGTTCAAAATTATTTATTTTAGTGCGCAATTATTTTTATCGTGACATTTCTTTATGACATTTTTACAGAAACTTTCATTATTCGTAATGAGAGAATCCGCTGTTATAAATTTCTCCGTAAACAATACAAGCTTTGTTTTGTCGAAAGATCCAACGAATTTTTCGTATTACTCATATTATGTATCCGTTTTTTGACATCTATTTTAATAGAGAGAACGCTGTTCATTTTACGAACAGAAAGATTAATATTTTAAAAACGCTTAATATACTTGTTCTATCTCTCTCACACATTTTATTCTATAAATTTTTCTCTTACCCGAAAAAAATTACGTCAATCTAAATCACGTCATTGCATTTCAGTTTTTAGATATCCCCAAAAGCGCCTCTCGTAATAATGCATATAGAAACTGTCCAACGGATGAGAATAATCGCCGTTGCAACATGACCGTTTTACGATAACACGATATATATTTTTGTTTTTTAATCCATTTGGGGATTAAACCCGGTTAATGCTGATATTGAAAAATTTAACATGCTGAAACTTTTTAAATCTCGCAAAATATTTCCGGTTTACAGAATAAACTTGAATGCTAATAATAATCTCTCAACTTATCTTTTTTAAATTAATTTAATAATATTAAAATTTTATATAATAAATTTAGATTCAAAAATTATCGGGCGATATGATTAGGGTTTGCTTCAAATTATTTGAATATTAATTACAGAATACTAAAAACACAAGGATAGATGTAATATTTGTTACTGTATACTAGCAATTTATAGATTATCAAAATGTGCAAAATTAATAATAACAAATACAAGATACGTATTATTTAAAAATTCTTTATCAAAATATTTTTAACAAAAAAACGTGAGTAACGCTAAGGTGGGTTTAAAGTAGCGCTGGTGCGGATTAAAAACTGCAGACTATAAGTTATTTCTTGACAAACAGATCATACACACACACACACACACACACACACACACACACACACACACACACACACACACACAGAGCACGCGTGTCTACTCGCGACTCTTCGCGGCTTATCCATATAAAGCTTCGGGCTTTTTTTCACGTTGCAAATACACAATCTTAATGGAGTACAAGAATGAGAGCAAAAGAATTTAGATCCTCATCAGTATGTATGCTGAAACATGTCTCGGTGCCTCTTTCTTTTTTCGCGCCAATTAATTACACCATAGTAAAACGTTCCGCGCCCGTTTCTCTTCCCTTTCATTAGTCGCAGTTATAGCAGTCATACTTTTTCCGCGGAGACATCTCGGCTGCATTTGCAGCTGCAGAAGTGCATTTAATACTCGCGTCTTTGCTGTCCTCCGAACAATATATTGTACATATATATTGTACATATATATACAACGTCGCAACGGCCGTGTATTTGCAGAGACACGTAATGCGAAACTAATGGACGCGAAAGGGAAGAAATTTGTACAAGTACGACTCTTGTCGTACGTTTGTATCGACTTACCGCGTAGGTAGATAGATAAAATGAGAGAAAGTACGACTTTATAGTCTCGATCATTCCTCAAAGTTAACCCGCCCTCTAATTTAAGCGAAGTCTATTTTTGTCCCACTCTCGGGTATTAAATTTAATTAGTATACATTTACATTCTCTCTTTTTGCGCGTTATCTAATCTTTGATGGCCTGGACTTAATCTTGCTCTATTTCCTCTATCTTAAAATTATTCCTTTTTAATCGAAAGTCTAACTAAACAAATATTCTGAAGAATTAATAATCGTTTTTTTTATTTTACTCATCTAATAAATATAATTTTATCATCTTATATAATATATATGTTTCAATTATTATATATATATATATATTATTTTATTTTATTATATTGAATAATATATATATTTTATAAATTATTAATTCTTTAATTTAATTAATTAATAATAATACGATAAAATTCTGTAATTTAATTATGTTATTAATTATATTGATAATTAATTTAAATAAAAAATTAATAATTTAATAAATAATAATTTATTTAATATAATATAATTTAATTATGTAATTTAATTATATTAATAATAATTAATTGAATCAAAAAACTAATAATTTATTAAATATATATTATACAATATATAATTAAATAAAATAATATATACAATAATTAAAAAATATATTAAATAAGATAATAAAATTATAAATTATATTTAATAATATCTGTAATTCTCCTTAATTATTCGAGAATACGCAATATTATTTTTACGATACTCGTATTATCATGTATCTTGTATATAAATTTCATGTTATAAACAATAATGGCGCAATTTCTCTTGTACACGCCTCGCGAAAAATTGAAGGGAACATTGGCTATCCAGGTGGAATGAGAGACATGAAGTACTACGGTACGCAGAATAGCGTACATCAGCACCATGTAATTTTCTCGCAAACGGTAGTTGAAGCTTCTATCCACTTCCCTCAGATATGCTTAAACCAGCGGCAGTCGAGCGCGTTTACGTAATGCATGAATGGAACATTGCGTTACTAATACATGAATTCCTTTCCTATAAGCGAACCTGAAAATTCTGATTAGCGCCGAATTTCACGTAATTTGCGATTAAGCTATTAACGCGTCAAAAAATGGTACATTTATTAAATTTACTCAGATTTTTTTAAAATTTGAAATATGACTTGATTTTTGTTATAAATATTTCCAAATTTTTTTTCTCATAGTTTTACGAGTAAACACTCAGGACGGGAGAAAAATTATTTAAGAGAAGCATTTTTTATTAAATAACTATTCTGGAATGTCAAACGCGTTTTATAACTTTTCAGTAATATATTGTATATTTTATACACGTACGTTACATCTTAAAGATGTGGTAATTTTATTTCCTCTTGTCGCTTAAAGGATAGAAATAAGATTTGAAGATATTACGCGATACGTGTACGAAAATACAAATTCTTTTTCAACACGTGCTATCAACCTACGAACATCCCTTTCACAGATCCCGATATTTATTCGACTGACCCGTTCTCGTCTCGAGGGAGAAATTTTTCAAGGGACTGCCAGACGATCTCGAACGTTGCACAACGTTTCTTACCTGCAGGTTTCTTCCATCGAGTGACCCTCTCATGCACAGCCAAGATCCTAAGTGTTGTATTATCCCTAAAGCACGAAGACTCGATACGTGCCGAAGAGCGACAATGATTCGGCTAACTTGGACAAATATTTCGTAAATGCGCGTGCGATTGATCCATCACGCCGGAGCGCGTCTAGAAACGTACGACTGTTTTCGCGTCTGTCCCGAGTTTTCCGAAGTTGATTGCCGCTATTCAAGCACGCCGTCAGAATTGATCACGACCAGCTCGAATTTGCCCCTTGCAGTGCCACAATTACGCCTATTATTAAAAAATGGAAAGCGCGACGGGCGGATTTGCAATCTCAATTTGCTTAACGACTTTGCAATTTACGCTTTCTAATCTACATATATATTTCGTACAAGTTACAGCAATTACAAACTCTGATTGCCTCCACACATGCGTATAAATTTTGAAAATGTAATCTTAAAAATTGTTCTTTCTCTTCCTTTATTACGTTTAAAAGTTTTGAAGTTTTTTTTTATAATTTTATACAACTGTAAAAAATTTTATTTCTTATTCAAAATTGATAAGATGTTTTTATTCTCCTGCATTTGGACAAATTCTACGCTGCGTGATAAAAAGATTGAGATAATTAAAAAATCACTCACAGCCAAATATATTGTTAGATGAGCAACGATAATCTCTCCTGACTAATTCGTTACTGCTTCTGCGATGATCCTCCATGATCCTCGATGATCCTCGATATATCGGCGATGCGCACTGACGATTCACACACGTAATAAAACTGTAAAAAATTTTATTTGTTATTCAAAAACGGATAAAAAAAATATTTTTATTCTCTTACATCTGAACAAGTTCTACGCTGCACGATAAAAAGATTGAGATAATTAAAAAATCACTCACAGCCAAATATATCTTAGATAAGCAGCGATAACCTCTCCTGACTAATTCGTTACTGCTTCCACGATGATCCTCCATGATCCTCGATGATCCTCGATGATCCTCGATATATCGGCGATGCGCACTGACGATTCACACACGTAATAAAACTGTAAAAAATTTTATTTGTTATTCAAAAACGGATAAAAAAATGTTTTTATTCTCTTACATCTGGACAAGTTCTACGCTGCATGATAAAAAGATTGAGATAATTAAAGAATTACTCACAGCCAAATATATCTTAGATAAGCAGCGATAACCTCTCCTGACTAATTCGTTACATCTTCCGCGATGTTCCTCGATATATATACGTTCTGACGATTCACACGCGTAATAAAACGCGCGAAATAATACGTTGCGCGCCCAAACACATTAACTCGACGCGATTGATATGGATCAATAGATAATACCGATCGATAATTATCATTATTAAATTTTTACATTATCGACCGTAGATTCACTCGGCACCCCAGACACTTATCGCGCGCGACACTTCGCGAAAATTCGAAATGACGCGCCATCTTGGCGGACGTGCGCGCGCATCGATATTTGGCGCGCAAATATCGTGGACAAGTGCGATCGCTCGTATCAATGACATCCGTCGCGGCGACAAAATCCTTCCATCCTCCTCGATGCTTTTCGACGCTTCTCGATAATCCGAATACTGAACGATACGGCTCGTCGGACGGGCGTACATCGTGAAATACGCGCGTATTACAAAACTATTGCCGTTGCTTCGACGGAGAGTGAAATGCGATCATGCATAAGAAACGCGGTTAATCGCGATCGCACAAATCGATTAATGCATTGAGATGATTACCTGTCACTAGAATCGACTTCCTCGACGTTCGTCCGGATACGAAATTCACCTGGAGTGGATTAAAAAGACGCGGAAAGACGGAGCGATCGAGATTCGACTGCACACCGGCGACGCGCGACTTCAAGTAACGGTCCAGTTCGAGATTCAGTCACGTGACCGCGGCTAATTTCGCACGACTACGCGACACGACATAATTCCCTAGCGGTTACGTAACTGTACATATGTATATATATATATAATATTTTAAATACTATATTAATTGGATGTTATATACAATTT
The DNA here is from genome assembly GCF_030449975.1 of Polyergus mexicanus. Lineage (NCBI taxonomy): Eukaryota > Metazoa > Arthropoda > Insecta > Hymenoptera > Formicidae > Polyergus > Polyergus mexicanus. The sequence goes on along the minus strand of NW_027223326.1, from coordinate 387,876 downwards.
AAGAGATATATATATTAAAATTTCTCTTTATACTGTATATATGTACACACTGTGGGCATATTTTTTCTCATCCAAAATTTAGAATATTTGAAACATACTCGCGCATCTAGATATTTGTGCAGCATGACTGTTGGTTAAAAAATACCGTACTACCAACGCTTAATGTGAGTTAACGCAAAAATTAAATATATGCGTGTGTACCAGGTATATAAATATGAAACCGGAATTTGCCCATAGATGGCCCTAGCTGTCAATGTAGTTACCGTCAAACCGCGTCATTGGCGCCATTTTCTTGTTTTGACATCTGATAAAGATTTTCAACTCACAACAATACAAGTTTCATACAACAGCATAGTTTTTAATAGCGTTGAACATGTCGAATTTTGTGCCTGGAAACTACGATTTGCGGACAGCATTGATTTTCTGTTACCATTTGAAGAAAACTGCTGCAGAATCGCATCGAATACTTATCGAAGCTTACGGTGAGCATGCTCTTGGTAAATCACAGTGCTTTGAGTGGTTTAAAAAATTCAAAAGTGGCGATTTTGACGTGAGAAACGAAGAACGTGGAAGACCACCGAAAAAGTTTGAAGACAGCGAATTGCAAACATTGTTGGATGAAGATGACGCTCAAACGCAACAACAACTCGATTTGAATCAGGCTTTGCGTGAAAAACGACTAGAATATCAAAAAAGGCAACGCAAAGTGATTTTGCTTCATGATAATGCACCATCACACACGGCAAAACCGGTCAAGGAAACGATTGAGGCGTTTAGTTGGGAAATACATTCGCATGCGGCTTATTCACCAGACTTGGCTCCATTCGATTACTACTTATTTGCATCGATGGGACACGCACTTGCTAAGCAGCGCTTCACTTCTTACAAAAATGTACGAAAATGGCTCGATGACTGGTTTGCCTCAAAGGAGCAACAGTTTTTTTGGCGTGGCATCCACAAATTGTCAGAGAGATGGGAAAAATGTATAGCTAGCAATGGGCAATACTTGGAATAAAATATTTTTTCTCATTTTCATACAATAAACGTGTATTTTCTATTCAAAAAGTCCGGTTTCATATTTATATACCTGGTACATTATAGAAAAAAATTACAATATATATTTCTTAAATTGTTGTATATAACGTCCAATTAATATAAATTCGAAGCGCTGAGAAAGAGAGAGAGAGAGAAAGAGAAAGGGATATTAAAATGTGGACCTAATTAAATGTTTCAAGTAATATAAATATTACTCGGCAAATGTCCAGAATTTAACAAACATGATTAAATAATGAAAGATTTAATGAATAAAATTGCAATTACGCTTATGAAATTTAAAATTGCTACCCTTTTCATAAAAGAAAAAGACATGTGTTGTTTTCATAATAATTTACTATGCATTTAATGTATGCATCTATACTTAACACGAGAACAGAATAATATTGTTTCGTTATACATAATATTATTTTCGAACAAATTATGCAAATGTCATTCACGACGACACGTGTTTTTGTTACAGGGAATCTATTCGTAATAGCGGCTATCGTATTAGAGAGAAATTTGCAATCCGTAGCGAATTACTTAATCGTCAGTTTGGCTGTCGCGGATCTTATGGTTGCCTGCCTTGTTATGCCTCTCGGAGCTGTTTATGAGGTACGTAATATTTTTATTAAAGAAGACCACAAGTGTTATCGCCGTCCAACCTATTCGCATCAAACCGTATTGTGTGGTAAGAAAACGTGCTCGATCAAGTTTTTAGCGCCGAATACGCAAGAATATAAAAAACCGCGGGATATTCATGAAAAGAAATGATTCGCATTTTCACCGGCGCTGTCAGTGTGTGAGAATAATTGTCATTCCAACACAGAGATTTTCATCTCGAAAGTCTCGAAATTTTATCCTAGATATTTTGCGCGTACCTGGTACGTAAAATTACACACAGTAAAATTATAATATGTAAAATATTAATTTAATTTTTGTAAAAATAATTTAAGTATAAATAATTTAAGACATCTTCGGTGAGATAAAACACATGTTACAATTTTATGGCAACCTACATTTACGAGGTAAAATTATTGTGCAAAATTTTCGGCGAGATAGTCAAGTAATGGTCATTCCTTTATCATATAGACATATAGAAGATCGTTCTCCCTTCGCGCGTTACATTTTCGTTGTTAAACTTTCATATATGGACCGTTGCAGCTATTCACAAGTTTATAACATCCGTAAGAAAGGCGCGTGGATTCTTGCCTCTTCCTATTACGGCTTTATATTGCGCGGACATTGTGTCTGGGAAAAAAGCCGCGCGAGGAAACGCATCCCTCGAGAATTTAGCATTTAAACGCTAAACTATTTTATCTTAGAGAATTTGTTAATTATATTTTGCACTGATTGCGAGAAAAAAAGAAGCAAACGCGATGCATCAAGCTGCGACAATTTATTGTATTCAAAAGCTTCATAAAATTTTATATGAATTATGAAAAGAAATTTAATAATGGTTTATCAAGGTAAAAAATTGAAATCGCGAAACTTGCCGTAAATTTGATAATTAATTACGTGTGTGGTAATTACGGTGCAATAATTTGCAGTAATGAGCTCGCTTTATCATGTATAAATATTCAACACGTTACATTTCAAAAAATTGGGAATAGCATATACGCGAAACTTTGATAAATTCTATAGAAGTCGGCTTTTAGAATTTTATATCTCGTGAATATGATAGATATTTTATAAATACCATATTCTTAAATATATTGTGTGTGCATTATAATATCACGATCGTGATCTGCAAATTTCACAAACTAAAGCAGTTTTCTCTATCGTGTTATCTCTTATTTCTATATACCCATCGTAAACGCGAACGATAAAGAACATTGTTATACATAATACTCGTACATATTCAAAAATGAAGGTGCGAGTAAATACACACACATATAGAAATAACGAGCGATATATACAGGGTGTCCCATTTTAAAGGACCCACTCAAATATCTCAGAAACACTGCGTCAAATCGAAAAATGTTTCAAACAAAAGTTGTGTGGCTTCAAGGGGGCCATAACATGGTGACAATGATTTGACCTTGGAAAATCATTTGAAGGTCATGTAAAGGTCAACTTTAAAATCTTAAATAGAAATCCCCATTTTTTATTTAGTATTCTTATAGCTGACATCGAGAGCTTTCCAAAACACTATAATAAAGTATTTTTTTATTAAGTACTTTTTGAGTTATTTTATATTTTAATCTGACATATTTTGATATAAAAAAATTAATATCTCGTAAAATATTTAGTTTTTGATAATTTTACCGTAATACTTCTATGTACAGAATAATGAGACAAATCAATTAGTATAAAAGAAAAACAAATTGTTTTTAAGAAAATTATTTACAATGTATTTTTTTAAACAATTATTTGTTTTTTTTGGCACTAATTAATTTGTCTTATTATTCTGTACATAGAAGTATTACGGTAAAATTATCGAAAACTGAATATTTTACGAAATATTTTATTTTTTATATCAAAATATGTCAGATTAAAATATAAAATAACTCAAAAAGTACTGAATAAAAAAATAGTTTATTATAGTGTTTTGGAAAGCTCTCGATGTCAGCTATAAGAATACTAAATAAAAAATGGGGGTTTCCGTTTAAGATTTTAAAGTTGACCTTCACATGATCTGCAACTATTTTTCCAAGGTCAAATCATTGTCACCATCTTATGGCCCCCTTGAAGCCACACAACTTTTGTTTGAAACATTTTTCGATTTAACGCAGTGTTTCTGAGATATTTGCGTGGATCCTTTAAAATGGGACACCCTGTATATACATATACAAATGATTAGCTTTCGATTCTCCCCTAGCGAAGTTCGTTACGCAACGTCGTGCACATTTACATTTAATAAAGTCTAATACGAACAGAAACGGAAACAGAATGAAAATAGTATAGGCGTTAATTACCGTATCGCGCTGCTTTTCCACACGTTCCCCGATTAACAAAGATTCAAAAATTCATTTTTAAAACGCTCATTCAGCTTTTAAAATACTCGATATATTTAGCTTTAGCGAGAAAATTGATAAACGCCAGGATTATTAACGAAAATCCGTAACGATGATGCGAATTTAATTAGAATTAATGCGTAAAGAAAGAGTTTCTCCTTGTGCTCGCGCTTTCCTTCTTCTTCTATTCATCTAGTTTGAATACGTGATGCATTATTCCCTCTCATGCGCGCAGAATCTTTTCACTAACATACATATATCCTTATTTAGTTCTCTCGTTTTCCTAACGCAATCTTTTTGCATCTTAGCTGCCCTGCGGGCTTCTATATAAATCCTACATCAGCACTTTTTTCCTCCCCTCATTCCACTTTTTCTTTATATTATATTTTCACACTCTCATCTTTTCCAAAGCGCATCTGATTCTTCCTACTCACTTTTCAACAACGTAGAATGGCTTCCTCTCGCTTCCCCCCCCCCCTCTCTCTCTCTCTCTCTCTCTTTTTCTTTTCCTGTATCCTTTTAAATCTGCCATCTTGCCATTGTCAGCGTATCGGTATCTCCCGCATGTTATCATTTAATGGTGCAGTTCTATTTCGACCGCCATTCAGCCAACAGGAGATATATTCGCGGCTTTTCCAGTCGTATACCGACTATAAACACGGGATTACATCCATCTCTTTAATAAAGAACACATAGAAATTTATGCGTCTGCCGTTTAATTCGAATATTTGATGGATGTTCATCTTCAGCCATCTCTTTCACCCGATGTTTATCAGCAGATATCAGAAACGTGCACGCAAACGATTTCATTAACTGCACATGTACACGCAACGCTTGATTAGATTCTTGGAGACTCTACAGAGATGCCTGATATAAACGATATTGCTAAGAAGTGCGTTAGCAATTTTCTTATCTATTATTATTATTTATTATTATTAATAATAATTAATTAATGTAAAAATGATTATTCCTTAATTAAACGGAAAAAAGATAACAAGAAACCTTAAACACTTTTTTTATTTTATAATGGCATTATATATGTATTATGAGATTTAAATATAATGGATATTAATTTAAAATACACGTTACAAATAACTTGTAAAATTCAATATGAATATATAAATAATATATTTCCTTAATAAATTTTACACATGACAAATTATGTCACTATCTCGTATCGCGAATCGTATATCTTCTTCTATGTAAAATTGCTCCTTTATCGACTTTACGTACAATTGATATTATTTTTGAGAAGTGTTTATATTTCCTTTCCGACAAGATGGATGAGATTCATCGACTTCCCGAATGTTTTGATCTCAAAGTATAAAGGAACGAACGTCTATGGACAGAGGGGCCCATCGCGTTGAAAGGGAGGACAAGGGACGCGATTGGCTTTCGAAGATAGATTCCAATACCATGAATGGACTTTTAAGCAGGCATGCATCAGAGTTCCCTCCTGCCCTTCTCTAGCCGACTCTTCTACAACATCACTCTTACCGTCTGCCATGGCTCAGATGTTTTCCCCTTTCGACCCTCTCTCAATCCGTATTTTGTCCCTATCGCGTGGCGAACTGTCGCGCCAAACTATGTGCAATCCTTAACATATTAATCAACTAACCAATCCTTGTTGGCGCAGCTAGAAATAATTTCTATTTATTTACCGATTTCCGTGTGTAAAAAGTGGCTTTTATGCAGTATGCACAGATACAATATAATTATATTGATATTGATAAAAAGCTATTATAAATAATAAACAAGTCCATAGATTTATCTTGCTTATCAATTCTTAATTTTTTTTTATATTTTAGATTATATAATTAATAATTACATTAATATTGATAATATCGTATCTTCAATTTTGCAAAGATATGTGTCTACATTGCTTTCATAAAAGTGACAAAACGGAACAACAATCGACACATTTACCGATGAACGATCACTCATTCAGCGCGCTTATTTTATTTCGAAATAATTGGATGCAAGACTCGCAATTTTCTCGGCCACATCGATTATCCGCTTATGCTCCCAGGCCGCGCTAAGCTCACGCTCTATGATAGATAATTCTGTTTATTGCAGATAAACTCGGGATGGTCACTCGGTCCGGAGCTCTGCGACATGTGGACCAGCAGCGACGTTCTATGTTGCACAGCCTCGATATTGCATCTGGTGGCTATCGCGGTCGACAGATATTGGGCAGTCACCAATATCAATTATATACAGGTTAATTAACGCCGTTGCGGTTATCGAGAGGAAGTCGGAAATTGTCCGATGCGAATCCGATACAGTCTTTGTTATCCGCTGTCATTTACATTGCGCTCGCGACGTCGACGAGATGGGAAAAGAGACTCGCGTGCGAGTTGACGCGAGCAAGATCGCGTGGAACTGCATGTCGTATCGTGAATCTCTTTGAATAGCCGGGAAATCGTTGTACGATGCAGGAAAATACTATTTTATCAGTTCAAAAATGGTTATACATAAAATCTGAATAGAATCTGACGCGCGAAACTTTGTGCATTACGTTAGAACATTCCTTTACATTAATCTCTTTTCGCGTCTGTTTAAATTTCCTGCAATTTTATTATTAGGTGTACAAATAAGTTTCTGCCGTTTGACAAAAGTTGGCGCCACCAGTAAGTTATGGTTAAAATTGTCAAATGTAAAACGTCCTTATCGTAAGATTGGACATCAATCAATAACATAACCTTAAAATATTAGTGATTTTTTATCAGTATAATATATTTTTTTATGTGCGAAAATATCGAGTTTTGAGCCGAATAAGCGTCATTTGCGGGAACTTTTGATTTACTTCTTCAATTTGAAGAAATCTGCAGCTGAGGCGTATCGATTGCTTGTAGAAGCATATGGTGAGGCTGCCTTAAGTGAGAGAAGTTGTCGTGAGTGGTTTCAAAAGTTTAAGAACGGTGAATTTGACATCGAAGACAAAGAACGTAGCGGAAGGCCGAAAGTGTATGAAGACGCGGAATTGGAAGCATTATTGGATCAAGATTCGTGCCAAACGCAAGAAGAACTTGCACTTACATTGGGAGTGACTCGAAACATTAAGTTCCGTTCTTTCACAATAAATGCCCAATTTTTGATAAAAAACGGCGGAAACTTATTTGTACACCTAATATATTTATTTATATTGTATTTTTTAATATTCTTTTAGTTTAAAATGCGAATAAATGTCGTTTATTTTATATCGATTCATAAATTATCGTTGAAAATTGCGCGAAAGGGCAAAGTCCGCTCTCTCTTTTACTTATATGGTAGATGTAACGAGAATTATAGGGAACATTGCTCGTGAAGTATGAAAAAGGTAAGATCGTCAAATGAAACGGTCGAAACTTCCCCTTCATAAATATAGTTTAACGAGGATGAGAGACGAGTATGTAATATTCTCGGTATGCTCTCTTTCTCTTCTCCGGAGAACTTGGAGTTAGTTCGAAATTATTGGAGTTCGATAAGCTACGCAACGGACGGGCCCGGTTAAACTTAAAGGCTAACTCGCATTTACCCAATTGATAGAAACAGGCTGTGTATGGGTCCCCTCGATTACGTTATAAAAAATGGAACGAGCGAGGAATTAGCTTCAGTTATGTATCGATCAAGGAAGATACGCTGATAGAGCAGACTCTCTTTCTTTTTCTCTTCCTCTCTTTTTCTCTTTCCCTCTCTCTCTCTCTCTCTCTCTCTCTCTCTCTCTCTCTCTCTCTCTCCCTCTCTCTCTCTCTCTCTCTCTTTCTTTTTAAGAAAAAAACTCTACGAGTAGACCTAATTAAAAGTTTAATTTTCTGATACAAGATTGTATTCTTATTGTTAGTAATGTACAAAGTCTTGTGGAAGGTACAAAATTGATCGGGTTAGTAAGATATCTTGATTATTAAATGACAATCAAGTTTTTCACATAACTTATTTAAATTTTTTTTTAATTTTCTGAGAGATCTATATAACAAATGAAAATATTTTTAACGATACGAAATGTAGACATTACGCGCACCGATTACGCGTAAAAAAAAAATAGATGGAAAATGTATTTCAAATATTTCAACGTCGTCTAATAATGTAAAAATCGATGCGATAGAAACCGGAAAAAAAAAAAGAATCGATTCTAAAACGACGAAATAACAGTAAGTCGTTAAAGATGGCTCTTCTATTTTAAGGCGAGGAATCCGAGAAGAATCGGCATCCTGATCATCGCTGTATGGGTGATATCCTTAGGAATCTCATTAGCGCCTCAGCTCGGATGGAAGGATCCTGATTATTTGGACCGCATAGCCCAAGGGACGTGTCTCGTGTCGCAGGATACTGCATATCAGGTGAACGCTTCCGGAGAATTGCGAACGGATCCGAAACTTGCTCCGAAGCTTGATTATATTCGCGGCTATGACTTGTATTCGATGGAATTGCTTAAGAAAGTATCGACACTTCGAGAAACGTTACGCCAATTGTGGTTGATCGTAATGTATAATTTTTTCTTGCCTTTCTCAAAAATTCTTATATCAAAATATCTTCGCACGAAGATATAAATTTTTTCGTCTTTTCGATAAATATTCATGATAAATGTTGCTCATATCTAAATAATATAATTTTGAAAATACAAAATGTATCTTCTTTATATAACACATTACACACATTATTATCCCGAAGAGAAAATATATATAAAAATTACCTCACAGATCTTTGCAACTTGCGCGACGTTCTATCTTCCGCTCTTAGTCATCTTATTCCTGTATTGGAGGATATTTCAAGCGGCGCGAAAAAGGATCAGGAAGAGGCCCGGCACTATCCTTCAGCCGCCGCGTGAAAGAAGAGGCATCCTTAGGCTCGTTACGAGAAGGTAGTTTGTAGGTTTTTTTGCCTCCCTTTTCTGCTTCTTTATCACAAGATTCAGAATTATTTAGATCTTAAACAATAATGAAACATGTTTCATGATTGCAATTTTGTACACAGTTGCATTTTTCATAGTTGCAAAAAAATTTGAAGGGCTCGAGGGCTTTAACAACGCGTTAAAGCCACGTAGAATAAATCTCGCAAATGAGAGATGTTGACAAATGGTGTAAATCCTTCATGAGATTTAGGACACATTTTTAACAGGGAGATCATAATTTAATCTATAAATAAATATTCTTAACGCGCAAGACTTTATCTAAATTAGCATATTTTAAGCGTTTTTATCTCAATGGCCAGTGAAGTGCAGATCTTTGCTACGAACAAAGGTATGAGTTTACCTGTTGATCTGTCGCAAAAAGGATATTATCGCTGCTTAATAATTGCGTATTTTTAAGCTCTATCCCCTATAAAATACTATAGATTGTGCTCGATATTATAAGCATGAATTCATTATAAAAATTCTTGCGAGTTAAATTATAATTAATATTATATAACTATGTGTATATATGCTTTTAATATTTTCTTTAAAATAACTGTTATAATCATTTATTTTCAAATAAGTGTGTTATATTTTCCTGCTATTTCTTTGCTCTTCTATTTTCTGCTTCATAAGTAACGGAAAATAATTTGCCTATTTATTTATCATGCTTCGAAACATCTCGACAATATGCTCGCGGACTGGTTTCACATATTTCATATATTTTTTTATCTCATAATTCTCTCATATTTCTCAACTCTAACTTAATATATCTTTCTTAATTATTAAAGATATCATACCCCTATTATAGATATATCAAGAAATTATATAGCCTTCATTTAACATCGCTTCTATCGCTTCTACTTTAGGCGGTCTTTCATAAAGATGTCTAATATCACTGATCCCGTCGAGTCTCAGTCTCCACCATCATTATTCCCGCGATAACGAGCCAGCGACGAGAGAAACGAGCACCTCTTTTTCTCCCTTGACCGGAGTAACCCTAATTTATCTGGCCGTAGGCCCCGCGAAGAGTCGACGGCGTTCACCATCACGAGATCCACCCCGGATCACTCGTCAATCTCGCCGGAGAAGTCGTCGTCGTACAACGGCGCGAACGTCACACCGTCGACGACGGTGACACCGACAGCTGTCTCAACGACCACCACCACGACGATGTTGACGAATCCGACGAGCACGAGCCAGCAACAGCAGGTGGTCAAGTGTACGAAGCGCACACGCGAGACGATCGAGTCGAAGCGCGAGCGTAAGGCGGCTAAAACCCTGGCGATCATCACCGGTGCCTTCGTCGCCTGCTGGTTGCCGTTCTTCTTGGTTGCCTTGTTGCAGGCTACATGCCAGACCTGCGAGCCGCCCAAGCTCGTGGCCAGTGTGTTCCTGTGGCTCGGATACTTCAACAGCACCCTCAACCCCGTGATTTACACTGTGTTCTCGCCGGAATTTCGGCAGGCATTCAAAAGGATGCTGTGCGGTGGTACGCGGGGACTTCGCTGACAGTGGATTTAATTCCTTTGCCACGTGAGCGCGATCCAATGAGAGAGATATGCGTGAAACTTGTATATATATATATATGTACGCTCGCTACCGGCGTTTTCCTCGGTGTTGTGTGGTATTTCTGAATGCTCGAATCTAAATATTATATTAAATGTATGCACTCGGTTACATCTAAACGATAATATTAAAAGATTAATAGTTATAATATTTTTCTATCTTCTTAGATGATCTCTCTTCGAAGAAAATTGACGAGTATCTTATTTTTCTAATATAATTATTTATCTTGTTAATTTTTGTTATTAGGTGTACAACTTTGCTTCCGCCGTTTTCCTATAGGTGGCTTTAGCGGTAAGTAGTGGTCGAAATAAATAGATCATAGACGTCGTGCGATAAACTTGGGCATCTGTCAACATAACCCCATAGAAACATTAGTCGATTTGTGTCTGCATCATAAAGTTATTCTCGATTGAAAATCATCAGTTTACGAGCCAAATTCTCGTCATTCGCGGGAGGTTTCAATTTTCTGCTTCAATATGAAGAAATCTGCGGCTGAGGCTCATCGAATGCTCCCAAATACTTATGGTGAAGCCGCTATTAGCGAAAGAACGTGTCGTGAGTGGTTTCAACGCTTCAAGAACGGTGATTTTCACGTCGAAGACCGGCATAGCGGTGGAAGAGAGAAGGTTTTCGAAGATGCAGAATTGGAGGCATTACTTAATGAAGACTCGAGTCAAAGTCAAAAAGAATTGGCACGATCATTGGGAGTGACTCAACAAGCAATTTCAAAACGCCTCATAAATGTATAACCAGTTTTTTACAATAAAGCCTCGAATTTCGGAAAAAAAACCGGCGGAAGCAAAGTTGTACACCTAATACTTCTACTCTTTACATTTTTTGTTAATAATGTATATTTTTTTCAAAATTTTAGGATATATATCATTTAAATCGTGTTAATGTTTGTATCGATTCTATCAGCATCTAGACGCGATGGATGATATTCCACACAACACTACTCCTTCCCACAGCTGTTTCAGGTAATCAATGACTGCGCGTCGTTAATTTCATAGTCACTTTTAACGAATATGTCTCGTTGCCGTAAATATTAGTTAAAATTAAAATTAAAATTTTACTCGCGGCTAGCATTAATTATAGTTAATCGACAAAGGTGGAAACAATCCTGCGTAGAGTATTTTTGCGAAAACGCTTACTTGGAAGGATCAACGACAATGGTGCAACATTATTCGCGATTTTATTCAAAGTAAAAGTATCCAGCGTTGAAAGAGATATTCAAATTCACGAATTTATTCATCAAAATAAAAATCGGAACGCATTTTAACGCATAAACTGGCCGATACGTGTACGGCTATGTTGGTGAAAATTCTTATCGCTGAAAAAACATAAATTTAAGCTATGATCATGAATTCTTTTATCATAATGTAAAAATTAAAAAAAAAATATTTATTTATATGAGTATCTAAATGACGTAGGTGCTTAATTCATTAATTTTAATATATTGTTTGAACAAAGAAGAATGAGGGAGCTTGATGACCATAAGCGACTATCAAAAATTTTATTTTAGCACCTATATCATTTAGCCATACATTTGTATAATTTATGAATAGTGGACATGCGAAAATCGAAAAGTGAGTGAGACAAATCTTATATTTTATCGTCCAGTGAAGATTCCTTAAAATGCGCTTTGACGATATGAAAAAGTCGCGAGCAATGCTTGCTCCGATACGTAATTGTACAGTATTGTGTAAGTACGCGAATAGTATTTAGCGACCATACTTCCGAGCATTACCATTTTAAAATAGCTATGTATAAAAATTTTCAATCTTGACTCGTCTCCAAAGTATATATAAATAATGGCAAATCTAAATGTACATTAACTGAAACGCGCGATGAAGCAAATACATCATGAGCAATTATGTGACCATGACGGATTCTCTCGCGAGGATTCTGTCGCGATTGTGTATAAATAAAACGTTTAAATGTATAAGAAAGCGCAGAATCGTAAATTAGGTACACCTTACGCTTTTCAATTTGATTTGAGATTAAAAGTACTTGGGGGAATTTTCTCAGTTACGTAAAAGATTCTCGCCGCCTTATGAAGGTTTTGCTTACGCAACTTTTCTCTCGTACAGAGTTTTATAATACAAAATAAATAAAATACCGATACAAGTAACAGAATTGAATAGGAAAGGTTGGATTATTACTACAAGCAAATTTATTTTTACGAATCCATATTAATGCGAACGCTTAATGTAGAGTAAATGAAAGATGATTAATAATTATAATAATAGGTATAAACAATAAAGAACATAACGATGCCGTAAAATATCGCGATAAACTCATATCATGAATATCCTAGAATCAAAAAGGTCAATCACAAAAAAAAAGTGATCTCTATTTAAGAAAAAAATTAAATAATATTCGAAAATTAACTTTAGCCTTGCCATTCAATTCTGCATCTTATAACGAATGTAATATTTTAAATTTACGCAAGTAATAATGTATGTAACATCTATACTATGATATTACTACGTAATATGGCGAATTATGTTTAATTTACAGAGCAACGACTGATTCGGATCTATGTCCACATATTAAATGAATAGGAATTGAGAAATAATTCTTTGCGTTTGTAATGTCTATTTCCAAATGCCGAATAGTGTGCACGTGCATTCATTTTATTTCTACATTTATTTACGAGCTATTGGACTCGCTACTTAGAGAAATAAACATAGTTCTAGATTAATCATAATAATATGTTAGGCAGATTGTGATAAACGGCGACAATAGCTTTTCTTTTCGTCAGAAATGATAAGACTTCATTTTATCAAATTAATTTTCAAATATACGAGAACATAAGATAATGCTTTCTCTCTTGGAAAGTTACATAACAAATAAAAATAAAAGATATTTTCTAATTTATTCTTTGTTTGAACTTGTGGCAATTTTATTTTAACAATCGTTACATATAGTATCTTTCTTTTAACGCTATAAATAATACATTTATTAAATGCAAATATTAATAAAAAATACATACGTATACAACGCAGAAAGAAAAAAGTAATTGTCAGTATTAACAAAGAACAGTTAAATCGCTTTAAATAATTTGTGAGCGAATTCTTTTTATTTCTGACGACATTGTTGCTGAAATAATGACGGCAATATCGGATACGCTTGCGCTATATCTAATTATGTCAGCGGTCGTCGTTCTATTTGCACGACATAATTAATAAAATAACGTTTTGTTCGTGTTTATTTTTTATGTAAGTCTCCAAACAGAAGAACAAAACGTTGTCCGCCGAGCATTTTTAGCAGTTTCTAGTGAAGATAAAAAGTCTCATAAAAATAATAGCTTGGAAAAAAAAAATTATTTTACAGCTATTTTTATTACGACTATTAAAATGTTCGCGAAAGATTATAACGGCAAATTATTGTGTTTGATGTAAATGTAATTTAATATCAAAGTTGAAAAGAATCAGCGTCTCTTAATAATGCTTAGCAATTAGTTAAACGATCGATAGTGCCGCTCGGTTACTAAACAAATACATAATGCTTGATGCGGTTAATACTCATTAATAACATTCTGTCACACAAAGTGCCATAACAAAATTGATCGTAAGCAATTTATGTTTGTGATGATATATACTACAACGATATGTGCGGCAAAATGTTCAGCGGATATCGGGTTGATCACGTAACGCTTGTAAATCGAAGCAGCCAGCCATCGATCGCTCAGTAACATCGCTTCCCGCAAATATTGTTTCGTTATGTAAGCGACACGGATAGATAATGTTATAAAGTTGATAAAAAAAGTTATGAGAGCATATCGAAATGGAAACGTGTTCGCGGGAAAATATCAAGATAAAACAAATTACAGAGTATCGGGGTGAGAATATTATCCAGCGAATTCTAACAGCGCGTAATTATTCGCATGATAATTTGTTGACATAAATGCCAAGTATGTTCACTTGAAATCTTATGCGAGAGCATCAAGCAAAAACAAGATAAAAGGAGATAGAGAGGAAGAAGGGAAGTGAGAGAAAAAGCAATAGAAAAAGGAAAGAATGAAAGATGGAAAGAAAGAGTTAGAGAAAAAAAAAAGGGATATATTATTTACAACGATGCTTCATGTGTATAATATCCTTGCAATCGTAAAGTGAAATAAATGACGGAAAAAAATTTGAAGAAATTTACTTGAATGCTGTATTTCATGTATTGTATATTTATAACGTCTACATACAAATATCGATCTCTTTCTGTGGTTTTATTGCGAATTGTCGCAGAAGTAACGTTGTTTCTTACTTTTTCTCCCATTCCATTATTGACATCCAACTTTTTCGATCATCATCTATCACTCGTGTAAGATATCTTTTCAACTCTCATATAAAAAAAAGAAAGAACATATTTAAGCGACATCTAAAAGATTGGTACTCATATTGTATCTCATATTTTGCTCTAAATATGACCGTTCTAAGATATTAAACAAATGTATCATGAGAGCAGATGAAAATATTTATCATTAAATGTAAAAAAAAAATTTAGAATTTGTTTTAAATCTTCTTACGAAAATTTTTCCGATTATTTGCATAAAATGCTGCAATTGAGATTTAGAAAAATCATAACGCGCGTGATATTCCTCACGACGATATTCACACAGGATTTTTTGTGCATTTACGAATTAATATGCTATGACATCGAGATTGCCATGGAATATCCGTCGATATAATTATAAGATTCCAAATAAACGGTTAGTATTCCATCCTGTCTCTCTATGCACTAATTCAAGCACATACTGCAATATTATATAAGAGATGCAATTTATTATATATATAAAAAAAAAAACATAGTAAGTGTAAAATATATAACTTATAATATAATTTATATATAATTACCATTTATTTTTAAATAAAAATTATTTTAAATTCAATTAATTAAATTGAATTAAAACTTAAGGGAAAGGACGATGATTTAAAAATTCTAAAAAATGGTATGATTAAAATTAAATGATTATACAATTAATTATTTATCGTTGTCTTGTTAGAACATACAAAAATAATTACCTAAATATAGACGATATATGTAAAATAATGAAATCACAATGTGTGGGGATCTGTGTGTTCAGCGTAGTATTTTTTTCCATCTAAGAGTCTTTTAAGAAGTTATAAGACGAGTAAGATATTTTGAGGATCTGCATAGAGAAAAGATAATTCGTCAATTATATCATCGCTACTAATATTTTAACATTAATTTTATCTAATTTCAAATACACTAACATTCATAAAGGACTCGACGTTTAAAGTGACTACATAGCCGCTCGACATTTTAACAGGTTTGCCGGCACGCATCATTATTATTATAAGATCTTTCATTACTCGGATTCTTAATTTCGTCCAATCCATCTCATAAATAGCAATGCCGACGTCGATACTCTACGAGAAAATAATTAAAACAATTATTATAGATTAATTTGCTAATATAATATAAATGACAATTAATAATTTTGACTTAATGTTATTTCGAAAAAATACATCTTCCCCATTTTCCCCTCTTTTTTACTTGCTAAATATTTGTTAACTAAGAAATGCTAGATAATTCGATTGTTTCTCTAAAAAGAAAGTGAATTTGTATTTAGAATCGATAATTAAAACAAAGTATTGCAAAATTTGCAATATCACCGATGTGAATAATTGTTAGTACATTTTATAATTACTTTAATTTGATATTATATTTAGATTATATTAGATACTATATTTGAGATACTACAATTAATTAATTTGATATATTATATATTCTATTAGGTGTACAACTTTGCTTCCGCCGTTTTCCTATAGATGGCTTTAGCGGTAAGTAGTGGTCGAAATAAATAGATCATAGACGTCGTGCGATAAACTTGGGCATCTGTCAACATAACCCCATAGAAACATTAGTCGATTTGTGTCTGCATCATAAAGTTATTCTCCATTGAAAATGTCAGTTTACGAGCCAAATTCTCGTCATTCGCGGGAGGTTTTAATTTTCTGCTTCAATATGAAGAAATCTGCGGCTGAGGCTCATCGAATGCTCCCAAATACTTATGGTGAAGCCACTATTAGCGAAAGAACGTGTCGTGAGTGGTTTCAACGCTTCAAGAACGGTGATTTTCACGTCGAAGACCGGCATAGCGGTGGAAGAGAGAAGGTTTTCGAAGATGCAGAATTGGAGGCATTACTTAACGAAGACTCGAGTCAAAGTCAAAAAGAATTGGCACGATCATTGGGAGTGACTTAACAAGCAATTTCAAAACGCCTCATGAATGTATAACCAGTTTTTTACAATAAAGCCTCGAATTTCGGAAAAAAAAACGGCGGAAGCAAAGTTGTACACCTAATAATTGAAGACTGATAGCATTATGTCTTCCAGTGCGTTTAAAGAAATAGAAAAATAAAAATGGACGCAGCGAGTTATTTTATATTAACAATCTAAAAATCCCAACAATTTTCTACCTTTAATGTCACCTCGTTGCCATACCAGCAATAAAGAAATATTTGCATGAGCATGGAGCACAGATAAGAAAACATGTATGCAAAGTCGATGGTAAATAATGATGTCATTGTAGATAGTCTGTAGACGCTCATGCAGAGGACTAGAGAGATGAGGGAAAATTGAATGAACATTATCACTGTAAAGACTGCATTGACCGTGTGCGCAAATCTGCAGTTTATATAGAGTTTCTGTTATTATTTCCATAAATTATTTAATTATTTATTAATATATTGCAAAGTTAAGTAAACTAATTAATAAAAATGGATAAATTAAGTAGCACGATAGTATTCAATCGTTAAACTTGATAGCTATATATTAATAGCGTAAAAAAATAATTAATAAATTATTAAAAAAAAAAGATAACCTTTTGTGTATATTTTTATCATTGAAAAATCTATAAAATCTATAATTACAAAGGATTAAAATTCTCATTCTATTTTTTAAGTCGACATAAATACTCACTTATAAATATAAAGATGATGATATATCAGATCCCGAATGATTGCCTTCTCGCGTGCTATCAGATCCTCGTCCGATTTGCTATTTTTTTCGGCTTCTGTCAGCAATACCGGCAATATATGAGCGCGATGGCACAGAATTTCGAATTGAGCGCAAGTTTGGATCATCATACCGGAAATTAGCGTCTCATGCGCGACACTGGAATTTGCGCATAACACCAAAGCCACGCATTGGAATATCAATGTAGGCAAGAAGACATATATTGATGATAGATCGAAAGGCGCCCATCTATATATAGGCAAGCTACGCGTCTTCAGAAATATGTAAAATTGTGCGAAAGTCGCGAATATTGCGCTGGACTCATTGAGAATCTCGCAAGCGATCGTAAGCCGTCTACAAAATTTATAAATTATCTATTAAAATAAATCTAAGAAATGTATTTTTATAAATATTTATATACAGGTCAAATTTTCTTAAGTTATTGAAATAGCAAATTATTACATAAATTGCTTAAAAATATTGATACCCAAAATATATTTTGTTTTTAATTTTTATACTTTCTGTTTAATGCAATATCGCTTTATTGTAACAAGGGAGATAACTATTATAAGATAAATAAAACAAAGAGGAAAAGGAATCGGAAAAACTATCTTCCAGTCAGAGTAAATGATGTGTGAGGTTACTCTTGAAAAATTAGTTTGCGAATTAAAAATAAGAGTGAGAGAAATCGGGAAAAAAAAACCCGTTTCAGTTTTGTCCGATATATAATAATTTTTACTCGCGCGCGCGCAAGTAAAAATTATTCACAATTAATAAAATTATTTTGTTATAATCTATTTATATAATAATTATATACTTCACGTGTCGATCAAATTTTTCTCGTATCAATATTTCGTCTACATCTCTGGCAATACAATTGTCCTTCAACAGCATCTTGTCCAAATCGATGATCTTTCCGCGACGTATATAGAGATGCACGATTTTGCAGGAAACGCCAAAGATGGAAAGGAACAGATAGCATTTGTCTACGAATTCCTCCAGGCTCGCCGATAAAAAAAACGTGTCAACTATACCGTAGAACACGAACAATTGCAATAAAACAAACATAAAAACAGAGTAAAGATTGTACATGGAATATTTGAACGAGTTGACAGGAAAATTCACCGGTCGCCAGTAGCCGGTGTAAGTGAACAAGGCAAATGACACCGGAAGTATATGCATTATTCTAGTCTGCGGCACCACTATTCCTATACCTCGATTGTCATTGAATATATTGCGAGTTTGTTTCTTAATAATAACTTCTTTATCAAAAGGAATTCTATATATCGTCCTTGTTGTTATAAATTAATTCTTTCGTCTCGAAACGGAAAAGCTTTCAGAATATTAAAAGTCAGAAGTATTGTAGTTTCTCGGAGTAAAGAAGCGATCGATAGAAGACGATCTATATTACTGACGATAATTTTCTAATATAACGAACTTTCTACCCGCGTCTATATTTACTGTTCATCGTCTCTCGCAGTAAGAATTTTTATAATGATATAGCGAGACATAGCTATATTATTAATGATATATTATTATCCCCTACCCGCATTGCAATATCTTGTATAACAACTATCTATTACATGTAATTAACATGTATTATCTATACTATTATACATTTGCACGTAAACAAATTATTCATCTATAAAATTACTTCTACTAATTGCAACATAATTATTTATAACGGTTTCGAAAAAAATTGAATAGGAGAGAAAGAAAACTTGGAACAAACAGATGGCAAAATTATATCGCATATATTTCTTTTCATCTTACAATTACAAATTGTCTATTGGTTTCATAATATATTTAAGTTCTTAAATATACAAAAGAAAATGTGTTCTACAAGTATAATGTGTAACGCAAGAGCAAAATTTTTTTTGCGATCAAAAATGAAATTCGAGTGAGTATAGTAATTCTTTTTATATATTGTACACAAAAACATATATGCGTAAAATATAATTCAATATCACAATTAAAGATCAAATAAAAATATTTAATTTGTTCTGTGCGAATAATATTAGAGAGAAAATATAATTTACTTTTTGATATATACAAATCACAGTTGAAACAATTAAAAAAGAGATGGAATTTTGAGGAAAAAAAAACTCTTTAACAAGTAGACGAAGAAATAAGAGAGAAGGAATAAATCTAGAAAGCATTACCAACAATAAGAGAGATAATTTCTTATTTCTTATTTATTTTATTTGTTATTTGTAGAATCCACAAATTTATTTCTAATCCACAAGTTTATTTGCATTTATGAAAGATTTATTGGAACAAGAAAAAATTTATTTAATAAGGATTTAAATTAACACGTTTCATTGTTATATAATACGTGTATTATTAAATTATAATAAACACGCGGCTTATTGGAAAATCATGGAAAATTGACATGAAACGTATCAACTTTATATTTTGATTATATCGGCCACAGATTTTTGCAAAAGTATTTCATTGTGCGACGAATTGATCAAATAAAATTGCAAAACGTTCGCAAACAAAAAAATAAGTAGATATCTTTTTATATAATTATATTAATAATGTTTTACACAAAAGGGTATATTATTAAAACTTTTGACAGATTAACCGAGCCTCTATTAATTTTCTTATAGATACATCTGTATCGTTAATGTTAGAAAAATAAATTTAGAAAACAAATTCCCTAATTATAGATAATTAAAATAAATAAGTTAATAAGATTGATACTTTTATTCCAAAAATAATAATAATTCATTATCGTAAATATCTTTTACACAATATATACAATAAAAAAAATTTTTTTATTCCTTAAAATTGTTTTATCAAGAACAATTAGTTTTGTTAGCTATTGCCTTTTCCTTTTTTCTTTTCTCTATCGAAAATTACATTTATATAATGCACGCGCCCGTATGCGCATAAAAATATTTTGAAATAATATAACATATTGATATTCATATATAGTATTATTTACTGAAATAAAAAAGGAGATCACTCACAGCTAATAAAATATATAATTAAATTTATATATGAGACATGTCTCTAATTTATGATTGTAATACGATCATACATTAAACAAACTTTTACCGACAAAATGATTGTTACTATACATAATTCTACATAGCTTCTAAGACTACGCAGGTGGCGATACTAAATAAGGTTTAGTAGACATCCTACGAAAAACGCCTGAACAGCCGCTTTCAGGCTTCACTTTGCTAGCATGTCAGTTTGAAGATAATTATACGAAAGAATTCATAATTTCCGACTGTTGGTAAAATATTTAGAATATACAATATATATCACAAAAGAAAGACTGTAATAAAAATTGTAAACCTTTGTAATTTTTTTATTTTAATTTCCTTTCTCACACGTGAAAAAATATATATTTTATTTGTACATAAAATAAACTATACTAACTATAGCTTTATATACATCCATCAAAATATTTATATATTAATATATTAGTATTTAATATACAATATTGATTTATAATGCATTTTTGTTTTAGGAAACTCAACACTGTCTACGTAAAACAGTATCATTCTCGTTGTCCTCGCTCTGTCATTTTCCGCTATTGTATTCATGATCCATATAACCGCACGCATAGTGATAATATAGCTGCAAATGATATATTATTTTCACGGTTGGCGTGCTTTTGACAACGAAAGAGAAGTACAAGAGGATAGATACGAATACCAGTCGTCCGTTTATATCGATTTTGAACCCTCGTTGGCGTCAGATGTTGTAACAATCGAATGACGTCGTTATACAAGAGCGTGAAACGTGCAAAAAAATTTTGCTTTCTTACTTTATTACGTCACTATTTTATTATTTTATTAATTGTCCCATATTTTTTAATTTCACGATACATTATTTCTAGCTCATGCCATAAACAAATGGCAACCTTCACAGTCAGAAAAACATAGAAAAATAATAACATAAAATATAATACATATAGTTACATTTTTTTTCCCCAAAGAATCTTTAAAGAAAAACAGTATAATTTTTATATAGCAATTATCTGCTTTATTATCGCTAATTTATACATGTAATGTGCCGGAAAAGAAAATACATTTTCTTATGTTTCTTTTATAGTGACAGAGATATAGCACAGAAGAAAATGAAAACATATGTAAACGAATTTTATATATAATTCTATATATTTATATATAATTTATATATAGATTTTTTTCCCAGGATGTTAAGTGTCAAAGAAATTTACCGCATACGTCTAACAGTAAGACGAAAATCACGAACTCGTGTTAAATAGTTTGACAATTGTAAGTAGAAATAATTCATTTTCAAAACGATACGCATAAATGTATCGGAGATGCTTTCAGAAGCATAATATAAAGCATAATAATGTAATTTATTTTAATTCTCCAAGCGAAAATTGAACTAAATTAAAGGAAAGATATTTGCCGCGACGACCCCGACAAGATGGCTACGGCACTGCCTATTCGCGCGACTACTAGTCGCTCCTACGCTCTGCGCCGCGTCAGTACATGCGGGCTCGCCGCGGCGTGCGAATCACGTCTTTCCGAAGGTGTACGTCTTCATATCCCGTCCAGCGCACTTTACAATTCTTATCCCTTCTCGTTAACTCGCGATAACCGCGTTCCAGGTCTTCGATAAGCTGCTTGAAAAAATTGAACGCGAATTCTCAGCAACTTGTTCTCAAGACATTCAAATCGGCGATCAAAAATCGAGAATCATGCCAGCGGACGCCGAACTCAGCAACCTGCTCAACAGACGGCAAAGGATCAACGACGAACTCGAGGAGGGTAAAGAGGTGAAGAAGCAATACAAGTTCGTAAACGTTTACACCGAGTTCCATGAGTTGTCGCGCCGCGAGATCAAGCAATACGAGCAGACTTTCAACAGGTGAGATTTCTTTTTTATTCATTAGTTACGCGCCATTGCGATCGAAAAACATCACTAACGCGTTTAACATCTCAAGGTTTAGTTTTATTATTTTATAATAGAATTTGTGAAATATTAATGGAATTTTTCAGATAAAAGATATTTTCTTAAAGTATAATATATTTTTATCATTACATATATATTTTATATCACAATATTATTAATGCAAAATAAATACTGTATTATTACATAAACATATATAAGAGAGAGAAAAAGAAAGAAAGAAAGAAAGAAAGAGAGGGAGAGAATATATATTCTTCTATAAATATTCTATCATAAATATATATAAATTTTTCTATATATATTAGGTGTACAACTTTGCTTCCGCCGTTTTCCTATAGATGGCTTTAGCGGTAAGTAGTGGTCGAAATAAATAGATCATAGACGTCGTGCTATAAACTTGGGCATCTGTCAACATAACCCCATAGAAACATTATTCGATTTGTGTCTGCATCATAGAGTTATTCTCGATTGAAAATGTCAATTTACGAGCCAAATTCTCGTCATTCGCGGGAGGTTTTAATTTTCTGCTTCAATATGAAGAAATCTGCGGCTGAGGCTCATCGAATGCTCTCAAATACTTATGGTGAAGCCGCTATTAGCGAAAGAACGTGTCGTGAGTGCTTTCAGCGCTTCAAGAACGACGTGATTTTCACGTCGAAGACCGGCATAGCGGTGGAAGAGAGAAGGTTTTCGAAGATGCAGAATTGGAGGCATTACTTAATGAAGACTCGAGTCAAAGTCAAAAGGAATTGGCACGATCATTGGGAGTGAATCATAAATGTATAACCAGTTTTTTACAATAAAGCCTCGAATTTCGGAAAAAAAAACGGCGAAAGCAAAGTTGTACACCTAATATATATATACATTTTATATACATTATAAAATGTTTAGGTAAAAACTTTCTCTCTTGGTTTCTCTTGATTGAAATAAAATTTGAATATTCTTTGATATGAAGCAAAAGAGACAGTCGCTTAAACGTATATACCTGCGACTGTTAAATATTCAGACTATATATAGTGTTATCAACTTAATAAGCGTATTCTGTCTAGCTGCTTATTTTTACGAGTCAGCCTGGAATATACACGCATGTGTAATCAGATGGAGATAAATAATTTTTTTTTCATGTCACGAGGTTTATCGTCGCCGGGACAGAAACGCGCGTCGTTAACGGCGAACATTTTTGAATCAATAGACTCGCGTGATTGTAAACAAACTTATTCTACAACGTGATCGCCGACATTACGATCATTATCAATCTCTTTCAACGATTCATTCGGTGACTCATGGAAAGAGAATATCTTTAAGAAGAGTGTTTTTTTGTAAATATGGTGCACAATTTAAAAAAGTGATATGATATTTTATCTTATATTTTTCTGTAACATAATCCCTATATCTATTTGCTTATAATCATTCTTGTTCATAATATACTGACATATCATATCTACGATATATCTATTTACATATATTATAACAGATAATAAAAATATTATGGATAAAAGAAAGTTGAATTATTATGTACGAGCAAGCTCGATCGAGCTTGAAAGATTTTAGATTCAATTTCCCCTTGGTAATTTGTGCAATTGCGCGTCAAGCATGCGATATTTTCCTTTGCAAATTCTCGTTTGCAGATAGGAGATCCCTCTCACGTGACGCGAGATTTTTCCTAGTTAATCTGACAACATCCCGCAGTGAGCTATCATCACCATTTAATCGTCCGATCGCGCCCGTCTTTTATGATAACAAACTTTGTTACGGAAGCTATGAAAATCATTTAGGTATATATTACAGCAAAATTACACACACACATATCGCAAAACCAAATAATCGATACCAAAAATATAATTTATTTGCAATAATCGGATATTTAATTATAACCTCCACGTGTAGTTTACGTATCTCTCTTCTAAAAAAAAAAAAAAATCATCATTTTTCATCGAAGGATAATTTTTAAAATATGGATGTTTCGCCTTTCGCGTACGTCCTTGCCCTCGCAATAGCTGCGAAGGTACCTGAGCACTAAGATACCCACCCTCTTCTCTGGCCGCGTTGTCAGACCTGCTACCAGGTTGACTCCGAAATA
The DNA here is from genome assembly GCF_030449975.1 of Polyergus mexicanus. Taxonomy (NCBI): domain Eukaryota; kingdom Metazoa; phylum Arthropoda; class Insecta; order Hymenoptera; family Formicidae; genus Polyergus; species Polyergus mexicanus. Next base: position 363,485 of record NW_027223326.1, on the reverse strand, counting down.
CCTACCTACTCCGAGACACAAAGGGCGTAGATACCGGGAACGAGGGGTGGGGTGGGTGGGGGGAGGGGGACGCGGCAGGAGGCCTGCAGGGACCCTGAGGTCGTCTGCCCTCTTCGCGTTGCCTGCGTTTCTTCTCTCGAAGAAATGCACGTCACGAATCTCTCGACGTTTGCGGTTTCGTAATGACGGAGCATGCCGATTCTCCACGTCTCTGCGATTTTCTCCTTTCTCGGCGCCCCTTCATCGGAAAATTACGTCTTTCCTCTCTCTCTCTCTCTCTCTCTCTCTCTTCGCGTTTTCTGTCAATAAATCTTTAGGACGCTTTATAACCAGCGAGACAGATAATCGACAGTATATCGCTGAATAGATGTCAAAGAAGGTTATTCGTTCTTCGTCGAGAGTTCAGAGAGAATTTGAGGACAAACGACTGGAAAAAAAAAAGAACTAAATTAATAAAAATAAAATTTATGAAGAAAATAAGAAATTGGAGAGAACATAATAATTTATTAATCCTTAAAGTACATTATGCGTAAAAAATTTTAAATAAGAAGATCAAATGATGATTTTCACAAGATAGCTTAAACGGGATTCTGATTCATTGCTCGAAGAGATCGAGCATTATAGATATTAATCTGGAGCCTGATGTGTATATCGAAACGAGAGACGCGGATATTTCAGAGAAAATACGTCGCCGTATTTCTACGATTTATCGAGAGACCCCGAGGTTACAAACGTAACCGGTTTCGCGGCGAAGAGACAAGGACGAACTTCTTGGACAAACGCGCGGACACATAAACGAACAACAATCATCGATCCTTCCGGATGACGTATCGCAGCACGCATGCAGGATGCACGCACGTGCGCGCTGCGGGCGACAGAGAAATTCTCGTGCCGTTATTAAGAGATTTTCACCTCGCGGGTATTTAAACAGAGAGGAAAAGTCGATCCTCGATCGGGGGGGGGGGAGGGTGGAGGGGGGTCGCAATATGTTTAAGTATCAAAGTGATATTACTCTTGTGTGCGAAGTAAAGATATAATTATTACGTATTAAAGAATAATTATATTACTTATTAAAGTGCATTTATTAAAATTCTCCATAATATTCTTGTAATTTTTATATCGACTAAATTTAATAATTGTTACTTCGTACGCAGTAAAAGATAGTATTTTTCAGTTAGACGAAACAAAAACACGGCTATCGATACCTTTGCCGCGCACAGTTTATCGGTGATCCGCGATACGAACGTGTTCCCCTTCTCGTTCACTTTATAAGAATCGAGAGAGGAAGAAAATTAATTATTCTTTTAATCAGTAACTCGATATATTCATCGGGCGGAGCTTGCCTATCGCGGACGAGGCTAAATATACAACGTCTCACTGCGATTTTAATTCGGTGACACGCGAGATAATACTCGGATGCGTTCACGTAGGTTGGCGGCTGTTATCTATTCGACATTTCCTGTACAACAGACACAGATCACAGTCGAAAATGTCTCCATTGGATTCTCCCGAGAAATTTCCTACGGAGATTCACAGGAAGCACTTTGGAGGGGCTCCGAAATCGGAGCCCCTGATTGACCCTTCAGTCAGATCGTAGACCGAAAATTCACATATCAATTAACCACTTAAATCGCGTAAGTAATTTAAAGAGCTCGGAAGTGAGCGTAACATCCGGTGTCCCCGATTGTCAACTGGTTGTCTTTTCCATCCTGTATTGCCACGAATATAGTATTGATCCCATTAATTTAGTAAATTTAATTTGCTACAAATAACATCGATATCAATTCTTTGAATAATTTTTATTATATTAGGTGTACAACTTTGCTTCCGCCGTTTTTTTTCCGAAATTCGAGGCTTTATTGTAAAAAACTGGTTATACATTTATGATTCAAAGTATTGTCCACTCCCAATGATCGTGCCAATTCTGTTTGACTTTGACTCGAGTCTTCATTAAGTAATGCCTCCAATTCTGCATCTTCGAAAACCTTCTGTCTTCCACCGCTATGCCGGTCTTCGACGTGAAAATCACCGTTCTTGAAGCGTTGAAACCATTCACGACACGTTCTTTCGCTAATAGCGGCTTCACCATAAGTATTTGAGAGCATTCGATGAGCCTCAGCCGCAGATTTCTTCATATTGAAGCAGAAAATTAAAACCTCCCGCGAATGACGAGAATTTGGCTCGTAAACTGATGATTTTCAATCGAGAATAACTTTATGATGCAGACACAAATCGACTAATGTTTCTATGGGGTTATGTTGACAGACGCCCAAGTTTATCGCACGACGTCTATGATCTATTTATTTCGATCACTACTTACCGCTGAAGCCATCTATAGGAAAACGGCGGAAGCAAAGTTGTATACCTAATATTTATTGTTTTTCAGAAATTAACTTCTGTATATCGTATGCATTTTTTAATACCGTGCTCAAACGTATGCGTGTATCATTAATTTCGAATAGTATACGATTTCGATAGGATAGAAAAATTTCTATGAAAAGATACATTCATTTATCGAGAAATTCCTATCGCTAAGTGCACCGTGACTTGCGCGAGGTCGAGAGTCGAGGTTTCTACGGCTCGATTGAATGCGTGCTTAACTTTCCCTGTTACAATGATACCGTAGCGAGATGTGATCGATTCACCTTTATATGTGCACAGCGAGACGACGACCTTAACCCTTCCGTTGCTAAAGTAGGGAAATGCATATATACATTCGAGATATATTCTCTTGGAATCGATATCTCCGCATACAATATAATATAAATTATAATTATAATACAATGTAAAATAGGAAATATTATTTGATATTTTTCCAGAATGCTTTCGTAAGAAATATGTTTTGGTAAGAAATATTTTCATATCGGAAATTTTCTTTGCGTTAAGAAATAATCGAATGGAAATATTTTGAGAAATTTTTAAGAGATTTTTAATTTTAGTCCTCTTCCATTTTTTTTTCTTTCATTTTTTAAGTACTAAAGGGAAAAAAATATTCTTAGACGCTTTCGTTGCATTGGCATCGCAAACCGTTATTTCTCGTGGCTGTTCTCGAAGAAAAATCGCGCGTTCCGAATATATAAACAGTATAAGAATTTATTCTACCGACTTGACTCGGCGACGATGAAAGGTGTACTCGGTATTCCTATCAGCAGCACCGACATAGACATTTTAAATAATGTTTCATTGATGGGAAAAGACATAACATTTCACACAGACGTCATTTGTCCCTGCTTAGGAAACACTTCCACGGCTCACAATGAGCGATGGGATTCTTTCAACTTCGCAGAATTCTAATTTGTACTGTATTATATACTTTTTTTCTTACAATTTCACATATTAAGTCAGTCCTATATTCTTCGTAAAGGAAAAATATCAATTAGTTATTAAAATGTGGAAACTTTTAGAATAGAAAGAAAATGCGATATTTTTTGTTTTTGTTTTTTATTTAAAAGAAAAAGACAATAACTTATACTTTCACGATAGAAAACAGTACTTGTCACACTTGCGATAGTTAACAAAAGACATGTTAATCAATTGTTACAAATCTTCAAATTTTCAGAATAGATTTAGGTCAATTTAATCTGAGTTTTTCTTACTCGATCGAGACAATATTATTTTACATATAAAATCAACATTTATCGTTTGCAATTTTTAGAAAAGGAACAGTTAATAAAAAATATATTTTTAATTAAAATATCCTATTATTTTTTTACTTCCGTTACATTAAATTCGTCATTATTTTCAATTCGATATTATTGCAATAAAAATCCCGTAAAAAAAAAGATTTGTTTTTCCTCAAATCTCTTAGAAAGTCTCATACGAACGTCGAGAATCATAAATCTCGCAATACGGGAAAAAAATCCTCGTCCTTGTTCTCGTCCTTGTCCTCGTCGCCAATTCGTCGGAATGACGTTCTTCATTGTTCCTCGAAGAACCAAGCTCCGCCGTATCGATCTTGGAAAACAAGGATAAATCGGGATCACCGTGCGTCACCTTGACCCGGTTTTCTCCTGGGCTACTCCTGAAAAAGGAATCGCGGAGAAACGAAACGAAAACGAAACGCTTACTGTCGTGCCGACCCGAAACGGAACGATCGCGATTTGAGTGATAATGAGATTGGGAATGCATCGGCGTCGTTACGTCGCGATCTAATTGCGTATCTTGCTCTATTATGTTGTAGCAATTAGGAAAAGAAAAGCATCGCATAAAATGGAAAGAAACGCATTGTTCCCATTTATGCGAGGAAATAAAATTTTTTCAAAAATAAATTTTATATTCGTAAAAAAGAAATCACGAATAACGTGCATGTCTCTCTTCATCAAATAATAATAATTATTTAAAGACAAACTTTTTCTTAACTGTAACTCACTAAACCTGACAAGATCATAATGATAAAAAAAGTAGTGACACGTTTAACTTTATAAAATTAAAAGAGAACTCTTATCTCAACAATGAATATAAATTTATATTTGTTTACTATGACATTTTCACACGATATATACAATTTTTAATTATGTTTTTATAAAGTCAATCAAATCTATGCCACACATTCGATGCGTTAACACTCGCATTGCATCGGCGCCTCAACACAATTCACGTTGATTGAAGCGTTTTACTCAATCAGTTAAAACTGTCTGACGAGAAGCGATTTCGACAAGCCGGGCGCAACGATCCAGCAACGTGATTGCAATGATCAATCAGATATCGAATCATTCGTAAAACAATATAAAAATGGAAATATTCACAGAATCGGAAATAAAAATACATAATATACATTCAATTTTCATTTAAATATTTAATGATAAAGCAACACACAATATTTAAATCTTATTTTTATAAGAATATGTTCACAATGAATCGTTATTTATTATTATTGTAGTATTGATTTGAGACATTGTGTAATCAGCAGATAATTTGTTTTAGATTATCGAAAAGAATTTATTGATTAAAATAGGAAATGAACATTGTTGTTTGATAAAAGTGCTGATTTTAATAGAACATATTTCATCTACGTATCTATCGCTTTTATCTTTTTGCGTCTAATCATTCTTATTGATCACTTTGCTTAACCGTGCTTATAAGTATATGGACCTTCACCTTCGGCATTCTCCCCTCTTTCTCCGTGAAATTTCTCTCAACTTTGAAGGAGAAAGAAAGAAACAAAAAAAGAGAGGGGAGAAATTATAAATATCACTTGTTGATATCTTGCAGATGAATATCTACAGAAAAATATTAGGTGTACAACTTTGCTTCCGCCGTTTTCCTATAGATAGCTTTAGCGGTAAGTAGATTCTCTTGGCAGATATAGAAATATTCGGAGGACTAAAGAACACAAAAGATTCTTGCTGTTGCGTTTGATTGTTAAATATAACGAGATCCAGCAAATATTGATCCTTTCAGTGGAGCAATTCTTCCTGATTGAAAGGATTTACCGTCCAGGTATCTTCCGCCTACACCGCTTCAATTTCCGGTGCCTCGCAGTAACGTAATTAACTAATGCGGAAGCAATTCCCTTTAACGTTCCGCTCTCCTGCACTTTAACGATCTTGAATCGAAAATGACGGCGGAATGGCGATTTTTCAGTCTCTTGTTTAATTAAGATTATGACAAAAGTATACGTATATTCAGGCAGACAAAATTATGACGAGCTATGGCGAGATATGACGAACGATCATCGATCCAACTGCGCATGAATGAAACTTGAACTTTGATATTTATATTCTCTAAAGCTTCTCGACTATATCTTATTTTTCCGTTTGGAACTATGCTGATATATTAGGTGTACAACTTTGCTTCCGCCGTTTTCCTATAGATGGCTTTAGCGGTAAGTAGTGGGTCGAAATAAATAGATCATAGACGTCGTGCGATAAACTTGGGCATCTGTCAACATAACCCCATAGAAACATTAGTCGATTTGTGTCTGCATCATAAAGTTATTCTCGATTGAAAATGTCAGTTTACGAGCCAAATTCTCGTCATTCGCGGGAGGTTTTAATTTTCTGCTTCAATATGAAGAAATCTGCGGCTGAGGCTCATCGAATGCTCTCAAATAGTTATGCTGAAGCCGCTATTAGCGAAAGAAGTAGTGTCGTGAGTGGTTTCAACGCTTCAAGAACGGTGATTTTCACGTCGAAGACCGGCATAGCGGTGGAAGAGAGAAGGTTTTCGAAGATGCAGAATTGGAGGCATTACTTAATGAAGACTCGAGTCAAAGTCAAAAAGAATTGGCACGATGGACAATACTTTGAATCATAAATGTATAACCAGTTTTTTACAATAAAGCCTCGAATTTCGGGAAAAAAAAACGGCGGAAGCAAAGTTGTACATCTAATAACATAATTGTTCTCTATAGATTTATCATATCGCGATATCGTAACACAGATCACAATTCAGCGTTTACACTGTTATAACGTATTCTCTTTTCGCGTATATAATTACAATTTTCAAAAATTATAATATATCCTTTTCAAATTAATTAAAATTAGTTATTTATAACTATAGAAATAAATCTATTTGTTTTTTATTGTCCATGTAAAGATCGTGATATCTGAATGATATCTCGATATATCATACAACAGACTAACGAACACAGAACACAATTTTATCCATTTCGAGATCACATCGTCATATTGGAAAGCATGCTCCATCCCGTGCCTTGGTACTTTCCATCCCTTACGCGGAAAGCGATTATACGAGTTTCCGGTGAAGCAAAGTTATGATATCCTGTCGAGAGATTTCGCGAATCTGAATACCGCCCAATCATTCCCACGTTTTCCCTCCGTTTTCACTCTCGCGCGTTAAGCATTCCCCGATAATTAAAAAATACAGAGATTGATACAGAGATATAGACATGGATCTATTTACGCCCCCTCCCCCCTCCCTTTCCCCATTGCTCTTTCATCAATGTTTTGCGAAATAGTTATGTTCTTTAAACATTCCACGAAATTCGCACACACAAAGTAATCTTTTTACAATTCAATCTATTTAAAAAATGTTAAATATTCTATATTTATTATCGTTGAACAATAAATATTTAAATAATAATGTAATTAAATTAATAATAAAATATAATTCTGAATAAATTCCATGCGCTGGAGGCTAAAATATTTTAATAGTTATCCCTAATAATGCTAAATGTAAATATAATGTCGCAATCCATGTCATATGTCTATTAATTTGATAATTTTTATCAGATTTATTTCGTCCCATGGTACATACGATCGAGTGTTTGACGGTGGGGTGCTTTCCACGAGAATTGTGCATATAAAATTGCGTGGCTCATTGTTTCTAACACAGGCGTGAACGCGATCCAGCTAACCTTTAGCTCACGTACGCCTACATTTTTCCACGCGCAGCAAGAGAGCGAAATTAATAATGTCAAGCGGTTAGGCAGTTATTTTCGATGATTGCACGACGTCATAAGTACCATCGGAATAAATCATTTCCGCTTTTTGCATTTACGACGACGGCGATACAACGTGTAATAAAATTCGAACAACGATGCTCTCATTGCAACGCGGTATTATTCTGGACCCAAAGTTTTTACGAAAATTCGAAATAGATCGATGAACTAAATTTTACAGTCGATTAAATCTGCCAGATCGAAGTTTCAGAGAATAGAAGATGCAATTTTTTTCTACAGATAAATATCTTGCTCAACCTATTTTCGGGCGCTTTCTACGAGAGAGACGTTCTAGTTATTAAAATGTTCTACCTTGTACATTGCGGCCACCACGAGACGCATTGGCTTCGTAATAAATGTGAAGAAAGTCGCGAATGTTAATGACGATCGAGTTAAGACAGTCTCGATTATTACTTGGGGAAGAATACAATTGTCATCCAACAGCTGATCCTTTCCTAACCTATCTATAATCACCAAAATCTATAATCACCTTCTCCAATTAAAATCGTTGCTTGTAATAAATTAATTTCTTTTTTTAGATTGCATTTTCTAGATTCTTTATATAAAAAAAAAAAAACAAAGACATAAATTTTTATGATACATAGTCTCATACGAAAAGACTTAGAATAAAAAATCGTCGCAGAGACTAAAATACATTTGGAATCTTATGGAAAATTAATATTAAATGCATCAATTAGCATTACTTTGCTAAATTTTCTTATATCTAAATTTCTTACAGTCCATCTTAGACACAAGAGTTTAACATATTTCATTATTAAAATTTTAATTTAATAATTCAATTTTATCAATTATTGTATGACCGTATTATTTTCATTTAACTTAATCAATATCACGGTGGACGTTTTCACTGTTTATTTTATGAAATCATTGAATTGACAACAACGCAATGAATTTTGTTAAGAGACGTTTGTGCCATTTTCTATCTCATCGTAACAGTTTCTTGAGTTTCACGAAATAGAGGAAGGCTCTATTTCTGGAGCGACTAGATTAAAACAACCTCTCTACCGAGTTTTCCAGCGAATTTGTTTAATAATCGCGCCTCGTTCGTCAGTAATGACAGTGTCCCGAATTCTTTTCTTCCTCCTATTAACGACTAGTGATTAGATTGCACGCGGTATCGCGATTAACTGGAGGCGACAAACTACAATATGTACGACACGTTTAGCTGGGCATCTCATTGACCAGCGTCATCGCGATGATTTATTCAAATGATGATTTATTGACGGGTCAATCGCTTAAAAATGCACTCTACTTTATGTAAAGAAAGGAGGTCGGTAATAAAATTCAACAGTCAGCAGAATAGATTAAGCTTTAACCGCATTAAGTATCTTATCGCATTGTCGATGATCGATCGATATAGTTTCACTATCAACAATTTTGACAACGCTATGCCCGGAATTTAAAATTAAAAAAATATTCTGTTGGAATAAAATTGCTTCGACGGTGTGAATAAGGAATAAAATATTCCTTTTCCGCACTTTAATTTTAGAACCAAAATACTTTTGTTTTATTAGTTACACCATTTCATTAAATATTGGGTTGAACGGAAAGTTCGTTCCGTTTTCTTCTAAGAGATGAAGACGGAAAAAAATGGCACGAACTTTCCGTTCGACCCGATAACTTTGATCTCATTTGAAAGATAATTTATAATTCTCTACAACTTTTGTTTCGATACCTTTTTTGTTAAAAGACGCACATACTTTCCCTGATATTTGTAAAAATGTAAAAAATAACCTGTGTGACTTCGGAGGATTTTGAGAGCTAACTTTTTAAGGAAGCATTTTTCGACCCACGTTTATTAACTTGTTATTCGATATTAAATTATCTTTCAAATGAGATGAAAATGATTGTAGTTCGCTTCATAGGTTTTAAAATAAACCAGTTTATATAAACAATTTTAAATGTACCGAAAACTGTTCTCTCGCCATTATCGACGATTACTCGAAAACCTATGGAACGAACTAAAATACTTGAGATGAAAAACTATGTAATAAAATTTTCGATTTGTAAATATTTTTATTCTAATCGTCGATAATTGTTGCAGATTCGACGATGGGCACGACGGCTACCTCGATCTCTCCGAATTAAAACGAATGATGGAAGTTTTGGGTGCACCGCAAACGCATCTCGGACTCAAAGCGATGATCCAGGAGGTCGACGAGGATGGCGACGGTCGTATATCTTTCCGTGAGGTTGGTTTATTTTTACGAATCTCTGAGAAATAGCTATTATCCCGGACTAATGAACAGTATATGATAAATAAACTATCGAATACGGTGATTAAAGAAATTATTTTTTTGTTTTGAGAAATAGAAAAAATATTTATAAAAAATAGTTAGCATATTTATTTAATACTATTTATTTATTTAATTGTAATAATATTTTTATTTTATTTTAACGTAAAGAATAAAATTATTTCATTTCTTATTTTACTTCGCAATAATTATATTTCAACAGGTCAAATAAGTTGATATATAATAAATATCTATTACCTTTTATGCGAATTATTAAAAAATTATCATACATTATTTATTAGAGACTCTTCAATTCCATTATTGTTAGACAGATGGTTTGGAAATGTTCCGCATTGGTTAGCACACTTTGTGCTGTCGGCTTTGAATGTGGTCGATATAAACATAAGCCGTAGTCTCTATGATCACCCTGATCAACATTAGGGTGTTTCTCGCAACTACGTTTGCGGTCGTTAAAAATATCGAACCGAAATAGCTTTCCTCTTATGTTAACCATCAAAAAACACGTGCGCTACGTATGATATTCCAGGAAGAGTAACAATTGATAGGAGATACGTTCTATTTCCAATAGCATTTGCCAATTTTCGTGAAAAATTTATTTTATCCCTCAGAAAATCTTTGCTTTGAAAATCTATATTATTATTTATTACAGAAAATATTGGAAAGATAAGATCCTAAATTTTTATTTAACGAATTAACATTTTTGTCAATTTTATATCCCTATTTTTATTCTTTTTTTTCATTATAGAGTATTAAATGATATAATTTCGATCAAACTCGCAGATTTATTTGTACCAAACGCGTATACACGTTATATAAATAGTAGACCCCATGCAATGTTTAAACTCACTCATTTATATATACACCGAGTATTCAATGATCGTGTTTATTCTCCAGGCATAGCCGTGCGTTAGAGAGGGCACGTTCTATTTCGGTTGCCCTACACGATGGAGTATTTTAACAACTGCCAAACAAAACTGCCGGCTATAAAAAGATGTGCGAAATTAAAATTCTTCCGTTAGAAGCAGACGATAATTGTAATCTCGAAAAATTAAGAGTTAAATCACATAAAAAGGATTGTATATTTAATTTTTAATGAAGGTCATGTGAAGGTCAACTTTAAAATCTTAAACGGAAACCCCCATTTTTTATTTAGTATTCTTGTAGCTGACCTCGAGAGCTTTCCAAAACATTATAATAAAGTATTTTCTCATTAAGTACTTTTTGAGTTATTTTATATTTTAATCTAACATATTTTGATATAAAAAGTAAAATATTTCGTAAAATATTCAGTTTTCGATAATTTTACCGTAATACTTCTATGTACAGAATAAAAAGACAAATTAATTAGTGCCAAAAAAAAACAAATAATTGTTTTAAAAAATACATTATAAATAATTTTCTTAAAAACATTTTTTTTTTATATATATATATACTAATTGATTTGTCTCATTATTCTGTACATAGAAGTATTACGGTAAGATTATCGAAAACTAAATATTTTACGAGATATTTAATTTTTTATATCAAAATATGTTAGATTAAAATATAAAATAACTCAAAAAGTATTTAATAAAAGAATACTTTATTATAGTGTTTTGAAAAGCTCTCGAGGTCAGCTACAAGAATACTAAATAAAAAATGGGGATTTTCATTTAAGATTTTAAAGTTGACCTTCACATGACCTTCAAATGATTTTCCAAGGTCAAATCATTGTCCACCATCTTATGGCCCCCTCGAAACCAAACAACTTTTGTCTGAAACATTTTTCTCTTCCGGGCTTGGTTTTTGAGATATTCGACTGGATGGATTAAAATGGGCCACCCAGTATATAATTATATAAAGTAACTATTAGTATCGTGCGAAAATGAACCGAATTTCTAATTTCAATCCTCTACAAACAATCAAGTGTAAACGTGAAATTATCGAGGAGGAGATTAACATTGCAATCGCTAGCCTGGCAACGGATCAATTATGCTGAATCGATGCAACGCGTCCGCGAGATTCCGGAGCGTGCGAAACTGAAACTTTCGCTCTTAACGCAATCCGCGCGCACCTCGCTATAAATACGTGTAAAAGCTGCGGAAAAAAAAAAAAGACCGTGACGTACGAGTATCACGTACCATTTCAAGGAGAGTGTCTCGACTTATAATACGAGATGCACGCACGCAAAGACAAGACGGTCGTGATATACCGTATTTCGCAAACAAAGCTCGCCGCATGCGAATCGATCCGCATACGTGATGCGAGCACGAGCGATTCGTCGATCCGCTCGTCGACTGTGATTCATTGCGCGATAGTCGAGTAGTTTGCCAAGCTTACTCACCTTCCTCTTACTCATCGCGTTATGAATTACCGTAAAACGCTCGCGAAACGTATCCCCCTTCTCTTCGTCGCGTCTTACATTCATTAAACGTTGCGTTTTAAAATTTCTTCGATCATATGAGCTTTTTTAACGGATTATTTTTCTGCGTTTCACCTTTCACTTTTTATTTCCTGCTTAAAGCGCCATCGACGAAGAATATTTTAATTAAATAGAGCTATTCGATCGGGACTCGATTACTTTATTTATTATTGTTATAATCGTGAGATAAAAGGTTTATATTATATATTTAAATACAAAATATATATCTCGAGAATAGTAATGGACTTGAATCGAATTATAATTGTATTTTCGAGATTGACGATTAAAAAATTAAATAATTTCTAACCTTTTTTAAAAAGACTTTAAGACTTTTTAAATCTAACCTTTTTTAAAATATTTTATCACAACTTGTATCATAACTTTGATTCATGTCTTTACAATGTATGATTATATTTCTTGTTGCAGTTTTTACTGATCTATCGTAAGGCGCGTGCCGGTGAGTTGGAACAGGATTCCGGATTGTGCCAGCTGGCCAGACTCACTGAAGTGGACGTTGATGAAGTTGGTGTTACCGGAGCTAAAAACTTCTTCGAAGCTAAAGTATATTTTCTTTTTAAATATATATATATATATATATATATATATATATATATATATATATCTAAGCAAATTTCTAATTCAATAGCTTTTATATTTAATAGATGTTCAGACCTTAAAATCTGCTTTCTTTGAATATTTGTTGCTTATATACTTATTTATAATTATTGTGTTTTTATTACATATTTAATATAAATTATGTAACATTTTTTATCATATTGCAAAAAATTATCATTTACTAATGTTGCAATTTACTAATACAAAGAGATGTAAATCTTGTCTCGTTGTTGCGAACGCAACAAACGCATTTCCCATTCACGTATGTGATTGTATTGTACATGACACATGGGACCAGGCCCAGATAGTTACTTCAGCGTGTCGCTCGCATTGAAAAGATGCATGCGTGAAAGCGTAACCCGAGTTGCACTTTGCATGCGCTCGAATTAACGCTTCCTTTTTCGCAGATCGAGCAGTTACGAAAGGCTTCAAAGTTCGAAGATGAGATTCGCATGGAGCAAGAGGAGCGAAAACGAGAAGAGGAGGAAAAAGCGGCGAGGCGAGAGCAGTTCCGGCAAAAAGCCGCCATCTTCGGCAAATAATCAAAAGAAGAAAATTATAACAGAGCGAAAGTAGCAGACTTGTCGTTAGAATGCAAAAATCGATTGCCTTAGATTGTTTAGATTTATTTCCGATTATGCTTGATATCAATGTCGTCAACGAACGGCTATACAAACCATTTAAATGCGCTTCAAAAAGCAACGTGAAATTGCGAATTTATCGCGATCTGTTATTAGACGAATTCAAAATGAGTGATGTAATCTCCGGTGCTATTTAACGCGCGGAAAACGATTTTATGTCAAGCGTCTCTAATTTCGCAAATAAACGAATCATTTCCGCATGTCAAACGATATCAAAATCTCAATTCAGCAAAATTTAACGCTTTCCGTGTTTAATTTGAAGACTGTGTGTGTGATGTATTTTTGCGATACTGTGCTTTGAATGTGACAAACGTTAAAGAGCCGTATCTTCAAAGCAAGACGAACGATAATAACGGGAACAATGAATTGTTTTGAATCATCACACAATTTTTGTATATTTATTATTTACACTACTAAATAATTTGACGCTTTAGCATTTACAATACTATATTCGAAATATATTAGGTGTACAAATAAGTTTCCGCCGTTTGACAAAAGTTGGCGCCACCAGTAAGTTATGGTTAAAATTGTCAGATGTAAAGCGTCCTTATCGTAAGATTGGACATCAGTCAATAACATAACCTTAAAATATTAGTGATTTTTTATCAGTATAATATATTCTTTTGTGTGCGAAAATGTCGAGTTTTGAGCCGAATAAGCGTCATTTGCGGAAACTTTTGATTTACTTCTTCAATTTGAAGAAATCTGCAGCTGAGGCGTATCGATTGCTTGTAGAAGCATATGGCGAGGCTGCCTTAAGTGAGAGAAGTTGTCGTGAGTGGTTTCAAAAGTTTAAGAACGGTGAATTTGACATCGAAGACAAAGAACGTAGCGGAAAGCCGAAAGTGTATGAAGACGCGGAATTGGAAGCATTATTGGATCAAGATTCGTGCCAAACGCAAGAAGAACTTGCACTTACATTGGGAGTGACTCAAAACATTAAGTTCCGTTCTTTCACAATAAATGCCCAATTTTTGATAAAAAACGGCGGAAACTTATTTGTACACCTAATATTATTGTTAAGAGTATTTAATGACGTTCATATAATCGTATATATTGATGTCAATTCTGTTGATAGAAATCAAAGTTTTGGAAAACTATTGATATCTATCATTCTGCACACATATCTATCCTATAGACATATAAACTCTGTTAGAGTTATTATTTTACGATAAAGATTTGCAAATCACAGATAATGTGCAAACTATTTTTACTTACTTTTTTATATAGCAGTTTTCACGATAATAATCATAGTATTGTTATAAAATAACGAATGGTGCTAAGCAAAGATGTAGAGAGAAAAAGATTAATTAATAATTACATAAAACATTTAATATACATGCAAATGTGAATGCAAGTAGAAAGAAAATTTCAATAAATTTTAAAAGTATTAATAAATATTGAATGACTTTTTATCGCGAATGTTAAAAGATTATTATAAGAAGACGAGATTAAATTTTGATTCTTATTGAATGAAATGTTAACGTTAAAGACAATATAAGACATACATAAAAATCGATATTGAAGATTATTCAAGAAAATGGCCTTAAAGACTTTCGAGTTTTCGATTAACGTAAGATTTGTCTAGGCGCGCGCTTGTACTTAAATTTTTATTACGCGCAATGGCCTCTTATTTATATTTTCTTTTTTAAATAATATTCTTTGTGACACATATTAAATAACATATATGAAAATATGTATATAGAATATAAAAAGAAATATGTATGGTTGTATATCTGTCTGCGTGAATGTTGTATACCAAGCCAGAGAAACATGTTTGTTTAATATTAAATTGACATTAATAAAAATTACATGTAGATATAATTACAAAAATTTAATGAACAGCAGATTTATTATAATTGCGCCAATTTATATTTCACTGAAAAGTGTAATGTTTAAATAATAGGAATAATAGAAGATCTTTTAAAAATTCGCCAAAATTCTTATTTCTTTATTTCGATGAACATTATACTTTGTAATAATAATATTGTGCAGATATTTTTATGGTCTTGACAGTATATTGTAATATGTTTTTATGATACAATATCATTTTTGGCGACATTTATCTGTACATATAATAATATTAGAAAGCCTCGAACCTTTTATTGTAAAAAGTGTGTGTAAGCTATAGATTGTAAATAAACTTACTTTATTGCGTCACTTATTTCTACGGATTTGATTAAACTAATTTCCGATAAGTTAAAATTGCATATTGAAAACTGCACTATGTTATTATAGTTGATGATATAAATGACGACTAAAGAAAAGTCGAAAATGAAGGAAATTATTAAACAAACATTACATGAGTTTACTCATTTTTTATTTTGAGACTCCAGACATTTTTTCTCTTTTCATATAATAAACAGACATTTATTGTCGGAAAATATTTTTCTTTATTTGCGCACAAATAAATTGTGTGCAAATATTTCACGTAATGTGCCGTAAAGAATTAGATAAAACTATATTATCGAAATAAATTTTTGGAAAAGAAATTCTATGCTTGAATGAAGTAGGAGCTTTTTTGTAGCTTTTGTTTCAATTTTAAAATTCTTAAAAACCTAATCGAAAAATTAGTTAATCGTGAAGAATTAATGCATAGATAATTCCTAAATAATCTAAATCAAAAAACAAGTATTTATATAATATTTATCATTTTTTATCGTACCATGTTTTGCTGCTTTTTAATTAAATTTTTTTACTCAGAGATATCTTAATTACTATTTATATGTGTATATATATACTACCAGAGAGAAGCCTTCTCTCTCTGGTACTACTCCATAGAGAGGCAAAGAGAAGATGAGAACGGCTTGCCGTACAGTGGCGCCTCTATATTCATTTGACAGCCGCTTGGAACTACATGGCCACAATCATTTTTCAATGCTACCGGTTACCGGTAATAAAATCTCCGTTTGGTGTGTATCCACGCTACATCTATATAATGTGAATAAGAAATATATAGCGAAATTTTATGAATTTATCAATATGTTTTATTAGCTAATACGCGTGATATCTTTTCATTCTATTTTATATACTACGGATACAGCGATATAATAGTTATTATTAAATTATTTTTATATATATAATAATAAAATAAATTTTTCTTTATCAATTTTCTTAATAAAATAAAAATATGTGTTGTTATTTTATCAATTTGGTTATTTGTATTTTTCAAATTACAGTTACATCACAATAAAACAATATAGTCGCTATCTGGGCGAATATATCAACATGACATAACACGATATACATTTTCATATTGAAAAGTTTCTTTCGCATGCTCAAGGCTCAAGGCTCAAGCTTCTCTACTGTACGTGTGTGATGTGTGGCGGGTGTGTGTGTGTGTGTGTGTGTGCGCGTGCGCGTGATGTGTGGAGTTGATCGGTTATTATCGTGTCGCTACTTGCCACGCGTTTCTGTTTTCTGTCGCTGCATGGTGTTTCGTGTTTCATTAGCATTTTTAGATTAAACGTTGACAGCGAAACGAGAAACGTAATTTTTTTAAGTCACTGTAATATTTTTACAGCTTAAAATTTTTATGAAAATATGTCCGCGCAAATGTGAACATTACAACGCAGGGATCGTGCGTGCGACTGGTAGATACTGAAATATTTTTATACAAGTTGCTCGTAATATTTTATTAGCGATACATTATTTATGAAGCAATTATATATCTTTCATGTCCGTTACGTGTGTATGTGTGTGTTTTTTTTAACTTTCATATTATTTGTCATAATCACATTTACAGCAAGAAATTAGCTTGTCCGATCTCCAAAAGGTTAAACTAATCTTTAATAAAGAGACTTATCTTTATCGAAAATGTCATTGGTGAAACGGAGTGATTCGGAAAATTTGGCAATATATATGTATTTATTGTCTTACATAATAAGTCACAATCCTTATATACACGTATATATACTAAAAAAAAAAAAAAGTCAGGCTATTTTTATAAAAATTATATTTGTGACGCGAGTATATGTAATATGTTTGTGGTCGACAAAAATCAAATCTCGATTTAAATATAGCAGACACTATATATATTTGTTCTAATTTACAATTAATCAGTATTTTAAACTCGTCTTTACAATCTACTACTATATTAATCTTACTTACTAATCGCGATACAATATTGTGTAATATTTATTTCTTATTAGAAAATTGTTGTTTTTTTTTTCGCATCAGACATAGATTTACAAATAAAGGTAAATTTACAGCAAAAATATAACTTTTCATGAAGATTTATACTAAAAATAATAACGATTATAAGAGAGATATTTATGAGCTTCATTTTTATATTTTACAATTTATATGCAATTATATTAAGAATTTATACCGGGATTACGAATACAAATTAAGTTTATACAGACATACAGATTTTCAATAATTTATTATATAATTTTTATTATTTTTTTCTTATAAAACAACAAACATTTGTAGAGTTGCAGTCACAATCGCTCTGAATCATGTCGCAATACGAAGACGTCATTCTGGAGGCCAAAGAAAAAGAAGAATGTTTGTCAGCAGAATTAGGAGGAATACGACATCGTATTCCATGGAGTGATCGTGTATTATTAAATAGTGAAATACCTGGTTTACATGAAGTTAAAGAATTATTGGACGATGACGACGCAAGTTGTTTGGCGGAAGAAGAAGATGGAGTCGGATGTCCTTTGCCTTCAACTCCAGAAGATGATCATCTCCTGGATTGCGAGGTATATTTATTGTTGTCTTGGAAGAGTATAAATGCAATTAACTGTTGAATAAACATTTATTGTGTAAATTATAGATGACCGAAGTACTGAAAGCAGGTGTATTGAGCGATGAAATTGATCTAGGTGCATTAGCCCATAACGCAGCAGAACAGGCGGAAGAATTTGTTCGAAAGGTAACAGGATATACTAATATTTATAGTAATACTATTGTAGTGTAAGAATGTGCTTATGTCGCTAAACAGTTGCAAAAAGTTAATTATAACAATTGAAATTAATCTCTAGAAATTGTAATCGGTATTCTTTAAAACTTAAATCTTTATGTATAGGTATGGGAGGCATCATGGAAACAATGCCATTTTCGAAACTTGCCAAGATGGTTGCAAGATAACGATTTTTTACACGCTGGCCATAGGCCACCGCTACCCTCGTTTTATGCATGTTTTAAAAGTATTTTTCGAATTCATACAGAAACTGGCAATATCTGGACACATTTGTTGGGTATATCTTTTTATCAATGCAGCATTAAGTAACATTGAATGTATATTGATATGCAATTTCTGGAAAGAAGCATATATGTAACATATTCCTTTAAGCATATTCTATATAACTTTTGGTTATAAATTTTACTCATAATATATTTTATTCTTTTTACAGGCTGCGTTGCCTTTATTGGTATAGCTATATTTTTTCTAACGCAACCTCCTATAGAAATTCAATTGGAAGAAAAATTGGTATTTGGTACTTTCTTTGCTGGTGCTATAATGTGCCTAGGAATGTCATTTGCTTTTCACACAGTTCATTGCCACAGTGAATGTGTTGGAAAGCTATTTTCAAAGTTAGATTATTGTGGCATAGCTATGCTTATTATGGGTAGTTTTGTACCATGGCTTTATTATGGATTTTATTGCGACTATCAACCTAAATTAATTTATCTATCTGTGGTGGTTGTCCTTGGTATAACTAGCATTGTAGTATCATTGTGGGAGCGGTTTGGTGAACCAAACTATCGTCCACTCAGAGCTGGAGTTTTTATGGGATTTGGGCTTAGCGGGGTAAGTTATTTTAATTTATTTTATAGAATATAGCTTTTTTTTTTTATCACTTTAGAGTAAATATCTTAAATAAATCTATTATCATTACATTTAGGTAATACCAGCAGTACATTATGCTATCGCCGAAGGTTGGTTCAAGGCGATTAGCCAAGCATCCCTTGGATGGTTAATACTGATGGGATGTTTGTATATACTGGGTGCATTATTTTATGCTTTAAGAGTACCTGAACGTTTTTTTCCAGGAAAATTTGACATTTGGGTAAGCTTTATTAAAAAGCCAATTTCAAAATATCGATTTTTACAGACAAAGTTTGATTATATTAGCGATATATTCTGTATATTTCATTTCAAATTTAGTTTCAGAGTCATCAAATCTTCCATGTATTAGTAATTGCAGCTGCTTTTGTACATTATCATGGTATTACGGAAATGGCAATGCATAGAATGACAATAGGAGATTGTACAAATCCGTCGCAGGTGTTAGCTTTTTAAATTTGCGGGCATATACTTCATCTTGTTGATAACTTTCATGTCATTAATCTATATAAAAGACTATAAAGAATTTCCTAAATCTTATGCCAGTGGATCTGTGCTGTTGAAAGATATGGTAAATATATAAAATAGAATGAATATATATACCTAATTCCAATTTTGTGTTTGTTGAATATGTTTTAAAATGCGTTGCTTATTTTTATTTAATTATAGTTTTCATTAGTTTTAAGAATATAGAAGTTATTTTCGAAGATATGTATATGACTGTGAATTATTGAAAATTGTATTGTTGAAAAATTGTGTTTGAAATTTATATTTAATATGATGGGGTTGTGTGTACATATATATGTATAAATATATATTTACTTTCCAGTTATGTAATAATTAACCAAAAATTAATGGCACTATAAAACTTTATATACGAAAGAAATTTCAATGCGAATTGTATTGAAATTTCAATGGAATCATATTGAAATACGGTATTTGAACTGAAATTCTGTGACTTTCCTTGAAAATGACATAAAAGTTTACATATCATTTTAAAAGATACAAATATAATCTATCAAATTCGAATAATGTAAATGGAATTCCAAACAAAGTATATAATATAAATCTAAATAGGCACATGTATTATATTTATCCTCAGATTTGTTTTTAGAGATATATGAATTATATGTGAATATTTATATATTTTTTTCCTTATAAGCCTGCCCTGTTTCTCCATTGTAATCATATTATAATATCAAAAACAAAACATTTTAGAAAATTTTTTTGTACGTATGTTGAAATATATTAATTTTCTTAAATGTCAGTACACATACACATTTGATAGTATAGAATGCGAATTATGATGTATGAAAGAATAAATTTCTTTCAACATATATAATGCAAAAACAAAATTATTTTACATAATTTCTCATTAATGATATAATAATACAATATGTTGCAGTGAGGAAACAGGAGTTTTCATTTATCTATGAATTCTATAGTTACTAAGTAATATAAATAATTATTAATCATTTTCTTTATATGATTATTTAATAGAATTGAAAGAGATTGAAAAATTATCAAGTTTTTCTGTATCTCGGATTGTAAAAATATCTATGTGTTAATTGTATATGCTTTGTTGGATATGTAGATTTTTGATAAAAAGAGAAGTTAATATGTAAAATTTCTATATTTATTTCTGTACTACTATAATATGCGAGACAAAGTATAGACAATAAGCAATGAAAACACACGGATGTGACTAAGATTTAGGAAGAAATCATTGCCACGAACGTGATCTTATAGCTTAAGTATATACTATAAAATCTATAATATATTTTGAACAAAATTATTGTTAAAACAATGAAAATTTGTTTATTACTATATTATTATGAAAAAGACATTTAATGTACCAAACAAATTTTCCAAATAATTCATCTTCAAATTGTATACTATGGTATATTTAAAATTCTTAATATACAGAATTCTTGCTAACTGTATAATATATCAATTGTGCTTAGAAAATCCTAGAAGAAAAGAAGACACAATGCTTCATTTTTTTAATTAAATGTAGTTGATCTAAGCCCGTTTGAATAGTTGACCTAAGATCTTTACAAACGGTCTATAATTTGCAATAAAATTGAAGATAGAATTCTATTTATAATTTTATTCTAATATATCCTATTTTAATATATATTTGTATACACATGTCTAGTTCACTCTTCAAATATTCTCTGTATTACAATATATAAAATTATAAATGGAATTCTGTATAGAATTTATCATAAATTATATAGCATCGAAAACATATTTTATATGCCAATAACCAACTATTTATGGTAAAGCATCACTCAATGATATATATTTCTATTATTGATTTGATTGTAGCGAATGTGATCAATGATCTCCATCATTGTCTATCAAACTGCTGAATCCATTTTATTCCATTATTTATCAAGGTCTACTCGATATTAGTTTCTTTTTACAAGGAAACCAGAGTAGTAAGTAGTACTTTAAAGAAAACCAGGTAAGTAGATTTACCTAAAATTACATATTTGTGTCATATAATAATAATAGAAAATTTATTATCTGCAAATACAAATAAACAGAAAGTGTGTTATTGAATACACGCATATAGGACTCGAAAACGAAAATAATGAAGATAAAAGATTGATTATATCATTTGTGTTTTAAAAACATATAATATGTCATATATAAATTCTTTTATAAAAGATAATAAATTATTATAAACTCTACATTACATTACATCTCGCGAATTTTTCCATCATTCATCAGTTTTTTAAACACTTTAAAAATCTAAACAACTTCCTTCTCTTGCGCTCTGTTTTCTACTTTTGTCACCACTTGTCACACTACTCAGGGTCTCAGGGTGCGTTCGGAAAGACGCTATCACATTTTGCCATGTGATAAACACATGAGAGAGAGAGAGAGAGAGAAAGTGAATAAAAGATAGCACACTTGCACACTATCAATACGATAGTTTCACTCTGCACATTGCAAATGTGTTATTACAACAATGAGGGAAACTTAGAATGCATATATATATATATAGAGAAAATGTGTATGTGTCGATCTCGAGATAACTGCTGATAACTGTCAAAGAGGTTGACTTATATGTATATGTGCCAATTTAATATTACATTTATATACAATTTATATGATTTTCACAATTATTTGACATTTCATTGAAATATTTTGATTCTATGTAATTTATCTTGTATAATAATATACAGGAAACAATATTTTGACAGAATATCCAATGCAAACTGTTAGTTCTACATAATTATTTATAACCACATAAATAATTTATCCATATTTTTTGACTGTGAGAAATAAATATATATATATAATCTTTAATTTTTCAAAAATATATATAAATTTTATCAAAATGAGTTTGGAAAAAGGACTTGCATCCAAATACATGTATATTACATTTGTAATTGCAGCCTATTGGTGAGTCGTAAAATAATATTAAGTTGCTTGCATATTCTCTCTCTCAACTTTATCAAATATATTAAATATCCTCATATTTTGGAATTTTTTTACAATACAGAAAATACGATGAACATAATTCCGCTAGATCTTGTTATAATTTTCTATATATATATAACTATATATATTTTTAAATAATTTTCAGGATAGTATCCATTTTGACTGTATTTGTAAATAAGGCACTCTTATCCAGTAAAGCTGTGAACTTGGATGCTCCTCTGTTTGTAACTTGGTTTCAATGCATAGTGAGTGTAACTATCTGCATTACTTTACGCAAACTGTCGCAATGGTTCCCAAGATACATTGAAATTGCAGATGGTAGCCCATTTAGAAAAGACATTTTGAAAAAGGTATATAATTTGTATTAACAATATTATATAATTATTACTATTTTTCACTTATTAAAAATAATGATAAGTAATTAAAAACATATTATTCAATTTGCAAAAAATTTTTTATTGCTATTTTTAATTTATGCTCAGCGATATAAATTGTTGTGATATTTAATATTGTAAATTGAGAGAGAGAAATATTTATTACTAATATTTAATAAATTTATTAAAACTTTGAAAAAATTAAAATTTGTGAAAGAATGATCTTAAATTTTGACTTTTTCTTCAAGTTTTTATATTTTTGTGAAAGTATATATATATATAATAATGTGTTTATATATATATACATATATGAATAAAACAAACTTTTCTAGGTACTGCCATTATCACTCCTGTTTGCTGGAATGATAGCAACTAATAACTTGTGTTTAAAATATGTTGGTGTCGCTTTTTATTATGTAGGCCGTTCACTAACGACTGTATTTAATGTGGTGTTTACCTATATCTTACTTGGTGAGAAATTTACAAAAATAAGTCTTTAAACAAAAACTTTGATTAGAAATTATTGAAAAAATTAATTGACAAAAATTACAGGGCAAACAACATCTTTCAAATGCATAATATGCTGTGCAGTAATTATCTCTGGATTTTGGTTGGGTGTAGATCAGGAGCATGTAGCAGGTTCTCTATCCGTTTCTGGAACATTTTTCGGCGTGCTTGGATCATTACTGTTATCTTTATATTCTATCCGTATGAAGCAAACATTGCCTGCTGTAAATGACAACATTTGGTTACTTTCTTATTATAACAATATGTATAGTATTATTATCTTTATTCCTTTAATGATAATTAATGGTGAACAGACAATTGTATATAATTACGAGAAGCTTGGACATCCTCTTTTTTGGGGTGCTATGACGATTGGTGGTATATTTGGTTTTGCCATCGGATATTTTACCGCGCTTCAAATAAAGGTCACATCTCCTTTAACACATAACGTCAGTGGTACTGCAAAAGCATGCGCTCAAACAGTCTTAGCAACTTATTGGTTTAAAGAAGAAAAATCATTTCTTTGGTGGATAAGTAATATCATTGTGCTTACCGCCAGTGCATTTTATGCAAGGATTAGGCAATTAGATTTAAGTAAAGAGTACAAAATTGAGACGCAACAACTTAAGGTGTAACAATGATAATAAGATGATAATAAGATATAAGATATTTATTTATTATATATATATATATATGTCATTTTTTACATGTGTACATTATATATACAAATATTTTTTTAAAAATACATTTTTTTTAATGCAAAGAGAAAATAGAGAGCAATGTAATGTGGAAAACATTGTTCTTTGTATTATATGTATGTACATTGCATGCAAACTGAGACATAAGTTTATTCAGTTTTGCAACAGTGTATGTATGAATGTATGTATGCATGTATGTAAAATAGTATTATAATACAGAAAATCGGATATTTTAATATTTACTAATTAATATTTAATCTGTGCCTTTCTCCTACTTCGGCTTTATAACGATATTACTTTAAAAATCGGCTGTTTTTATTGCGTATGTCCACAAGTATTTGTGATAATATCTAAGTGTATAGAATTATATTTTCTAATATCACAGTGTTATGCAATTCAAGATTCTTAAGATTTTTGATATGTATACTTATATCACAAAAAATTAAAATCGAGATGCTATTCCGTTTCCACGACTATCGGAGTGACTTGATAGCGAATCTTTCTTCTTAATAATTGCATTTATGCTTTTTATAAGTAATCTCTCGTCACTATTGACAATAGGTAATGATATCATGGGATATAATCGAGCCTGCAACGCAGTCTCTATCGAATGTCTTTGATTATGTTCTATCATTATATCGCCAGAACCAAAATTGTATCTGTAAAAATAAATAAAATAATACAGTGCACGCAGATCAATATTTTATCGAATTATCTAAAATTATTAAGTCTTTTCATGTACCGGGGATATTCTATCGCGGCGGAAACGTTAAGAGCACGAACGATAAGATTATAGAGAATTTGCCCATTAAGGAAAACATCGTCCGAACCAAACACTCCACGTAATCCGCATATTCTCTCTTCATAATGGAAAATAATAGGGGCAAATGTAGATAAATCCATAATACCATCGATATTATCTAACAAAAATCCAGCGTCCGTCATATTTCCAGAACCCAAAGGTGAACTTAAACCACTGCATCATTTATAATATATTAATACAATACGAAATATAATTAGGTATGTAAATATAAATGATTTGAGCTACTAACGATAAAACGCTAACATATGTTTCTTGCCAATCCATTGCCATAACTCCAGTATATGCTTCTCTAATTACTAAAATCGTGAGGTTAATAAGTAATTATATCTGCTAGTAATAATTAAAGCGATATGACTCACCACTGGGAATAGACGAATATATATGCATCAATGTCTGTGCGACAAGAGCTAACGATTCTATCGTGGACGCGTTCCCTGTCAAAATTGGAAGGCTCTCCAATGCTTCAATTACTGTTTGCATATGAGACACGTGTGAAGGATAATAGATTGTATGATGATGTAATGTTGAACTTTTTGCAATTGTTACAGCAGGTTTGTAACTTGCTAATTCTTGGAGTGAATCATCATGTAAATTACTACTGTTTAAAATTTTATATGACAAAGTACCATTGTATAATACTAGAAGAAAAAATTAAGGTGTTTTAATTTAATATAATAATATATAGAAGTTTTAATATAATTAATTTAAGAAAATTAAAGTTACAAAAGTGATATTATATAATATATAAAATGCACCTTTCACACCATGTTCTGCCACCATATCTAATGTGTTAGCAAGTCCGTGTAATTGTAATATATCACCTGGATTCAATGGACCATTATAAAGTATTCCGTAATCTGTATTTTTTGATATTTCATCCACAAGATCCTTAGATACAACGAAACCTTCTCGAGCCAATTTAATAGAAGGTTCTACTACGTCATGCCATGGCAGATTGCCATATAATATATGAGCAAATTCTAATCCTTTTAGTAGAGCTGGTAAACGAACTCCAGCTTTAGCAAAGAAGCCTTTGCCTGTGTTACTTGCAAAATCAATAACAATCGGATGAATGTCATTTTTATAATTATAGATCATTATATAACCACCTCTGGAAAGAAAAAAGCATTTAAAGAACACAATGTGACTAAGATTTTAATTTATATCTTACCCGCCAAGACTGGTTTTATGAGGTGCTACTACAGTCATACAAATGGTTGCTGCTATTGCAGCATCTACTGCATTGCCTAATTTTCTCAATATTCTGGTGCCAATTTGAGAACAATTCGAATAATCTGTGGCGACTGCTCCATGAATACCATGAAGACTATTCTAAAATAAATGGAATTTTGTTACAATTTTTTATCACTATATATATATTTTTTGTATCTTTTTTTTTTTTTTTAATATTTACTTGTGGTATATTTTCAGTATAAAGAATCTGCAACACCAACATAGTAGTGATAGCAAAAGTCAATCCAACAAAACAGACAATGATAAAATTTAATCCATTGCCACAGTAATTACATAATCTATACTTGTAACTTTCTTCCTTCGTTAAAGGACATTCTTCTGTCAGATCTAGAAACATGTTAAATTATAATCTTTTGTTCTCGTTATATATTTGTTAGGGAGATTAGAACTAAGGAGAGTCAGATAGGCTTAAAGAAGGAATTTTTGATAAACAAACACTAACAATTCTGTATTAAATAATCTTATTAATAAGTT
Organism: Polyergus mexicanus; assembly: GCF_030449975.1. Lineage (NCBI taxonomy): Eukaryota > Metazoa > Arthropoda > Insecta > Hymenoptera > Formicidae > Polyergus > Polyergus mexicanus. Next base: position 336,767 of record NW_027223326.1, on the reverse strand, counting down.
AAAGACATAATACAAAAAGAAAATACTTCATATGATGCATACAAATCTCAATTTCGAAAATTAATAATGTTCAATAATTATGCATGGTAATTAGCAATGTTTTCGTAAGAGTTGTATGAATACGCATGCTATAAATATAGACCAATGTAGGACGGAAAATATTTTGTAGAGACTTAAGACTTACGTGTATTATAATAATTCATTTTATAAAGTTCACTAACTGATAATATTTTCAAATACTATCTATAATAATAAAATCATATATACAGTATTATATTTATTAATAGTAAAATATCGCGAAAATCAGCGAAAATTGCCTTGATTTTGTGAAAATAAACAAATTGGGATAAAAAAAGGAAGCAAGAAGGACAACAAAGAGAGAGAACTCTCTCTTTTAAAAGTTTTACTGCCATCTGGGTTGTGTTCAGAAATCCTACCAGTAAGGTAAATAGTATTATTAATGTCCAATCGAGACACGAATTTTTTGCTCCTTTTGTCCTGATTGGTCAATTAAACACTATCTTATCTCACAGATAGAATTTTTGAACGCACCTCTGTAGGTATGAAATCTTGTGAGAGAAATCAAATAAAATGACGTACAAAAAACAGGTTTTTAAAAAATTTGTCTCAAGTATCGACGAGATATCTCGTCGATAATTTTTGAGTTTCTTATAAAAATCATTATATGTAAAAATTTTTTATATTGTACATAAATAAAATTTATATCTTTTAAATTTTGTCTGTACAGGAAAAAAATGTTAAATGCATAGAGAGATAGAAATATTTTCAACAAAAATTCTTTAAAATATATATACTGGAAAAAATTGCAATTCTTTTTGTCTAGATAAGTAGGAATAGGTTTAAAAAGATAAACATATTTTTTATGAATTCGCATCAAATATATTTCCCAATAAATTATTAAATGAATCATCTTCCCAGTAATTAATAAATTTTTTTCTATGCTGTACATATGAAATATCAAAATTGCACTTGGTTAATTCCATTGAATTATATTGAATATTTGGTCTTATATTATAATAATTTTCTAAAAATTCTAATACAGATGATTTATCTTGTAAGTTGTTGAACAATACTCGATCTTTCTTTGGTAGAATTTTTTCCAACATAAATACCAGATGATGATGGAAACATTGAAAATCAGTTGGAATGGTTGATGTAATATTCAACCAATCTTGAACGCAAACAAGCGGAGTAGTAGAGTATCCCGAAAATAATGCTGGATTGTTTAGAATACCTCTAGCAGACATTACTCCCTCGCATCTAGATTCCTTAAATAAAAATTCTGCATTTTCTAAATTTTTTACATCACCATTTGCAACAAGAGGCAACTGTACATAATCTCTAAGAAGCTTTAGATTGTCCAAGTCAATTGGTTCGTTACGCATCTCAGGAGTTCTTGCATGGACTGTTAAGAATGAAGCACCAGCTTTTTCTAAGACTTGACATAACATTATTGTCTGGCGTATATCCTTTAACAGACGAATCTTCACAGAAACAGTAAATGGTCTTGGAATACGATTTCTGATTTCGTATATCAAATCTCTTACAAGTTCTGGCTTTTTTAATAAATCAGCTCCATATCCTTCCTTGATAGCCCAACGTTGCGGACAACCACAATTTAGATCTACACCATTGCAATATCTATAAATTACAAAATAAATAAAATAAGTACAAAAATTATGCATTTTCAACATTGATATTATTGCATAAAAATAAAAATTTCTAAATAACTATAATATATTATAAACTTACGGTGCAACCATTTCTGCGGCACCAACGAAATCATTTACAGTTTTAGCCGCGAATTGGACGATTAATGGTTTATCTTCTTCATGTGTAGTAAACTCATTTTCTCTAGCCTTTAAAGATCGCACAAACGAATCGGCTAATATCATAGGAGTAAAACATACGTCACATCCATACCGTCTTACAAGCGTTCTAAATTGTAATCTATAACCATAGATGAAAAAAATAAATAAATAAATAATAATATAATCTGTATAAGATATTCGCGCTTTTTTAAAAAATGTCACTTTACTGACTCACTTGCTGTATCTAACCATCGGAGCACATACTTTTATCATTCTCGGCTCTTTTAATATTGCCACTATATCGGTAGTCATTACGATTATATATTTTTAATAATTATTTGGATTGAAAAAATAATATGATAAGTTTTTACGCAAGAGATTTTAATTATATTGGAATTATATTGTATATTCAATAATATATATTGACACATCCGTATATTTACGATACATTTTCTTCTTCTTCTCTGATATGGCTAGGAGACTTTCCGAAAGGAATTGTCTATATACCATTAACTAGGTATAGGTGTATTAGATAGGTTAATATATGATAAACTAATATAGGTATTGGATAAGATATAATATATGATAAACCAATATAGGCATTATATAGAATAATGTGTGAAAACCTTTTTTTGAGTCATATGGGAGGATGGGACTCGAGCGGAATCGAACCTGGAATCTTTCGATTACCAGCCTGCGACTCTACGCTCGGCGCCACGCATCGCCCACATTTATATACAAATGTAATAAGCATAAAGTATAAAAATCATATAAGAGAGAGTGAGTCGAAATCGTGAACGCATGCGCACCTCTATCACTTAATACATACAATATCCGATAGGCGAATGCAGTGTGTGAGACGGGCCGGGTTTTCTCGCGCATGCGCGGCCATGATAACCATTAGCAACGACGTATCTATCTGCAGTAATGACAAGATTATTGAATATTTTTTATTGTAACAGATATAAAAAATCAAAAAAGAAACCGATTATCTAACGATAGTCTCTTCAATTTGTATAGTTTGGTCTAGTTTTTAAGCTCAAAATATTAACTGTATTTATTTCGAAATTGATTCAAGACATCTAGAACTGCATAATGGATTAAATTTATATGGAGAAAAATGCAAATCTGATAGTCTTTAATAGATTTTTGCTTATTTATTTTGCTTTTTTTCTTTACTCTTGCATAATAATTTTTAAATACAGAATTTCAGATATGTAGAGCCAATATTTTTTAATGCATGCAATATAGATATATATACATATATATATATATATATATATATATATATATATATAAGGAAAAATGTGTAATATGCTGTGTGTGTATATATATATACACACAGCATATTACACATTTTTCCTTAAATTACAAAAACTTTTGCAAAATTATGTACGGGTGGTCAATGGCACACCTTTTTATTCATATATATACTTCATTGATGCTACGTTCGCCGCGCATGCGCGAGAAAACCCGGCCCGTCTCACAACACTGGGCGAATGCGCCTCTAGTATTATGGAGTTTTAGGTTCTTTCCATGTTGTTCGATGTAACGACACGATGGGTAAGAAGCACAATTATATTCGTATCGATGCAAATCCACGATTTATCATTACAGTATCGCGACGAGGCATTAATAATCGCGTAAATCAGACTTCTTTGTTTCGGGAAGAAAGATTATTTTTCTATATTTTTATATTTGATTTATAAAAAAAATTTATTTTTTGAAGATGTCGGTGCCATACAGCGATATTGAATGATAATTTATCTGTCAATTTATATTTCTGTTTATTTAACAACGAATGGCATTATTGACAAAAGTACATATATATATATTAATTATTGGGATAGTTATAAACACTATCACAGTTTAATGTAAGAGCAAGACCAAGTGTCCATAGTATCAATGTGGCATACTTGGTTAGAGATTAAAATATCTCTTGCAAGAGAGAGAGAGAGATACAACATATTCTTATTTTATATTTATCAATATTGCATTACAGGTATTTCTCGGGATCATTGGCATAAAAGGCGAGCTACTGGTGGGAAGAGAAAGCCTCTTCGTAAGAAGAGGAAGTTTGAATTAGGACGTCCAGCTGCAAATACCAAGCTTGGACCGCAACGAATTCATACTGTAAGTTTGAATTTAATTTTGATGACAAATAAATTGTAAAAATAAAAGAGTATTATACATTAATTGAGTATAAATATTGTAAAACTGGAAGCTAGCGATTATAGGCATTATATTCAAACATACCTATATTATTATAAATATTTATAGAATAGTATTTTTTTTTTTTTTTATAATGTATAATTAATACGCTCATGATGACTTTTTTTTATCTATTCTGAGTTCCATGATCGACCATAATTTTATAATGTTCTCTAATTTGAATTTTAATTTTGTATAACATATTTAAAGTTTAAATCAGAATTGTTTTAAACTTAATTATAAATATCTTGTATATATCAGGTTCGTACACGAGGAGGTAATAAGAAATACAGAGCTCTCAGATTGGATACAGGAAATTTTTCCTGGGGCTCCGAGTGCAGTACCAGAAAAACTCGTATCATTGATGTTGTTTACAATGCATCAAACAATGAATTAGTAAGAACCAAAACTTTGGTGAAAAATGCCATTGTCACTATCGATGCCACGCCATTCAGACAATGGTACGAAGGTCATTATGTTCTCCCATTGGGTCGTAAAAGAGGTGCTAAACTGGTGAGTACTAAAATATAGCTTGATTTAAATACAATATATAGAATGTTAGAATAAAGTAACATAAAGTATAATTGTTCTTCTAGACAGAAGCTGAGGAGGAGGTATTGAATAAAAAGCGTTCCAAGAAGGCAGAATCTAAATACAAAGCTAGACAGCGATTTGCCAAAGTTGAACCTGCTTTGGAAGAACAATTTGCAACGGGACGTGTCCTTGGTATGAATATTTTATTTTTCTACAATTAATTTTTCTACAATTAATTTTTTATAAAATATAAATAATATTAATGTGTTTTTTCGAATATCAGGATTTTTTATCAAGCGTTAAAAAAGTTTATTGACAATTACGAAATACTTTTTATTGTCTTGCGTTATTATATATATTAAATTTGATGAAAGCGATAATTTATTTCAATTTTAGCTTGCATAGCGAGCAGACCTGGCCAATGTGGTAGAGCTGATGGTTACATCTTGGAAGGCAAAGAACTTGAATTTTATATGAGGAAGATTAAAAGCAAGAAAGCTAAATAAGTATATAATTATGGGCCATTAATAAAAAAAAAATACATCTTGAAATACAAAAATTGTATTTTGTATCTGCTATTATATTCCCTAAAGTGACCTAAAATTCCTAAAATTGTAGAACTTTTAAGAAAATTATTTTATGTATGTGCGGTGTATGTAAAATTAGTACCAAAAAGATATCAATTTTAAAATTGTGAATGTTATATATGTATTGAGTGTTTTCCAGCAAGGTAGAAATCCCCTATAATGGGAGTCATGCCATCAAATTGTCTCTTGTAATTGATCCGCCATTTTTCATTTCGTCATGGCGCAACTTGATTAGAGAATTTCTATCCTGTCGACTCTCGACTTACAGAGGGCGTTAGAAGAGTTATCGCTGGATTCTCGATCAATAACTTCTATCTATAGTATTTCACAGTCCTGGATTCTCTTCTGCTCTGTTTGGTGCACCTGCACCCTGCATTATAGTACTAACGCAGTACTTTCAAGTTGTTTTCACATTTGTACGTTGCTATAAGTTGCTTATACGTTAAACTAGACTCGTATAAAGATTATCTTTGGCAAAAATGAGCAATATATTTGCTCTCGAGGACGGTAAGTGAATTCAAATGATAAGATTAAGGATATAGAGATAATTAAGAAAAAGAAACATATATATATATATATATATATAAATGCCTTTTTTCGTTTACCTATAATTTACCGGTTAAAATCTATAATTTCTAATTCATTTTTTTCTATTTTAGATCAATATGATGATGAGGATGCGGAAGAAATTTCGTCGAAACTTTGGCAGGAAGCCTGTTGGATTCTTATTAACGCGTATTTTGATGAGAAGGGACTTGTACGGCAACAATTAGACAGTTTCGACGAATTCATCGAAATGTCTGTTCAACGCATAGTAGAAGATTCACCACAAATTGATTTGCAAGCAGAAGCACAACACACTACAGGCGAAATAGAAAATCCTGTGAGACATTTATTGAAATTTGAACAAATTTATTTATCTAAGCCGACTCATTGGGAGAAAGATGGTGCTCCGTCTCCTATGATGCCTAATGAAGCCAGACTGAGAAATTTAACATATTCTGCGCCATTGTATGTAGACATTACTAAAACTATTGTAAAAGATGGCGAGGATCCTGTTGAAACGCAGCATCAGAAGACATTTATTGGCAAAATACCAATTATGTTAAGATCAAAATATTGTTTGCTCGCTGGCTTATCCGATCGCGATTTAACAGAATTAAACGAATGCCCGTTAGATCCCGGTGGATATTTCATTATTAATGGTTCGGAAAAGGTACTTATTGCTCAAGAGAAAATGGCGACAAATACTGTTTACGTATTCAGTATGAAAGATGGTAAATATGCTTACAAGGCGGAAATCAGATCGTGTTTGGAACATAGTTCGCGACCTACTTCAACTTTATGGATTAATATGATGGCTAAGAGTGGCGCTAGTATTAAAAAGTCTGCTATAGGTCAACGCATCATCGCCATCATTCCATACATCAAACAAGAAATACCTATAATGGTAGTCTTTCGAGCTCTCGGATTTGTAGCTGATCGCGATATCCTCGAACATATTATTTACGATTTCGACGATCCGGAAATGATGGAAATGGTGAAGCCATCTTTAGATGAAGCTTTTGTTATACAGGAACAAAATGTGGCCTTGAATTTTATTGGTACAAGAGGTGCCAAGCCGGGCGTAACTAAAGAAAAACGGATTAAGTACGCCAGAGAAATTTTACAAAAGGAGATGCTGCCGCATGTTGGGATAAGTGATTTTTGTGAAACTAAAAAGGCTTATTTCCTTGGTTACATGGTACACAGATTATTATCAGCGTCTTTAGGACGAAGAGAATTAGACGATCGTGATCATTACGGTAATAAGAGATTGGATTTGGCCGGGCCTCTGTTAGCGTTTCTATTTCGTGGATTATTTAAAAATCTAATGAAAGAAGTGCGTTTGTACGCACAGAAATTTATAGATCGGGGAAAAGATTTTAATCTCGAATTGGCTATTAAGACGAAAATTATCACTGACGGTCTAAGATATTCGCTTGCTACGGGAAATTGGGGCGATCAGAAGAAAGCGCATCAGGCAAGAGCGGGCGTATCACAGGTATTGAATAGATTGACTTTCGCATCGACGTTATCGCACTTGAGGCGAGTAAACTCTCCTATTGGAAGAGATGGTAAACTTGCCAAACCACGTCAATTACACAATACATTATGGGGTATGCTCTGTCCCGCGGAAACTCCCGAGGGTGCTGCTGTAGGATTGGTGAAAAATTTAGCTTTGATGGCGTACATAAGCGTCGGTTCGCAGCCTTCTCCTATTCTTGAATTCTTGGAGGAATGGTCCATGGAGAATCTCGAAGAAATAGCACCGAGCGCAATCGCCGATGCTACGAAGATATTTGTAAATGGATGCTGGGTCGGCATTCACAGAGATCCGGATCAATTAATGGCTACTTTACGCAAATTGAGAAGACAAATGGACATTATTGTGTCGGAGGTATCCATGATTCGTGATATCAGAGATCGTGAAATAAGAATATACACAGATGCTGGAAGAATCAGTAGGCCTTTGCTCATAGTGGAAGGACAGAACCTGTTATTGAAAAAGAGACACATTGATATGCTGAAAGAAAGAGATTATAATAATGACGGGTGAGCGCTCGATATGATTCATTCGCTTTTTAATTAGTGCAACAATGTGCATTAATTTATTTTATATTACAGCTGGCAAGAATTGGTAGGTAGCGGCGTAGTAGAATATATAGACACACTGGAAGAAGAAACTGTTATGATAGCCATGTCACCTGATGATCTTAAACAAGACAAAGAATATGCATATTGTACAACATATACGCACTGTGAAATTCATCCAGCGATGATCTTGGGCGTGTGCGCTTCTATTATACCATTCCCCGATCATAATCAAAGTCCTAGAAATACTTATCAGGTATTTAATCCGATTCATTATATATATATATATATTTTTTTTTTCTTTGATCTTTTCTGTTTGCGGGATATAATATGTAAAAGCGATTATACCATTTTTCAGAGCGCTATGGGTAAACAAGCTATGGGTGTATATATAACGAATTTTCACGTGCGCATGGATACTTTAGCTCATGTACTGTATTATCCTCATAAACCTCTGGTCACGACAAGATCCATGGAATATCTTAGGTTCCGTGAATTACCAGCGGGTATCAATAGTATCGTCGCGATCTTGTGTTACACGGGATATAATCAAGAAGATAGCGTTATTTTGAATGCGAGCGCTGTTGAAAGAGGCTTCTTTAGATCGGTGTTTTATCGCTCTTATAAGGAAGCCGAGTCGAAAAAAATTGGCGATCAGGAAGAACAATTTGAAAAACCTTCACGTTTAACTTGCCAAGGAATGCGTAATGCTATATACGATAAATTGGATGATGACGGAATCATTGCTCCTGGTATTCGAGTATCAGGCGATGATGTAATTATAGGAAAAACAATTACCTTGCCAGAAACAGACGACGAGGTAAATTGATCATCTTCTTTACAAATATCCTTTTAACAAATATCGTATTATTTGACTAATATTGTATAAAGATAATAAAGTAATATTTTATCACTTTTTCGTCAATTCTTTCAGTTAGATAGTACGACGAAACGTTTTACAAAACGGGACGCTTCGACCTTCTTACGAAACAGTGAGACTGGCATAGTCGATCAAGTAATGTTGACGTTGAACAGTGAAGGATATAAATTTTGCAAAATTCGAGTGCGCAGCGTACGTATTCCACAAATTGGTGACAAATTTGCGTCGCGTCATGGACAAAAGGGTACATGCGGCATTCAGTATAGGCAAGAAGATATGCCGTTCTCATGCGAGGGTCTTACCCCCGATATTATTATTAACCCTCATGCTATCCCTTCACGTATGACTATCGGTCACTTGATAGAGTGCATACAGGGAAAAGTGTCTGCCAACAAAGGTAATACAGCTTTCATCTCGGGTAAAAATAAGGTATTCTAAGATATATCATATACATATGATTCTAATGTATATTTTTAGGAGAGATTGGCGATGCTACCCCATTTAATGATGCTGTAAATGTGCAAAAGATTTCCACGCTTCTACAAGAATACGGTTACCAATTGCGAGGAAATGAAGTGATGTACAATGGACACACAGGTCGCAAGATTAATGCGCAAGTCTTTTTAGGACCGACGTATTACCAACGCTTGAAGCACATGGTAGACGATAAAATTCATAGTAGAGCGAGAGGACCTGTGCAAATTTTAGTTAGACAACCTATGGAAGGTCGAGCAAGGTAAATTCGCCTGTTATATAATCTCTAATATAATTAACTATACTATCGTACATGAATACTTAGTGCTCACATATTTGTATAGGGATGGAGGACTTCGTTTTGGAGAGATGGAGCGGGATTGTCAAATTTCTCACGGTGCGGCACAATTTCTGCGAGAACGTCTCTTCGAAGTGTCAGATCCATATCGAATTCATATCTGTAATTTCTGTGGCTTAATTGCCATAGCGAATTTACGAAACAATACCTTTGAATGTAAAGGATGTAAAAACAAGACACAGATTTCCCAAATTAGACTACCATATGCAGCAAAGTTGCTCTTCCAGGAACTCATGGCAATGAATATTGCACCCAGACTTATGATACATTGATACTTTGGTTTATTCTATGTATAAATTAAATGTCTTTGATTATATACAGATTATACACAATGTTGTGTAATAATATAGGTGGATTAATCGGTAAATAATTTTTCGTATATTTTTAGCAAAATGTTATGATCAAGAAGTATTTATTAATAATAAAATAACAATATAATAATATTTTGTCATATATATTGAACTTTTTATATTTTAAATTTTTGCGATAGTTTTTTGTGATATTTCGCTAGTTATTAATGTGTTGCATGTATGAGGCGTTGACTTGATTCCTGATATTAATCGACTGCAGACTACAATTTGATTATGTGATAATCGATACTAAAGATATCTATACACACACACACACACACACACAATATATAAAGGCACGCACTCACATACATGCATATCTTCATATAATAAAAAGAAAGTACATTAGATATGATATGATATATATATACATATATATTTTTTTCAATTATGTCTTTACTGTATGAACAAGACTCATAAATCAAAAGTCATAAATAGTCTCAAAAGATGTAGTCTCTAAACATATCTGCATAAAATATACATGGAAACTGTTAATTTAATGTGTTATTCTGTTGGAAAATTATCTCGAAAAAGAAAAAAGATATTGTATAACATGAAAGCTTTATGGTAATCCAATATAACATTATTGAAACATTAAAGATTCAAAGTTCTTACGTGGCATACATCTAAGATACAGAATTTTGCTCTGCAGACAGGACAAGTACACGTGGAGGACAACCATGTTTCTGGTGCGTTCTCATCTTGTCTCGAAGCAAACCTGCTTAAATAATGAAGTTTATTAAGAATATACTTTATCTGCATGATTTGGCATAAATAAGAATAATTGCAAATAATAGAAATAAAAGATATTAACCATTTTGCCATACATTCTATACACCACATTGGACGACAGTAACATGTCGTACAGCCGTCAGAGTCTCTATTTTCGGCGCTGTTGCATAATCTGTTCAATTTTATATTTGAGGATGTTTGCATGCATCCAATACATTGATCCAATTCCTATTATATATATGTATATATAAACGAATGAATAACAAGACGAATTTCAAGAGAAGGAATTAAAATAATCGAACTGGTAACAGCCGCGCTAAAATTTGATACCTGGGCAGTATCATAGAATGGATTTCTATTAACTTCCTCTTTGAAAGTATCGATAAATCTGTCAAGCAAAGTTCTGTGAAACTTTATATTTTGCAATACAATAATTGGTCGTGAAACTTTATCTTGCAGATCCTTAAAATCCAATGCGTTTAATCTTATATCGAACGCTTCTGCCATTGCCCGTGTGGGTTTTACCTGCAAAATCATGCACATAAGATTCTATCAATTTAAAAAAAACATCTAATTTATATATGATATTATTATTATTATTATTATTATACCTGTATATTGATGAATTGAACTTGATCTCTCGTTGTTGGTGACATCAAGTGCGTATCGCTCTTATTCACAATTAGGGTTGCATCGCTTTGATGTGCCACTTGTAATTTATAAGGCGTAATTTTAATAATCCAATTATCCGTTGCTACGGTACGAGTAATGCTACTTGTGACAATAACAATTTTATCTACTCTAAAATAAAATTGTATTATTTTAGTATAAATCAAGATATTTACAATGCCATTTAGGAATCAATAATAAATAGGACAGTATTCTTTTGGACTGAACCTTCGATATTCTACATTAATGTCAGAGGCAACGGACATCCACGACATATTATTATTACTGTATATAGAAAGATTTTGCGCTATCGGATGCGTGGCCCAATCATGCGCGGACCATTCAAAGACCTTATTCAACATATAAAGCGGACCGATTGTGAAGCAAAGAACGACCAATAGCCCAAAGAAATTTCCACCAGCGAGAAACAATCTCGCGGCGTCTACGTGACCGAAGAAAATTAATCCTAAAATGTAGCCTGAGGGAAAAGGAAAAAAAAGAAGATTACATACACAAATCTGCGAAAACTTAAAACAATAGAAATGAGACAATTGAATAAAACTAAGATAAAAACATGCTTATATTACCTAAAGGGAGCATGGAGTGTACGAGTAACGTAACTATGCTTCTTCTAATGTGATACTGTATAAAAAATTCATTCTCGCTACCGAGCCAGCCGGCGAAAATGTCTTTCACGGTCAGCCCAGCCGAGACGAACTCCGTTGGCGGATAGACGATACATATGGACATCAAGAGATAAAATAAAGTGTAGAAAATTAAAGCGGACATTGCTTTTTCATTTAGGAAGAGACCTGCGACAGCCAGCGTGGACGGCGATCTATCTAGAGATCCACTGCGATATATATTTCGTAAATTCTTTCAGCGCACAATCCTTTTTCCTGTCTTTCTTAAGCCGAAAGCGTAATAATAACACGACGATAGGTTACATTAAGTGTATTCTTTTATAGCGTGTCAAGAAGACCACTAGAGTCCATGGAATTTGATGGCTGATAAGACCGATTCAACCTAGGATAAGCTGATAAAAAATTTCTAACTCTATTTTACAACGTTGGATATATATATATATATCCGTTTGTTTATATTATATTAAGATTCTATACGCATATTTCCATCGATAATTATAGGTTAGACTGAATCTAGTCGTGCTGTTAATATCGTAAACTTAGTTACCGACATCTCGAGTACACAAATTTATCTACGTTTGTAAAATAGTTTAAATTAATTCCATCAGGTCAGACATGAAGACGGTACTGTACTATATTATATTAGTTGTAAAATATGTATGTACAATATATTTGGAAAAAACGCTTTCAAGCATTTTAATCCATCCAGCTGGGTGGCCCATTTTAATCCATTCAGTTGAATATCTCAAAAACCAAGCCCGAAAGAGAAAAATGTTTCAAACAAAAGTTGTGTGGCTTCAAGGGGGCCATAAGATGGTGACAATGATTTGACCTTGGAAAATCATTTGAAGGTCATGCGAAGGTCAACTTTAAAATCTTAAACGGAAACCCCCATTTTTTATTTAGTATTCTTGTAGCTGACATCGAGAGCTTTCCAAAACACTATAATAAAGTATTTTTTCATTAAGTACTTTTTGAGTTATTTTATATTTTAATCTGACATATTTTGATATAAAAAATTAAATATCTCGTAAAATATTTAGTTTTTGATCATTTTACCGTAATACTTCTATGTACAGAATAATGAGACAAATCAATTAGTATAAAAAAAAAATTGTTTTTAAGAAAATTATTTACTATGTATTTTTTTAAACAATTATTTGTTTTTTTTTGGCACTAATTAATTTGTCTTATTATTCTGTACATAGAAGTATTACGGTAAAATTATCGAAAACTGAATATTTTACGAAATATTTTATTTTTTATATCAAAATATGTCAGATTAAAATATAAAATAACTCAAAAAGTACTTAATAAAAAAATACTTTATTATAGTGTTTTGGAAAGCTCTCGATGTCAGCTACAAGAATACTAAATAAAAAATGGGGGTTTCCATTTAAAATTTTAAAGTTGACCTTTACATGATTTTCCAAGGTCAAATCATTGTCACCATCTTATGACCCCCTTGAAGCCACACAACTTTTTGTTTGAAACATTTTTCTCTTCCGGGCTTGGTTTTTGAGATATTCGACTGGATGGATTAAAATGGGCCATCCAGTATATGTAGGAGGGGCAGGAGGGGGGGGGGAGAGGAAAAAGGGGATTGGAATAAATTTTATTTTAATTAATCATACATCACAATAAATTTTATTATTTTAATTTATCATCACAAAATAAATGAATATAGGATTATTGATTTTATATAAATAATAAAAAATAAGAAGACATTATATATTCTCAGCGTTCTCGAAATAGCATATTAATCAATACCCGTCCAGGTTGTACGCGCTCTAACAAAATATATATATATGGTGAAACTGCTTATTCGAAGAGGTTCGTTAAACGATTACAGGAAGTTACGCGCGATTCCTGCCGCGTCCTACTCTTTATCGAGGATACACGAACGTCGCCAGTTTTCCCGGCCTTATAAGGATACTCGTCGTCACTGCACCTACATCCATCACCCATATATATGTGTTTCGTTCCATGGACGCTCGATTGAACTGACGGTAAACAGACAATTTACAGACTCTTTAAAATTACAAAAAATTAACTCTTTCACTTCAAAATAAACTAATAAAAAATTCACTTCAATTACATTTACTATCTTATATATATATTTTACTATCTTTTATCGGAATAAATTTTTGATGAAAAGTATGACTGAAATAATATTGATAATAATATTTACTAAATATATAATGCCGATCTGATGCTGATGATTCGCATCGCACACAGTTTCAATTATTTTAGTTTTTGTAAAATAATCGATCATTCAAATAAGGATACAATAGAAACATCGTAGAACGCAAACGTACATATACGTTTAATAGCTATATAGAGTTCGTTGATCTCTACGATATTTTGCAGCACCGTATTCTCTAAAATTGTTTCGCACATTTAATAAATCGTATTAGAGAAACTTGTGAAAAACCTTTTGATTAATTTTTTTGTGCCTTTTCTTTTTTTTTTTTCAGAAAACGTACAAAAATAAGCCGCGAAGAAAAGTAAATCACACAATGTACAAATGCAGAAATATTGCGTGACGTGGAATGATCCAAAGATATCTAAGAAAATCAAGTACAATCCATATACATATAAAACGACATTCTTGCGACGTTTTTGCGTTGTTGTTCTATCGCTAATTAAAATTGCAAAAAAAAAAAAAAATAATTGAACTTTATAACATTCACAATGATTACGTCAATTGCAAATATGATTGCGTAATCCTACTCCTACGTAGCCGGATGCGAAGCGTGACGAGTATCGTTGATGGGCAATGTGTGGCTCTTGGGACAACAAGCGTAATCGAGTACAAACCGAGGCTATAAAAGACCGTCGTTCCCGACTTGCGCAGTTCAGTAAGTTAATATCGTTCGAAGGAGCTCCATCGCCAGCTTCGTTCAAACGGCTATTGGAAGCATATTAAGGATCGACGGAAAAAATCTTCGTCCCACAATTCGATAAACTCTCAAGATGGTAAGAGAATCCATTTCTTAGTATATAATATATATAATAGTTGCTTTCTCCATTTACACCAAATTTACTCAGATAATTCTCACTTGTAACGTCATAACTCGATTGAATGCACGTTCCTCTTGATGCTAGCAAGTGAGATGCTAATAGACTCACCTTAAAAGTGAGGTTATGAATCTGTATCGTTATGCGATAGCTTTTGTTACCAAAATAAGCAGATCAATAGTTGCTTTCCATTTGCACTCAAGTGATACTGAGTCACTCAGTTATATGTGAGTATTTCATACTCAGACAATGACGTCATTGACCTGCTTATTTTGGTAATAAAGCTATCACATAATAATATAGTTTTATAACCTCACTTTTAATATGAGTCTATTAGACTCACTAAAACACACGGTCTCGATCGTGTGCAGAAACCACGTAAAAACTCAGTTGAATCTCACTTGCTAGCATCAAAAGGAACATGCATTCAACTGAGTAAATGACGTCACAAGTGAGAATTATCTGAGTTTTGATGTAAATGGAAAGCAACTATTAACATCATTATCTGAGTGCAGATATGGAAAGTAACTAATATATCTGTGTTCTCTTTCTATATATTTTCTATAAATGAAGGAAATATAAGAAAGTAGAACTTTTGTTATTATTGTTCGAGAAAAATAAGCTCAATTTAAGATTTTTATAAACTGGTCAAGGTCGCGATCCGTCTAGCGCTTCTCGTTTGGCGCAAGTAGCGACTGCGGACACATTTGCATTACGTTGTTGCTATTTTTAGAATAAAAAAAACTCGCACTATGTAGTGCAACAAACACTTCGTCGTGACGAGTGATGCGTCTTTAATTATCAGCAACGCAAAAAAAAAAACTCGTGACAATTTTGCCGAGCTTTTTCGCGACTAACAACTACATTCTATTTCCACTCGATCTATTATCTGTATATTGTAGTACTTTAGATGTACATACGTAACATTTCGTATTATATTTGGCGCTATAGATATATTCATTATTTGATAACGGTTTAAAAAAAAAATCTTAATAAAAAACAGATCAGACTCAAATTAGAATGCTGTCGTAATACATCTTGTAACATTATTTTCTTTACAGCGTGAGTGCATATCCATCCATGTAGGCCAGGCCGGAGTACAAATTGGAAATGCTTGCTGGGAGTTATATTGCTTGGAACATGGTATTCAACCCGATGGACAAATGCCATCAGATAAGATTTTGGGTGGCAGTGATGACAGTTTCAATACCTTTTTTTGCGAAACCGGCGCTGGAAAGCATGTACCACGAGCTGTATTCGTCGATCTCGAGCCCACCGTTGTGGGTAAGTGTTATTGCAATAAGTATAACAATATTATATTATTATTATTGTAGTATGATTCAAGACACGGAGTGTAATTGAAACTTTTCAATCTTCTTTTAGACGAGGTACGCACAGGCACGTATCGACAATTGTTCCATCCTGAGCAATTGATTACCGGCAAAGAGGATGCCGCCAACAATTACGCGCGCGGCCACTACACAATCGGCAAAGAGATAGTGGACCTGGTTCTGGATCGCGTTCGCAAATTGGCAGATCAATGCACGGGACTACAGGGTTTTCTGATCTTTCACTCGTTCGGCGGCGGCACCGGCTCCGGTTTCACGTCCTTGCTGATGGAACGACTGTCGGTGGACTATGGTAAAAAATCGAAGCTCGAGTTTGCGATTTATCCGGCACCCCAGATCTCGACGGCCGTCGTCGAACCGTACAACTCGATCCTCACAACGCACACCACCCTCGAGCACTCCGACTGCGCATTTATGGTGGACAACGAGGCAATATTCGACATTTGCAGACGTAATTTGGACATCGAGCGACCAACCTACACCAATCTGAATCGATTGATCGGTCAAATCGTATCCTCGATCACGGCCTCGCTGCGCTTCGACGGTGCACTCAATGTCGATTTAACGGAATTCCAGACGAATCTGGTACCCTATCCGAGAATTCATTTTCCTCTGGTCACCTATGCTCCCGTCATATCCGCGGAAAAAGCTTATCACGAACAGCTCTCAGTCGCCGAGATAACAAACGCCTGTTTTGAGCCGGCAAATCAGATGGTCAAGTGCGATCCGCGTCACGGAAAATACATGGCATGCTGCATGCTATACAGAGGCGACGTAGTACCAAAGGATGTTAACGCAGCGATTGCGACCATCAAGACCAAGCGCAGTATACAATTCGTCGATTGGTGCCCCACGGGATTTAAGGTTGGCATCAATTATCAGCCACCGACCGTAGTTCCCGGCGGGGATCTCGCTAAGGTCCAGCGCGCCGTATGCATGCTCTCCAATACGACAGCGATTGCTGAGGCTTGGGCGCGGCTCGATCACAAATTTGATCTCATGTACGCAAAGAGAGCCTTTGTGCATTGGTACGTCGGCGAAGGAATGGAAGAGGGCGAGTTCTCGGAGGCGCGAGAGGATCTCGCCGCCTTGGAGAAGGACTACGAAGAAGTCGGTATGGATTCCATCGATGGCGAGGGAGATGCTGCGGATGAATATTAAAAATTATGGATTCCTACTCTCTTCTACTATATACTCTTATCATGATGCGCTCTTGCCTATTATCAATTATTTTCTTATCATTTTTATCTTTGTCTAGTATATCCGGAACTTAAAAAAACAACCTACTACGGTAACTTTATTTTCTATTTCTGATTCAATCTTTTACGTATCTTGTGATATATAAAATTTTCGACAAGGAGATTGTATTTGCTTTGTTAAAATATCACTCGATTGCTTGAAGAAATAACACTATTAAGAGATGTGTATATATAAGCACACATCTAAAAATATTTTCTCGTATATTTTGTAATATTATTTATATATTATATCAACCATTACAATAATAGATTGCATTAAATATATATATATATATGTCTTCGATCGTACAGTTATTATCAATCATTACATGATACGCGAATACTATAAGGATGGGAAGAGGTGAGAAAAAAAGTGGAAATGAGCGAATTTTTTCATAGATGTCTAGTCAGTATATAAAACATCATACGATCTCGCAATGAATCGTCATCTACAGAAAACGCGACGTGAATTCGATTAAATCACGAGCTCGCAATTTGTTCTGCTGTAGGTATAATGATAACAATAATTGAGAATTGACCTTAATAATATAATACTCTCTATCAATAGTAATATATTTTTAATAATAAAGAGCAAATAATAATAATAGCGAAAGTAAATAAATCATTAACACATTAATTTCACGATTCAATAAAACAATATAAAATAAAATATAACGTCAATATTGCCATCTCGCGTAAACATTGAAAAAACATTTAAAATTTTTAAAACAATGTGCATGCGTGTATTTTATTTTTCATTGTCTTCTTGTTATCTATTCGTCTAATCTTTCTAGCCACCTCGAGTATGAATGATTTATAATCAGAACACGCTCTCTCTCTCTCTCTCTGTCTTTCTCTTCTCTGAGATAGAATAGTACACTATATCTTTTTAATACCTTATATCTCTCGGAGATCTATGTATAACACGAATCGCATTATACATAATCATACATACATATAATCGTACGTTATTATACATATCTCATATATAGACAGTTTAACGCAGATTTTATTTGTACAAAATATATACCTACGTTGTAAGCGATCGCGATTAATTATGAATAACGTAATCATTAGTGTTCAAATTATCAATTTGAACAACACTCCTCGATAGCTTCAACAAGCTAAATAAATACAGAGAAGAAAAACGTTTAACTGTTTCGATCGTAGCTTTTTGAATGCTCTTTATAAAATTCTTTGTTTAATTAAAATTTTGTTAATCATTTCAAGACTCTGAAAAAAGTATTCTTATACTTGATCCGACTTGTTGAAGTTATTTAAAAAAAAAAACTGTTATTCAACCGCAAGTGACAGGCAAATGATCAAAACAGATCAAAGAGAGAATCACTCCATTATCGTAAATACGGTAAAAAATGAAGCTGACATCTCTCGAATACTAATTGTAAGACTAATCGATTGGTAAAAGCATAAGGACACGTTTTTACATCGATGAGTAAGCGATTTTCTAATTAAAAAAAAGGAAAAAAATCATACACCAAGCTTTTCCAAGCTCTCTTTCTATATATACGATACAACAAATATTCGTAAAAAATTTCCATTAAAATGTTAAAGCTATTTCATCATGTCCAATATAAAAAAAAAAGTATCTGTCGAAAGCGCTTTATCTTAGTTTCACGCTGCGATCGATTAAAATTTTACCGTGATCATATTTTTCAATGAAAATATATATACTGTATATATAAATTTACCGAGATCACGTTTTTAAAATTTATACGATGTAAGCCGATGAATATTGCCGTGGGTTCTTGGCTTACTGTCAGCATTACACTTTTATCGAGTTATGTTGACATCAGCACCAATCTATAGTTTTAAAAAAAGGAAAGGTTCTCGGCAACAAATGCGTAATCAACAGGAATATCAATACGGCACAAATTACTTTGCACAGGACATCAATCACGAAGATGAATACACCAAATCCGGAAACATCAGACGCGATTCTATTATCAGGGATGTTTTTAATAGAGACACAGTTGCGTCTTTGCAGACGCGAGATCTATTGTATATCCCCGTAACAGTCTCTCGTATGCCAACATTAAATTTTAGAACACAGCCTTTCGCATGCATCTCTATATTTTTATTACGATAACGCTGACCGTATCGCCCAGTGGAATCCATAAATCATTCGAAATATATTTCATATATCTTCCAATTAACATTCGCGCGCGTAAAGTTTGCACCGTAAACTCTATTACATACCTCGTTCTGCGAAAGAAGATTAAATACCTTCCTCCTAATCTAAGAT
This sequence comes from Polyergus mexicanus, assembly GCF_030449975.1. NCBI lineage: Eukaryota > Metazoa > Arthropoda > Insecta > Hymenoptera > Formicidae > Polyergus > Polyergus mexicanus. The sequence goes on along the minus strand of NW_027223326.1, from coordinate 316,991 downwards.
TACCAATGGTAATGAAAGAATAGAGAGATAGTTTTGAGATAGAGGGAAAAGTAGAAGCAAATTAGCAACGATGAGACCACAATATAATAACAACGTCGACAACAATGATGAAGACGATTGTGACGATGAGAATGGTGGCGATAATGATAATGACAATATAACGATGATGATAATTATGACGATAATAATAATGAAGATGACGACGGCGACGACGATGATGATGATGATGAAGGATAACGACAACGACGACAACGACGACATCGACGATGAGCAGATTGAGCAGGAAGAAGACGACGAGGACGATGACAACGGCAACTGTGTCGATATCGGCGAATAAAATAACGAAGACGGCAATGATGACGCCCTTTCTATCTGTCTTCGTCGCAAAGTATGCATATGTAACTCTTTATTGCGTTACACACAAACGGGATAGGAGAGGCGAAATTAAATAGCGGATTAAATACATTAGCGCGCGACGCTTAACAAATTAAAAACGTAAAAACATTAACAGTACAATATAGTTTCCTTATCGTAGATGTAATGCGATGGCAGTCTTGAGTCCTGGAAAGATGCTGTGATTGTTGCTCATCCGCTTCAATTTTTCGCATATCCTTCTTCCTTCTCCTTTTTTTTTTTTTCATCCTTCCGCCATTCGTCTGTGTTTCGTTATTCGTCGAATATTTCGTCCTTTATTTTAAACCAAACTCGCTTCGATCTTGAGTTTAAACTTGTATTTTCGTCTTATTATTTACGATAAGCTTTTGCTTGTGGCAGTGTCTGCAAATATAGATTAGCTCAGCGTCAATAACATTCGGATCTTTCCTTTGCATGCGTTTCGTCAATCATTATATTCGAGAAACTCTATTCTTTCTAGATAATTGCGCGCGAATGTAATTCTATATCTGAAGAAATATGATTTTTTATTTTTATTGCATCGAATGCGAAAAATGAAATTTAGCATATCTAATTTAAAGAAAAGGGATGCTTCTTCCTACCTTCTATCATCAACAAATTAACCATCCTCGAGAGAAATGTCGGCTGAGATGATCAATTGAACGAGCGAACGAGTGAGTTGCCAAAATCCTTTTTATCATTTATTGAAGAAGAAAAAATAATATTCAAAAATAAATGTCAGAAAAGTAGTCGAACAATTAAAATATTACTAATGAGAGCTTTAAACTCGTTCGGTCGATCTATAGATCGTAAATTGTAAAAAATGCTCTCTAGTATATAAGCTTATAAAGAAATGCCGTTCAATAGATTCGTAAATATATTTGCTCACGACTTGTCTAAAATATTCCTTGTGTATACGATATCGATCAAAATCCATGGAAGAAGCAAAGAGTAAATCGAACTTGGATTCAAATATCTTAAACTCGCTTTTATACATACCTGAGTTATGACTACCTACGCCTCGACCGACTTCTTCTTTTCTTTCTTCTTTTTAAGGAAAGAAGGTGTCCTAAGGCCCTTCTTCTTCTTCTTTTCCTTCTTTGGCGATTCCTCGCTAACGCTCACATCCTGCGACATGGAACCCTTAACACGGAAGGTCCCAACCGTAACCATAAACCTTTTTCTGCATGCACATGCATAAGTGTGCGCCGAATTTTCTCGCTAATCGTTCTATTAGCCAATTATAATTTGATTGCATGCAAACCAGGACATAATAGAAAAGTTTGTAGAAGAGAATCGACTATGAAACGACTATATATGCTTGTGAACGAGCGATGTATCTATACGATAAAGATTGATATAAAGCGACAATTCGCTTAAATATACGCTGTATCTTAATTGTTATACAGGGTGGTCCTCGTAACGGTCGCCACGATTTTTAAGGCACTTACAATAATCTGACATAAAAAAGTTTCAAACAAAAGTTGCGTGGCCCCCTTGAAGCCACGCAACTTTTGTTTGAAACTTTTTTATGTCAGATTATTGTAAGTGCCTTAAAAATCGTGGCGACCGTTACAAGGACCACCGAGGACCGTATATTGATATTATAAAGAAATATTTTTTATATTTATTTTTACTGCGAAAACAGCGTTATCCAGATGTTTACGAATGTGTGAAATGTACGAAAGCAGGACGATGTACTACATATGCGGAGATTTATATTTATATACTTTGTTTAAATCATGTTGACGTAAAATACGATCGGTTCCTTTCCCGATAAATAATGATTCATTTCTCGTTTTTTACGTAAAATTAACGCAATATATTCGGTTCCCCGCATATGATGTACGATAGTACCGTGCAATGATCTTGATATTAAAAGTATTGTGTGACAAACCTCCTTGCTACTTTGCGAGAAAGTACTGTGATGAGCGTCCGAGTGATCGCCATTTACGGTATTCTCTCCTAGAACACAAATACGGAATTGTATAAAACTTAGATTCTCATCGATAAATTAGAATAAAATGATAATTGAATTCATGAGGCAGCGATCAAGTCTCTAGTCGGTACAGTCTTTTTATAATAATTTGTAAGCCAAGGGATCGACATATCAATCACACCAAACTTAGGCAGCTGAAAATTACGTGTAATTATATTTCAAGATAAAGAGAAGCGAGAGAAAGAGAGAGATACACACACAGAGATATACTTTACCTTTTGAGAAATGATGATTTGTTGCCAAACGTATTCGTATGCTTGAATTCGTTATAAAAAATCAATGTGTCCAAGCAAATAGCATCAATCATTCGTAGCTTGCAGGATGCGTGTATATCACCGAAATAGTAGCAGGTGTTAATAATGAGGATTAATACACACATACACAGATCCAAATGTATATATAAAGGTGGGTATATAGAAAAAATTATAAAAAGTATTATATACAAACTTTTATATCATTAAACATGCTTGAAAATTGTTACGATATTGTATAAATCATACAAGCATTCGCCATTTAAGTTAACTTAAATACAATATCGTTATTAGAAAGCGACGAGTAAAATATGTAACAATGTAATGTCGATTAAACTCATTAGGCAAAAAAATATCGAGAAAATAAATCAGAATATTAAAACAAACACATTAACAACAAATAATGAAACTCTTTGTCTTTAAGTCACAACTTGACTAAAAGGGAAAAAGAAAAGAAAAGAAGAAAAAAAACTAAAATCTCAGAAAATGTTATACATACATAAGCGATATTAGTATTCTTATAAATGTTAATACTATGTAGAAATTGTCAACATTTCCTTTTTCTATTCAGATATGTTTAAAGTTGATTGCGCAAAAAAAATGCGTTTTGTTCATACATAAAGAAATTCATAGAATTTGAAAAACTACAAAGGAAAAGAAAATTGTAAAACAAGAAATAATGAATAAGAAGCATTAACCAGATATTGAAATGTCTTCTTTTCTTCTTAACATCTAACGTTTGCGCGTTTACGAGATGGAATAAATCTTTTCCTTTATCAGCTTAAAACGAAAACTTGACATATTGATAAGCTAAATAAACGCACGTTTTTGACAAAGTGAAAAATTGACTGTACAAACTATTCAATATTATAAGAGATGCTCTCTTCAGATCTGATTAACGCTATAAAAAAAGCAAGAAATTTAGTTCATCGATTAATGTAATTAGAGTAACCGGCACTCGAGCTAAAACTGTTGTTGCAGTAGCGGTTGTGCATATCGATAAATCAATCGTTGAAATTCTTTTTCCCCTAAAAAATTGGGAAAACAATTGTTTAGTAATTTGATTAAACAATCGCAAAATTAGGATAGAATATAATTTTCTAAAAAACGGGTCAGCTACACTATATTTAATGGTGAACTATCCGCGATAGCCTTTTCTAAGCGTATAAATTCACTAGTGTCGTACGAATAAGACATACAATCTATAGACGAGTTTAAGATATCGGGCAATTCTTGAACATCGTTTGTCTCATCGTTATCAGAGATAATGATGGAGCTAACTTCGGAGATCGTGTAAGTTTCGTCGAAGGAAACAGATTGTTTCGCGGAATTTATTGTACTGTTCTCTTCAACAGCGTCGACAGAGCGAGTTTCCAGGTGATGCGATGATTCGTCGTTGACTTTTTCTAAAACGAATGTCGTATCGTGCGGAGCTTCGTCCAATTCCTCACTTATAGGCGTTAGACAATTTAATTTATCTCTTATCGATTCTTCATCCTTCTCTTGGCAATAAGAGCATCGACCGCACGGCCACGTTTCCGTCTCTGATTTCGTTACGTTCTCGCTGTACCTCGTTTTATCGAAGATTCTATCGATTTCGATAGAACCGCGATCGATGTCAATCGAATTTTTCTCAAATATCCGACGAGCGGTATCAGATAATGTGTCGATAGATTCGTCCGGCGAGATTTTGATAATACGAAAGTTTAATGCCAGAGTGCTCGGTTTCTCGATCGGCGATCTCTTCGCTACGGTGCAAAATTCAATTACGGCGGAAGATCCTGAATTCTCTTTCTCATGTATCGTCGTTTCATTATTATGACCGGCAAAATGTGGCGATAAATTTTCTAAGAAACCTTTCATTCGGCAAATATTATCGACATCGTTATTGATTACCGTCGAGACATCAGATACGGACGTGCGACCGGCAAATTCTGTGAGCGAATATTCGTAACAACAACTATAGATAAATTGGCGTACGATGTCTTTTGCGACGTTGAGATCGTAAATAGAAGAATCGAGGAATAACAGAATGTAAACGGACTCAATAATCTCGGCGAGGATATGTTGCGCAATTTGCAGAGCGTCATTTGACGATGGCGCTTCTTCATCGGGGGCAGCGTTAATAAGATCGGCGATGATCTCGTTAGCAGATTCGTTAATACCATTGTGAAAAACTTCGCCATCAATATCTTCTAATTCGAGAACCGTGCAACTCGGTAGCTCGAGTATGTCGGAACCGCTCGCCGAATATCTCTCGGATACTGAGTCGGAACTGCTATTATTGCTCGATATTGTTCTACGATCTTGTGTACACTGTATGGATTTTACGCATTCCGTTTTGGTCGTCGTTGGTTCTATCCACACATAATCATCTAACGCGTCATCGTTATCGCTTCTCATTGTATCGGATTGCCATTCCGACGATCGTTCCGCCAAGGTATCGTCATTGCCGCTTTCCTCTTGAACCGCTGGTGGAGTTAGACTGTAAATGAGACTCATATTCGTCGAGTCTAGATTGTACTTGATGCAAGTGTCCGTGTCAGGCAACGCATCCAGTTCTGTTTTCGACGAAGAAATATTTACGTCGATGCTCTCAACAATTTTTGTAATGTCGTTGCAATACGATTCGTATGTGTTGTCGATCTCCGCTTTGTCATTCGTCCAATTGCTGCTTTCGCACATAGATTTTTCGATCCATGTGCAAATGCTTTGTCTCTTTATTCTTTTATTCATCGATGCTTCCTTATCCTCGCCGCATATGCAATGATCGGTGGAATGTTTATTACAATTGTTGGAAGATAAATCGTTCAGCGATTGCAAACTTTCTTCGTTATTGCTACTATCGCGTTGAAGTGTCTTAGTACAATCCGGCATCTTCGTCATCGTTCTTATTGTCGGTTTTGACGTACATTGCTGCTGTTCCCCATTCGTTGCCTGAATCGTCAAACCTAAACAATCATTGCTCGATTTCTCGTTATCTCTTTCTCGAATTGTCAAAGATTCCCTTTTTACAGAAACATCCTTCTCATCAATCGTCGTTACGTGATTCTCACATTTCACTATCTCCTCGGATCGATCATCATCATTTGTACAGAACGCGATGTCGCGAGAGCTCGGTTCTGTATCCTTCACGTTGACTAGTTTAACGAAATCTGGTCGCGCAATATCCTCCCATTTCGTAGAATGTATCACAATATCATCCAAATACGTTTCGCCATTCATTTTCTCGATGCCTTCTCTCGTGTCCCCATTTGTCAAATATGCGTGGTACATTTTTACAGGATGAATACGTAATTTTTTACTCGCAGAGTCCACTATGGAATGTCGCTTAGATACGTTCTCTCCGTTATTCGCACTCATCGTTCCCGTCTTCGAATCCGTTGCCGAGTTTTTTTCACGTCCGAGATCCTCGAAAAATTTTCGTCTCGCCTCGTAGCGCGACTTTGCGACAATCTCGTCCCGGACGATCGCGTTCGATTGCAATTTCATACTTTGCTTGCTAACGGATGTTTTCGAATGTGTAATAAAAAGAGGTTTTTTACGTTCGGCAATTGTAGAGGCTTTAACGTTCTCCAAATGAAGACTATCGTAAAGAGATTTGGAAAACCGCCGGCTGCAGTACACACGTTCGTTGCTCATGCTGCTGCAATTACTGCCTAGTTCGCAATCTGCAAACATTAATTACGTCCCAATAATATGTCTCAAACATAAATCTGGCAAATGATCGATTGGTGCCCCCGTCCATCTCGTTTTAGAGAAACGGAGAACGTTCACGGATACTCGGACATTCTATCCGCGAAGTCTTCGTCGTCGCTCGAAATAGATATTTTTAGTGCTTTAGTTTTAACTATCGCTATAAATCAAAGTGCTACACCCACTTTTTTTCTGTGTATTTATGTTATAATTGCTCGAAAAAATACGCTATTTATTTATCTACCTTGAATAAAATTATTACTCATCGTCATTTGCTTTACTGTACGCGATTATTACATGTGATTATATATTTGCGTTACAGAAAAGAAAAAAAAATTTAGGACTATCGTATAAAGAATAATTATCTTATCGTTAGTTTTATACAGAAATCGATGATGCTTCTTTCTTATCTCTTTCGCGTTAATTTATTATTTAGAAAAAAAGCTCAATAAATGATAGAAAACCACACCCTAAATCAGATAGAAACACGTGCGAGTTTCAAGGATTCTTGTAGCGTTTCACACACAGAAATAAAGAGAAAATAAAATTAAAAAAGTGTTTAAACGTGAACGATCGGTTATTGATGCAAGCGTTAATGATCGTTATTTCGAGTGGCGGAAGGAGACGAGAGGGCTTTTAAGGCTTATACGTAGGCAAAAGCATAAAAAAATTTGATGATTTTGCATACGTATCTCTAGCAATAAGATTAGAATAAACATATTTGCTCAAGTTTACACACATATATTGTATATATATATATATATATATATATATATACACACATATATGCGGTTTATGTAATTATAATTGCGGATAGGGAGTGTATTCCATACCGGAAAAGGCGTAGCCTATACCGGATGAAACGCATCTTATGCAACTGAGTGAGATTAATTTAATCGTATAAAAAACCACGATTAGACTGAAGATAATCTTATCTTCTACTGTGGCTCGAGATTTCGAATATACGCAATCATAAATTGTATCTCTTTTTCTAGTCATATATTTTCTACTAATAGCAAAAGTCGCGCATGCACAGAAATGGCATGTCTTATTAATTTCATAAATGTACCAGATAAGATTTCTTCAGTCGCCGCCGTAAATAGTATATATGGAAAAAAAAAAAAGAATATTTCGAATTAAACGTGCTTCCCTCGTTTCCCCATATAGAACAAAACTCACCTCTTCTGCAAGCACTTTGTCGTTCGATCGTTCTGTAGCGCATCTCATTAAGGTACTCTGTAGTAGCATCATTCACTGCATGTCAGAAATAAAAACATTCACATGCATTCATCAGTAAAATGCTTGGCATGAAATAATCAGTTGTCATTTTCAAATGTAATATTCGAGAATGCAATACGTACATAGTACCTGATGATTATGAAATATCATAATATAACCGACGTGTTCACCTTGTAAATGATTGCAGGATTTACTCAGGTTTACCATTATAATACACACAAACACACACCGACGTAATTCGTACAAAATTATGTATATATTTTTATAGACAATTATAACATATACAAACATGCTGTAATTTAACGATTTGTGGTAAATTGGTCATAGAAATGCGAGTGTCATGTGCAAATAAAAGCTACGGCCATGCATCGAGCTTAAATTGAAGCAAATGTGTTTATATCGCGAAAAATGTAACTTTATCCATTTCAGTAATCACTCGTTGATCATTTATACAGAATGGAAAAACATTCACTTGGAGGGGAAAAAAAAAAAAAAAAAAAAAAAAAGAGGTAAAGACTTACCATCACTTAACACGACTTCGGGTTGACTCGGCACAGGCACTTGTTTCGTTTCTATTCGCAATACTCGGGGTTCTGTAGCAAAGGAGTATACACACACAAGTGTAGTCGTTAATAAAATAGAAAATCAAAATATATTGCTATAAAATGTAATAAAATGTGATAGATTCTATGGTATTGTATATGTATGGAGACGCGTGAATTAAATATACATGAATTTACCGTCTCTACTCTCCTCCTCCGTTTCCGAAGTAACAGAAACCGGTGATTGAATAGGACTCTTGGCAGTGCTGGATTCATGCGTCGCACGACTGATGTTAAAAGACGACAAGGCCTCGGATTCTGATTGTGACTCATCGTCTATTTACAAAATAGGTAATATTAATGGCTCCAATAAATGTTTGGTAAACATTAAGTGATGACACAATAATTCTACGATACAGGATACAGATATAATGCATGCAAAGACAGAAAAGATTAAATTGGCTATTGAACGAAACTAACAAGGATCTCCTTTCTGTTTGCGTTCGATCTCTCTCTTGTATTGATCCAATTCTTGATCCGTGACGGCGTCAAAGGGATTTTTGGCATAGGGTGTCTTGTAGACCATTGCATTGTGTTGAAAACCACGCTGTATAATACCCTTACTAGCGGCTCCTACTAAAACTACTTGTTCTCCAGTACCACTAATTGTCGCGTCCTTATAAACAACGAATATACAAGTTAAGGTTGACAATTTTCTTCAGAAATTTAAAAATATACAAAGAGATGCTATTGTATTGCAAATTTTATATTTGGGTATAGTAATTTAAATTTGGATCGGGGAAAAAAACTGTTTAATGGAAATGTTCTTTTTTGGTGATTTTAATGCGTGTTAAATAGATTAAATTTATTCGAATTAATTCAAGTCGATTTTCAAAAATTTGACAATTATTAAACTTATGTACCTGCATTTTTTTAGCTTCCTCCCATGAAACACCTTCCAATATATGGGATTGCGGACCAGCCGATATCTTCTCTGCTCGTCGATAATCTTTAATCTATTAATCAGAGAGATAAAAGCAAATATCCAACTTGTACATTCCCATTTATGCAAATTCACTGATATAAGAAAGCAAAAACAAAGAGACAATAGAATATGATGCTAATGTAATTAGCAACACTTACCTGCTGTTGTATTTGTTTGAACTCCTTTGGATTGGTATTCTTCGGTACAAACTGAAGAGCACCGTCTATCTTCACTGGTGTGCTGCTATGGGTAGGAGATCCGTCAGACACCCACTGCACACAAAACCAGAGCATTAGTTGACCCCCTTCAAATCATTTTAAGAAGCAATATTAACATAAGACTCTTGCATGCTATGTGTGCCTGCTGCATATTTATCTCCTTTTAAAGATATATATTATTTCATAATACAATTTAAACTGGGAAATAAATTCTCAATAGTACGATATTGCATTATAACATTATGTAGTTTATGATAATTTCTATTTATACAGATCGTATATAAATCGATGTAATATTACATGTAATACTGCATAAAAATCAGCATCACAATTCATGATAATATGATAATATTAATTAATAATATGCATATAACATTTCAAGGAAATAGAACAAAATTCGCGAAACATATAAGGTCATTTGATCTGGTTTTGTAAATGCAGTGGGGGGATCAGTGTCATTAGGCCAGGGAGATCTTGATGATGAGATCAGGCACACATTCATACAGAGTCGTGAAACACTTGAGATATGCTTTTATATATATATTCTAGTTATATTATGATAAAAAAGTGTTTAAGATAAATGCATTTGTTAAATAAGATACAATTAAATCATTATTCTCGCCTCATGCAGTATTCAGATAAAATGGCATAAAATTCTAACGTGCTTTCATTTATAAATACACAAAACATTTCAAATCATTTTTGCTAGAGGATAATTCTGTACACAAATAGAATAGATGAACTCAAAACCATATAATTAGCGTCAATCGATATATGGTAGGCACGATAATGTATACATAGCTTTGCAATATATTATGAAAGACGCCAGGTTTATTAGTGTAGCGTCATAGGCTATGAATAATGCTAATATAAAACACCATTAAAGTTGATATAATCATCCTCTTTAAACAGCACATATAACTTTATTTAAACATCAAGAAGCTACAGAAGAACAGTCGTTAATATCTTATATGTAAATATACTTATACTAACGATTGACTGGAATTCAACATGATAATATTTCATAACTTGTGTTTACGAAAATGTTAACCGCTCTCGTCCCTAGTTTTTCGTCTCACGCGTTTCATACTTAGCAGAAATATCTCTTCCTTTATTAAACATTTTTTTCACTGAGCTCTTTTATAATTTATAAAAATAAAATTGTTTTTTTAATTATATATCAATGAAGCTTTGTGAGAACACAAACAAGTATACAATGAAAAAAAGATTGTATCGTCAGTCCCTGTAAAACATTTTTCAATCAACAATTAATTAAATTGAAAAATTATTAAATATTTGTTATTATGCAAAGCTTTAACATCTCTCTTTCTTTTATCATTTTATTTTATTTTAATATATTATTAGAAGGATGCACCACAATAACAATTGGCTTTAATCTATACTTGTCATATTGTGAAACATTTATATCGCATGTAATGAAAATGTGTCCAATTAAAGATTGAATTATATAATAAATACTATTTCTTTTGTTAATATTATGTTAATTTGACCAAAGCTTATATGCATAAATCACGTATGCAAATGCATATACAATATATATATATATATATATGTTGATCTCTAGATAGAATTTAAAAATGTTGTAATTTAATCGTCCAAATTTGTATTTTACCAAATTTGTACTTTAATCGTCATATTAATAAATAGTTGTCAAATATAATATCGCTCTGTGATAACAAGTGATATCACTCTGTAATAAAGAGTTATATTTGTATCTGTAACTAAAAAAAAAACTATAATCATTATAGCGTGAAATATTTCAATATATTATAACAAATATAAATGTTTAATATATTATTTATCCCAAGAGATACGTGTCGCGATTAAACTGATATAATACAGAAATTATTAACACAGAAATTTTTAACACATCAGCAATTAGATACAGACTAATGACACCAGTTGGAATGCATCAAATTCGTGAAAGAAGTAATCAAGATTAATTAACATAAGATATATATGTATATATTTATTCATATATATTTATATAATAAAACTAAACTATAAATTAAAATGAGAAAAAAAGCAAATTAAATTATGCAATTAACATGATATAATGCAATTTTCTATGATCAACTGGTTGACAACTGTGCTGATAACACCAGTGCATAATATTGCATTGAATACGAGGTTATACTATCTATTTACGGCCATAAATATGCGCGTTGTCTTTCTCAATCATTGCTTAAAATATCTCTAAAATTTTGTTCAATAAAAAATAAAATTATCATTTGCAGATATCAAAAATAAACGAAAAATTGCTAATAGAGTCATATATCACTGTATTAATTTTACAAAAGTCCCGAAATAGTAATAGTAGTATAGAAATATAACATAGATGTTGGATATATTTCCAAAAAAAATTGTGTATCTCGTAAAAAGATCAACACTCAAAATTTTTGAACATAAAAATCTCAACATTCAAAATTCAATTCAAAATAAGTTTGTGATATAGTGGTAAACTGAAATTTTGGCTACCACGCCTAAAAAAAGCAGTTTTCTATTCCCAAATTCAATTAAACGAAATAAATCTTATAAATGACTCCATATACATCAATATCGTATTTTATATATATATATATCAATTTATATTATATTATTTAATATTTGACGCGTTTAAAGCTCTCCTCCTTCTTTATTGCGCAAGTCGTAATTCGATTAGCAGCCACAATAATACGCGATTACAATATTAATATTGCCAAATAAGAATGCCTATATTAGATTTAGCATCAGGCGAGTACGCGCAAAAATGTGAGTAAATAATTAGTCATTCTTATTCTCAAAAGTAATGACTTCTACCTTGGTGATCTTTTTAGGATCGGGTGTTCCAGTTTCCAGGATCTCAACCTTCTGGTAAACATTTGGCGAATTTAACCAACGGGATCTGTCCGTGCCTTTACGCCCGCCCTTCCATAATCTGCATAAAAAAAAAGAAAGAAAGAAATCAATTGAATGTGCGACTTTAACTATCCTGTTGTTAGAACATAATATTGTTCAAATAAAAAAAAAAAGGAAGAAAAACTTACCCTTGCTTATATAATTCTTCTTCTTCAAGGAGATAGCCTAAGGACGATACGGCCGGTGGAACTTCGACATCATTCCGTGGTTTTGGAGGTTCTCCTTTTACGAGTGGATTTCTATATATGTAACCCGTACGGAATCCCTGAAACAACGCAACATGACGAAAAGACATTATAAACGAACAATGATAATATCGAATAATCTCGCAATTGAACTTACAGCATTATCGAGCATTCTCATAAGAGCTTCAAATTCAGCGCCGCCGATTCTCCAGCGTTTCTCGAGTTTTTCCGCAAGAGCGGATGATTCCACTACTGAACTCTGCTGAGGGATCGGTGGTTTTCGCGAAGCTTCGAATATAGCTTTCTTCGATTCTTCGCTGATAAGGTTTAGATTGTCTACACCGGCGGGCATTAGCTTCAGTTGAGTCTCGCAAGCGACTACAGTATTGTAAACGTTGAAAAATGCTTCCTCCACCGTCTCTCCACAGCAAAGAGCGCCACGATTCGTTAGAAGCATAATCTTATTGATCGGTCCAAGATTTCTAGCGATTTTCTCCCGTTCCTCCGGTTCGACAGAACCTCCTATATATTGATGGGTACTCACTTCGCCTATCACTATGCTCTCTTGACCGATCGGTAACAATCCACACTTCAAGGAGGAAACCTATGCAATATATATGGCGCGCGTGTTAGCACTGTTGTTATTTTTTTCGGAATGGTGCTAATAAATTTAAATCGTTAATTATTAATGTCAAAGTAATATCGCAAAATCGCGGTATAAAAATATGCCATATGAAACAAACAGATTGTCGGGAATGAAGAAATGAGAAACAAAGCATACTCACAGCGGTAACGGACGGAGTAGTAATATGAATAATACACTTGATATCGGGTCTCGCGGCATGTATTGTCGAGTGCAATTGAAAACTTGTGACATGCACGCCAAAGTTCGTCGTCCCCTGCTCGACAATCGTGCCTTGCATATCCACTTTTATCAGACTCGAGGCGGTGACCTCGTGATAAAGTAGACCGTAAGGATTTACTAAAAAGTGTTCCTGATCTTGATTAAGACGAGCGGTGATTTGTCCGCCGACGCCTTGCGTCCATCCGTACAGATCAAGTAGTCTGAACACCGCCGCCAACTTGCACCGTAACAACTTTTCGCCCTTGGCATATCCCATGCTTTCCACACCGCGAATGTCGTTGATAGGTAAGACGCAATTTGAATCTGTATTTTCGAATAAACCATATAATAATGCGAATAAGAAAAAGAAGACAATCGAAGCGATACAATTTGAAGCGGTTTAGGACTAACTTTTGAACACATTGCCGTTGAATCGGGCTCCCTGTGCACCCATCATATCGGAGATTTGTTGCAAAAGACCCGAAGCTCCAGCTCCGTCCTTCATCTGCGTCTCGATTATACGTTCCAGTTCCTCTCGGAAAATTCGTGAATTCATCATCATCTCGACTCTCTTTCTCCTCTCCATTTCTCTCATATCCTATAAATAAAGTATAAATAAATTTAATATATATTTGCATGTTTAATTAATTAATTAATTTGTTTTCGACTTTTCTCCGCATTGGCAAAATTCGGATAGAAAATCGTTATTGGATGCTGAATATTCAATAAAACTTACCGCATCGATATCAGCGGGTCTCATCTTGCTTTTTTCATCTTCCGTCAAACCGTCCATCACACCATTTGTATGTGGTTCGCTTAATGCTTGTTGTTGACTCGTATCTGCCATTTTCGTGCCTCGTACAAGTACCGGCAACTGAAAAATATCATTTGCCAATATCGCTATTAGACAAAAATGATAAAAATCTTTTGTTTATATATATATATATATATATATATATATATATATTTATTTATTTATTTATATTAATTATTTCAAATCATGCAATCGATATTATAAGTTGTAATAGAAAAGACATTGCGTCATATAAAATTAGAAAATTTCTTGACATATTTATTATAAGAATAAAGAACGATGGAAAAAAATTACAAAACTAAAAAAAATAACGAAGGTAGAGAACTATAGCTGCACGATCTGCCACACGCGTAAGCGAAATTTTTACTCGTTTCGTCTGAATCCAATGCGAGAGGTATGGACACCTTAGCGGTGTGCGATCAATAAAGTTGCGGGGCCCTAACAGGAATCGTGTGCGTGCAACGAACCGCGTTTGCGTTACGACATCCTTTTATTTAGCCATAATCTTTTGGGGGAGAATTGTGGGTTTTTTTTTTTACAAAGGGAATATTTATTTATTATACATCGTCATTATACCGTTATATATATATATATAAAATAAAATGCCGAATGACCATATTATTGTACTTGGTTAGCATCTGCTTAGTTGGAATCTGTGTCACCGGTCGTTCACCGCTTGGCTTTCCTTACGTCAAGTACCGGTGCATCGGACACGCAATGCTCTCATATACTCGGCTACATACAATCCTTATCCTACGGCATCCGCTTTTCACCTTTTCACGCCGCATTTCCCTCGCCATCGACCGAATCCCACGCTAAATCCTCCTTCACTCGCATAAGCAGTATTATATTGCAATCTCATACAATCATTTTAATGATATATCTTTTAATTTTTTTTTTTTATTACGGAACGTCACACCTTTGATCGAAATCAATGTTACGATGATTATCGACAAGAAGCACAGATGGGTAAATTTTTGCAATGAGATTAATCCATCGATTAAATTTCCGATTGTTACTGCACCGGAAAACGTGTGTCACGCGTCTGCGCTTCCGTTGTAATGCGCACAAAAAAAAAGTACGATACAACCGCACGCAAGCACGTAAAACGCACAATCCAACTCGTATTTAGACAGAAATAAATATTTCGCAAGGATAAAAGGCCAATAAAAGTCAAGCCTGATATTTGTTTTACATATTCGTATTCATTGATTATCTCATCGTCCATATATTATGTACTATTTTTATCTATTCGATTAAAATGTATGCTTTCGTACAGATAAAGATACGCTTGCGAACAATTTGTACCTAATACGAAAATAACGCAGGGTATTATCGTTTGAAACTTTGCCAAAGAGATACCGCTTTCGCATTAGCTAATATAAGAGATATATATACACATAATTCCGATACATTGCCGAATCCAGTACGGAAATGTCGCTCGCAAAAATATATAGTAGCAGCTGTCAATGGTGACTCCGGTGCGAATTGATGGTAATTAATGTTAAGGGGTTTAGGTATTTGGCATAAGTGGCTTCGTTTAAGTCCCTCGTATACGCGCGCTGCCTCATTGACACAGAACGCGATACAGCGTCGTAATATTGCCCGTAATATCGGCGAAATGGCCAATATCGAGAGAGCGATAGAAAGGAGGAGAAGTTACGTTGACAGAGAGAAACGCATAATTAAGGACAACGAATGCTCGGCCACAACTCGATTTTTCGAGCAAACGGAAGATATAAATTTCCATAAATTATATTGGGGCGGCGGCAATTGTGCTTAAAGTAATTATCGGGTTCCAGTTTCGATGCTCTGCATAATCATATCTTGAAATTTTCTAAAGCGTATGAACTTTAACACAATGATGATATATGTTACTCTACATCAAACGTCGATTGCATCCTCCTTTTGGGGTTGCATGCCGCCTCGACGCTTATCTCAACGTTAACGAGACAATGCGTGGATCATTCCGTGAACTGAATGAAAAGCGGATCACGCAGATGAGATTCTCGCTGAGTTTCCTCGGCGCGAGTGTCCGCGCAAGTCCTCGTCTTAAAATAGAGAAAGGCCAGGGACGGAGTCGAATGTGTCTTTTGTTAGCAAATTTCTCTTTCTTTCTTTTTACGTACGACGTTTCGCATCTCATGTTCATCTTACGCAGCGCCGAGAAAGCATCCTGTAGATATATATAATAATAATTAGCGAAAAACCAATAAATAGTATTTGGTATCGATTTAATAGGTATTTTTATTTAAAATTTCAGGCGAAGAGAATATTTAAATAATTTTTTAATGCAACTTTCTAAAAGAAATTTATTTATTGTACGCTTTTTAGTATTAAATTCTAATGACTAAAAATTACAATAAATAATATGTATTGCATATTTAATATTTTGTTAAGACATTGAATATAAAAAGATATATATATATATATAGTATACTTTTTTTTTTTAATTCCATGAATCCCAATATAAAATTCCATGAGAATTTTCTGATTTTTCAAGGAGTAGACACCTTGGTTTCTCTATCCGATTTTGTTTTCATTTACATTTAACCGTACTCTAATCGCACGTAGATGAGAGCGTGATAAAAATAGAGGAGAAAACAAACTGATGTATTACTAGGTAGTGCCTGCATCGAACGCGGGGACCCGCGTGATGCGATGACAATCAGCCCCCTTACGCAACTTGCTAAGCTAGAATATAGCTATAGAATCATCGCACTGCGTGCGTGCGTGCGTGCGTGTGCACCTGCGCACGTGCTTGTGGCTCGCACTTGTTTACGGATCCGAGAAAAGTACGGACCTGGTTTTCGGCCGGAAGATCCATTCGAATTCTACTTCGAGTTTTTATTGTATATCGTAACGTCAATCTCAACTGTCAGTCTTTCAATTCATATATCGATCGATCGCTCTTTAATATCGTGAATTCTTGTGAATCTCCGGTTATTGACATAGAACAAACGGTAACGTAAGCGAATACCTATATTGTGTAAGCGAGCAACGGAGCAACATGAGTCATCGATAATATTATATAATCGCAATAATAAATCTTTCCATTCAATAAAAAAAAAAAATAAATAAATAAAAAAAACTATATGACGGAAATATTTTTTTCCTCTTCGCTTCAACACTGACATCATACGCCAAAACGAGCACGTAAACGCGATTTATCATCAACTGGCGTCCGACCGGCAGCGGCGACGGACACTTTACGCAATGACGTCATAGCTAATCACAGATTACGTTCGTCGTAGCGGACGGGTATTCTAGAATCGCTATCAATTATAAGAGACGAAAAATGACAGTGATAAAGAGAAGCAATGGAGAATAGATTATACACAGACCACGTCGTCGACTATTGAACTCTCGCTAAATTATATATTACGTGAGCGACGTATATATTGGGTGATTGCATAAGTTCGTGCCCGATTTAAATATAAACCTCAATAGATTATATTTTAGAGATAACACTTTTATTGATCAATTATATAGTCTCCATTCTTTTCTACAATGGTTTTCCAACGATCTATAAGCTTGTCGATTCCATTTTTGAAGAAAGAACTTGGTTTTTCTTGAAAAAAGTTTGTAAGGTGGTTTTCGACAGCTTCCTCGGAATTGAGATTCTTGCTATTTAAACTATTCTGCGAAGACCGGAACAGATAAAAATCTGAAGGCGCAATATCTGGAGAATATGGCGGGTGCTGCAGAATTTCCCCATTGCAACTCCTGCAGTTTTCCTGCAGCTTATTCCTTTCAGTCGGGAGATGCGGCACCCACGTATCAAGCTTGGAAATGTATCCGAGCTTTTTTAAATGACGAAAAGCGGTTGAATTATCGATGTTCAACCTCTCAGCAATATCCTCAGTTGTAATCCTTGGGTTTCTTTCCACTAAGGCATGCACAATGTCATCATCAATGCCAGAAGGCCGTCCAGAGCGGGGTTGATCCTCCATGTTGAAATCACCATTTCGAACCACTTTTTGACTGTTCGGAGAGCAGGAGCGCGGTCCAAATAAATTTTGAATATTTTTTTGTGCAATCCCAACACTCACGCCTTTCACGAAATTCATATAGCATTACATGCCGCAAATGCACCTTTCGTTCTCCATTTTTAATGATTTCTCTTATGCACAAATGGACTTATCTGAACAATGTCCGACGCTAAATTGACATAAGACAACGTCATCTATTCGGTGTAAGCAACAATTACCACACGAAAACAATAGAACTCCGCCGTGCAGTAACTTAATGCCATCTATGAAAATCGGGCACGAACTTATGCAATCATCCAATATCTTTATATCGCGTGTACACATTATACTCGTATCTCATCGTTTCTGTCTCAGACAAGACGCTTACTATGATTAAGGCGACTGTCCCGAGCTCGAATAAGATCTCTCGAATGTATTATTGCATTGACCTTTGTGAAAAGGTCACTATATGAAAATTATCGAGATACACCGATGACAAATCGCCGATCTGTCTTTATCCATCCGTCCACAATTGTGTTACATTGGAATTCTATTGGAAATTATAATCAGCGAGACAATATATGTAAAATTATTTCCGATATATATATATATATAATACAACGAAACCTGTCGCTCGCGACAGACAATTCCAAACGCATCGAATTGTACGCATAATTAGCCAAGGGGAACGTTTAATCCAAGCGTTGCTCGCGAGGAAAATTCTCTCGCTTATCTCTTGGCAAGAATTTGTGATAAAGGTCGGACGACGGGCTAGGCTCGCGTTAAGGACAGTGACACAGAGGATGATGCAAATGGCGACATTTCGGGACGAGGGGAAGGGAATTTAGATTTCGATCGTTGGAATCGGCGAATGCGTGCGGGAGACCCCCGTCGTCGGGCGTCGCCGCGTGTACATTCGCAAGTACGACGAGGACAATGAGAAAGGGGCGAAGTCGTCGTGGCACCGTAATCCGCGTCGAATTAAGTAGTAGTAGCAGCAGCAGCATCGGTCCGACGTCGACACACCCCGCGAGCTACGTCATTCATTGTCGGGCTAGCGAAGCGAGGAGAGTTGAAAGGAACGACGAGGGAAAAAGCGCGAGGAAAAAATTTAGGTCGACGATAAAAATGGAGTCGTTGCTCGAATATTCAATCAGCGAAGAGAATAAGAGAGAGAGAGAGAGAGAGGCGACTTTTTATACGTATTTGACTTACCTACCTAAAGGGATCGCCGTCGCCTAGCCGCTTCCTCCTCCTCCTCCCTTTTCGAGATAGCGCCCGTGCCCGTTTCACGAAGCGTACAACAAGCTCGCCCGTCTCCGTATCAGACCGCGCGCGCGGCTGTTCCGTTCGATGAACAGCTTCCCCGCCTCCGCCACCGCCTCTACACCCGCCGCCACCGTTTCTGTCCGCCTGACGACGTTCCAGGGCCTGGCCTGACGCTTGCCGATCTCCCGACTCTGTCCGAATATATCTCTATCGTCCGCTCATTGATAAACCGCACTTGGCCCGATCGCGATTACTCGATGCGGATCCGGCGTCGATAAGCCCTCGATCTCACCGAATACGCACGGGTCCTTTTACGCGCGTTTTATCTCTTCTCCGAGATTTGCGAAAACTCGCATAGTTGATATCCCGATTTTCGTTTCGCACGCTATATCGGTCGCGACGTCGTCGCGATCCTCGAGAAAACCGATATGACTGGTCACAGGACAGTTTCCAGGTAAACGCCGCGCGTATCTCACGAATGGGTCCATGAACCAACTGCGACTGGTATACGAGATGGCCGCTAAAATAAACTGCCAGCGATCATATCGCCACCTATCGTCGATTGTCCACATTTGGCGGACAGGATTGCCAACATATTTTCATTACCTTTCCCTGAAAATTCAATAAATATATTCGTCTCGGATGCAAATCATTCTATCAAACCTCTTTTTCTTTGATAGATGGAAAAAAAGATACGTAAAGACCATCATTTTTCAAATTTGAATGGGAGATAATTGCCAGCATGATTCTAATCGATTTCTTTCTCTAAAATAATCGATGTAGAAGAATCGATATACAGGGTGTCCCATTTTAAAGGATCCACTCAAATATCTCAGAAACACTGCGTTAAATCGAAAAATGTTTCGAACAAAAGTTGCGTGGCTTCAAAGTGGCCATAAGATGGTGACAATGATTTGACCTTGGAAAATCATTTGAAGGTCAACTTTAAAATCTTAAACGGAAACCCCCATTTTTTATTTACTATTCTTGTAGCCGACATCGAGAGCTTTCCAAAACACTATAATTAAGTATTTTTTTTATCAAGTACTTTTTGAGTTATTTTATATTTTAATCTGACATATTTTGATATAAAAACTTAAATATCTCGTAAAATATTTAGTTTTCGATAATCTTACCGTAATACTTCTATGTACAGGATAATGAGACAAATCAATTAGTATATAAAAAAAAAAAATGTTTTTAAGAAAATTATTTACAATGTATTTTCTTAAACAATTATTTGTTTTTTTTGGCACTAATTAATTTGTCTCATGTACATGTACGATTGTTTTACATCTACTTTGCTATAAAAATCGATTATCTTATAATATATATTCGTGTGTGATATAATATAAAAAAATAGGATTATACGAACCAGAATTCTAAAATGATCTCTATTACATATATCTTATAAAAACTCACTTTTTTATGTACGCATATAATTTATCTGAAAATGATCGAGTAATAAATAGGTACTATTGTTTTTTTTTTTTTTTTTTTTTTTTTTTTTTTTTTTTTTTTTTTTTTTCATAGATGTATACAATGCTATATATAAAATTTAATATTTTTATATGTGTTTCAGAAGAGCACGAATAAAGAGCAGGTATATGATCGTAAAATCTCACTCCAACTTTTATCTTTGTTCATTTTTAAAATAATCTCCTCTTAATCGATAGACATCGATACGATTAATATAAAACATCATTCGTATATTATCTACGCATACAAAATGACGAATTCTATCTTTCCTCAGGAAAATCAATTAAAAAGGTACGCACATAAAATAGTATACAAGTATGTAACAAATATTTCGACAACAGTTCTAATATATTAAATACATAATATCTCGCTTGTTGTGCTATTTGTGAATTATTTAAATGTTTTCAAAAATGATTTCCCAACTGACATTTAATATCTGCATTTAAAAATATCATTTAAACTCTAAATAGGAAAAGTCTTCTTGTACACAGAACTGCTAAGCTATCGCTGATAGATAAATCAATCGTTGCGATAACGAAATTTCATAATGTAATAGCTCGACAAAAATAAAAAGCTTATCAAATAAAAGAAAAATTCTAGCCCTATCTATCGTCAATTAAAAGATTGTTTCCCTTTCTCTTGACTATAGATGTATAAGACTATAAGATGTATGACTATAAGACGTGAATGGATAAAAATCCAATTATCGTTGCGATGCATATAATAAATCATACAGAGAATAATGGAGCAAATACTTTCAGACTGGCAGAACACTGGAGCTGGTCTGATGTGATTAATTTTTGTTTTTTTATTACGCAACAACCTGTTTTGTATGCACGCCACTCCACAATCCAGATCGGCTCCTCTCGACCGGCACGGAACGACAAAAACCGATCCACATCGAATAGTCTTAGTCAGTGTTAACTTAGCCTGCGAACAGCCAGCATTGTCGGGCATATTCTTCATACGAGCCGAAGGACACATATAAGCATGAACGCGTCTATACTGAGATCGATCTTCCGTGAAGTACGTGAACATAAATAATCCCTTTTTCTCTTCTTCCTTTCCTTATATCCTTTTTTAAATTTATATATATAATTTTTTGTAAATTATTTCTCGCAAGTTAGTTATTTATTAACTTTAAACCGAAAATTGATTAAACTTTCCTTTTTACAAAACACTTTATACATATAAATTCGTTTTATCTAAATTGAGGAAGAGATAAACAAATCTATCATACATACTTGATTTATCTATATCTATTAATGAATTTCCTTATTCATTCTATTGGATTTTATATAAAAATCAATATATTTTTTAATACAAGAGAAACAGGAAATATGTATTTTTTAATAACAAACATATTTCGTACGTATATTAGAAAGAATAATAGATTATACAATATATATATATATATATATTTTATAGATACCAAAAAGATTGACACAAATGCGAGGAGTACATTTATGTATGTCAAGACTCAATCACTGTCCAACTCCTTTGACGCAATTTACAGATGACGAACTTATGATGAAAGAAACTGGTAAGAATTCTAATCATTTATTATCACGGTTTTACTGTAAACAAGCTAGTCGATTTGCGAAAGTCTATTTCATTGCAACATATCGATGGAATTCATAAATACAATATCATATATCTTTTTCAGTCGCTAAACTGGCTAAAGAGGAAATTGCTCCACTTGTACGGAAAATGGAAAAGGAGGGAAGAATAGATGATGGTCTCTTAAAAACACTCTTCCAGAACGGCGTAAGTCTTTTCAAAACAATAATTTGGACAGTTGGATCGAATTAGGTTTTTAAATCTGAATGTGTTTATATAATATGGTAGAGAATTCTTTTTTTATTTTTAATTTGTTTAATTCTTAATCTGTCTCAGTAATATACAAACAAAAGGTTCATAACACCTATAAAAAAAAAAGCCTTTTTAAATATATAAAAAAAAAGTCGTATTATTCATCCGGATTTAAATAAGAAACAGAATAGAATGCATAATGATGAATATGGACTAAAAGATAAAAAGATAGTAAAAAAATAAAGGAACGAACCGTGAATATATTAAAGTCATTGAAAGTGATCAACGTCACTTGTATACACAACGGGTCTTGTCAACATTACTTGACGCGGGACGATTTCTTAACGATCAATAAATATAAAAGAACTCTCCAATAGAAAGAAATAATATAGCATTCACTGAGATTATATAAACAAAATCGAAACAAAATTCACAGAGCAAGGAAATAAATTTCCCGACAATATCAATTTTGCATTGACAAACGAATAGATTTTTTTGAAATGAGAAATTGTCACTTTCGCTTTTCTCTTGCGCACGCATTTTACATAATTCGTATGATCTTTTAATAAAATATACTCGAATGTTGTTAATATTTTTTTTTTCTTTGTTTTTTTTACTTATAAAATATACAATTTGATCGACAAAACCGAGGACACGTTATATATATATACTGATGTATTTTACAGAATCTATTAATTTTTATTAGCCGCATAATGCAATAAGTAAAGATAAGTAAAGATATTCACAGACTTCCAATCATTAAAATTTAAAATTGTATTTATATCTGGTCGCGATTACGAGATTTATTGCATAAATATGATAATCCGAAACGCTTTGAATAATCCTATGAATGTTTGAACCCATTATCACGTAAAAACGGCATTTAATGCGTTAAATTAACAAATTGAAAGAGATAAAGAAAAAAAGATGTCTTTTTATTACAAACTGCACGAGGACAAAATATTTTTTATTGCTCCTGCACATGTATATCATGTGAAGATATTTTAAAAATTTTTCACTCGCTGCTCTTTCTTGCGAAGAATAAAAGAAAAAATTAATTCTCTTAGAATTTCATAAAATGTTTAATAATAAGATAATTTATCAGTATTTTTTTTTACTATATAATACCAATCTTTTCAACCATTATTTTGCCTAATATAACACATTTTTAAATATTCTAGTATATTGTATTGTATTAATAAAATAAAGAGATATGTGTTATATTAAATCATATTTAATATCTCAAGTTCTTTTTATCAATTTCAGTTAATGGGTTTGGAAATTCCAGTAGATTACGGCGGTGCAGGTTGCAATTTTATGAGTACCATTTTAACTGTCGAAGAAGTTGCTAAAGTCGATGGAGCGGTAGCTGCTCTTGTAGATATCCATAATACATTGGTGAATTCGCTGATCATTAAAGTTGGATCCCAAGATCAAAAGCAAACCTATTTGCCTAAATTAGCACAAAACTACGTAAGTTGAAAAAAATACATTATTGTTCCTGATATGTATATACGGTAGGTCTCTAAAGAAATAAAATAATTTAAAGTATATATATATATATATCTTTGTTATATAGGCTGGGAGTTTTTGTCTAACGGAACCTGGTTCAGGATCGGACGCTTTTTCCCTCAAGACTGAAGCAAAAAAGGATGGTTCTGATTACATCATTAATGGAACGAAAATGTGGATTTCTAATTCGGATATTGCGGGAGTCTTTTTGGTCTTTGCCAATGCGAATCCTTCCGCAGTGAGTAAATCCTTGTGCATTCGGTAAAAAAAAAACCGACCGATAAGAATACGTTATTTAAAGCTTAAAAGAAATCAGTTGATGCAATATTCTTTTAATTAAAACAGGGATATCGTGGCATCACAACTTTCTTCGTGGACCGCGACACGCCTGGTTTGACAGTTGCTAAACCCGAAGAAAAATTAGGCATTAAGGCATCCGGAACTTGCATGATCCATTTCGACAATATTAGGGTACGTATCAGAGGTAAAAATAATAAAGCTCTTTGCACATACATATGTGAATATATAGAAAATGTGAATATTACGAAATATAAATATATAAAATCAATATTGTTTATTTTATTATAACTAATATTATATATTGTATATTTTAATATTTGTATTCTGTAGGTACCTGAAAGCAATATATTGGGCGAGTTTGGACATGGATACAAATATGCTGCTGGATTCCTCAACGAAGGTAGAATCGGAATAGGAGCACAAATGATCGGAATTGCACAAGGATGCCTTGATGCGACTATACCCTACACATTGGAAAGAAAGCAATTTGGACATGATATTTTCTCATTCCAGGTACTCATTAAAAATCTGTTTATTTTTCGTTAAATCGTCATCTGAGAAATAATCCGTTTCCGATATGAAATCTATTTAGTCGATGCAACATCAAATAGCTCAAGTTGCAACTGAACTCGAATGTGCCAGATTGCTCGTTTATAACGCAGCTAGATTAGCGGACGCTAAAAAGGACGTTATGAAGGAAGCGGCTATGGCCAAATTAGTCGCATCTGGTACGTAATTTGACAATCTCAGTTCAATCGAGTTCTTTTTTATAAATTCAAACATGAAAGAATAATATATTTTATTATTAATAGAAACTGCGCTACGTGTCACTTCAAAGTGTATAGACTTTATGGGAGGTGTTGGATTTACCACGGACTTTCCGCAAGAGAAATACTTTAGAGATTCGAAAATTGGCACTATTTACGAAGGCACGAGTAATATGCAGTTGTCTACAATTGCAAAATGTATACGTAAGCAATATTCCTGAATGATAATCGGTATAAATTTTTTTTTAAATTGTGATGCGTGTCTGGCCTAAATTGTATCATGATAGTCATTTTTAAGATATAAAGCACCGTATGTATTATTTTTTAATTATAGGAATATATTTTTATATTTTTATATTGTAATTCAATTTCTTATTATCGAACAGAAACGCCCAATATTCTAATACAATATAATTTATAATTCCTAAACGCTAAAATATTAAAAGAAATATATTTATTACAATGATACAATTTCGTATTTTTGGAAAAAAGAGATATGTATGGAGAAATATGTTGCATAAAATAAATTCAGATTTAGTATGATAATCTTTAATTAAAATCTTCATTTATAGATTATCTTTACAGAAGCACAATAAAGATAGGCAAATGTACGGGTAAGAGAACAAGAATATTTGTATCTCGCGCTAATAATATTTTAAATATTTCTATTTATATCCATTTTATTTTGGATCATGAGGTAGTTTAAAACCTACAAGATCCGCCGTTTCTTTTATACTACGTTCACCTTTACCAGCATACTGTTTATGAATATCTTTACACGTTTGTTGAGATTTCACATAACAAAGATACGTTTCCGCTAAATTCTTCAATTCTTCCCTTGCTTTACATAAAACTTGAGATGTCTCTTTATGAGCGTGCGCTTGTTCCATGATATATTGTAACATTGCATTCTCTTTCATACTCTTATTCCGCGAGACTCGACGTAGTTCTCGCGCGAGGGAACGAACAATTTCGATATTACTATTCATTGTCGCTTTATTCTAAAAAGTGAATTAAGCCATTAGTCGTACAACAACGGTCTATGTTCTACGTTATAAATCGACATACGAGAAATCAAAGAAAATAATTACACGATGCACGTCGAATATCACCGTGCAGCTGCAATAAATTCCACGTCGTCCGTTAAATATTGAGGTTCCTCTCTAGAGTTCCAGAAATCTGCCGGAGTTTTAAGTAAATCTTGTTTGATAAAGATATGAATGCTAAGGTCGTTGAAAGCTTCCTCGTGCGCGAAGGAATTTTCCAATTGAATTTCTGTAACATAAGGTCGAATGCGCAATATGTAACCTGCCATATTCAGTGCATCCCTGCTCAAGCAATTGTCAACTATCCCTGAGAAACTATTAGCGAGCAAAACGCAATTGCTTAATCCAACTCCCCAGTTTGCGTAAAGAAAATTATTGGTTAATTGCCGCGAGCAATGCGGCATGTATACAAGAGTCGTTTTATCTCGATGGATTATACGCTTGCCCTCCTCGTTCGCCTCTATAATCTCTAGATCCAGAGCACGCAAAACTTGCACCTCCTCGGGGCAAAACGCTGGGTCGTACACGTGCACGCGAGCGTTCGCGTATCGCGCCTTCAAGCACAGCAGAAACGCCAATTGACATCTCGATGACCTATACTGCGAGAATCGTCCTAACCCGTAGCAGACTATCTCGGAAATACCGTTAGAGTCTAGGACGGTTAGAGATTCCGTCAGCTGGCTAAGAACAAACTTGGCAAAGGACGTATCTCTGACCTCGATTAGCGTGTTGCCTAACGTGCTGAAAATCGTCGTAAAACGTTATCGCGATTAGAGGTTAACTCAGGTTAAAGAGAATCGGAGATTAGGTAACTAAACCTGTTTCGTCGTTCGCGAAACAAGACACGGCTTACCGATGGAGAAGCTCGCGATCGATCTTGCAGTCAGCAGTCACGTCTCCGCACAAATTTCTCTTTCGATTACGGTGCTTTCTTCGACGAGTCACAAGTACAAAATTGTTCGCCTCTGACATGACTGAAGACTGAACGTGGCTGCGCATGGCCGTCTGCGGGGCTTCAGGATTCGCCCTCTTGTACATTAGATGACAGCACTATCCGCAATCGCCGGAAAAAGTTATTAAATACAAAAACTACGATTACATATTCGAATCTGTGTGTCTCCATATTCTTTTATACAATATTTTCATTAGAAAGCTTTAAAAATTAAAACCTAATATTATTAAAAATTAGAATAATAATATTATTTTTATATTTATTATCGTATTTCACATTTTTGTTATCCAACGCACGCGTTACATTTTATTTTACGAATATTTCATTTGCGACTGTAGTATATACTGGGTGGCCCATATTTTAATCCATCCAGTCGAAAATCTCAAAAACCAAGCCCGGAAGAGAAAAATGTTTCAGACAAAAGTTGTTTAGTTTCGAGGGGGCCATTGGTTTGATCTTGAAGAGTCATTTGAAGATCACGTGAAGGTCGACTTTAAAATCTTAATTTTTTATTTAGTATTCTTGTAGCTTGCCTCGAGAGCTTTCCAAAACACTATAAAAAAGTATTTTTTTATTCAGTACTTTTTGAGTTATTTTATATTTTAATCTGACATCTTTTGATATAAAAAATTAAATATCTCATAAAATAGTTAGTTTTTGATAATCTTACCATAATACTTTTCTGTACAGAATAATGAGACAAATCAATTAGTTTAAAAAAAATTGTTTTTAAAAAAATTATTTACAATGTATTTTTTTAAACAATTATTTGTTTTTTTTTTGGCACTAATTAATTTGTCTCATTATTCTGTACATAAAAGTATTACGGTAAGATTATCGAAAACTGAATATTTTACGAAATATTTTATTTTTTATATCAAAATATGTTAGATTAAAATATAAAATAACTCAAAAAGTACTTAATGAAAAAATACTTAATTATAGTATTTTGGAAAGCTCTCGATGTCAGCTACAAGAATACTAAATAAAAAATGGGGGTTTCCGTTTAAGATTTTAAAGTTGACCTTCAAATGATTTTCCAAGGTCAAATCATTGTCACCATCTTATGGCCCCCTTGAAGCCACACAACTTTTGTCTGAAACATTTTTCTCTTCCGGGCTTGGTTTTTGAGATATTCGACTGGATGGATTAAAATGGGCCACCCAGTATATACATATATCCATTGACATGTAAAAGCAGAAATTTAATTGACAGTAAATTTTCTTACTAAATTTAACGCGACGTAACCGATATCAAGCGCAAAATCTATTTCTACACAAATAACAATACGCCTTATTTCATATATGCAATGCGGATAATATGTCAAATAATAATGTAAATTACTACGATATATATGCTTGTTAGTGCGAGGCATCAATTTTTCAGGGTCGTCATGTTTTGTATGTATAAAGCGTTACAGGATAACGGGATGGTGCAGGGTAGTGGAAATGAGTCATTCATCGCTATTGCTCTCTGCGACTCATCGCGTACAACTGGATGACAAATAAGTCGTAATCGTGCTGCGCTTAGGACGACTGTTCGTGCCGCTCAACCGTGAATTGCTATAGTAACGTTATAAACATTTCCATACTTTTCTCGGAATATTTTGCCACCGTATAGTGTCCCAAAGATTACCTCATATATGTTTAAGCATGCGTAAATTAGTGCCTCTCCGAGATTCAAAATAATTATCTGCGACTGTTGTACGTAAAACAAATATACATATACCGTAGAATCTCTGTTATCCGAACATCATAATTAATCAAATGAACGCTCGATTATTTGAACAGTGTCAAGAAACAAAAGTAAATATGTGTCACAAATTACGCAAGTATAAGAATTTAAATGCATGTACACATACATCATATATATATATATATCATGAAGTAGATTTTAAATAATATACAATATATATATGTGTGTACAAAGCATTAAAAAAAACATCTCTCTATATAAAAGATAATTATGTTAAGAAACATGTGTAAACTATAAATAGCTTAGAAATACTAAGAAAATAGAATGATATTAATAATATAATAAATAAACTTCCTTTACTTTATAAAACACAATCGTTTGATTATCTGGAAAAGTCGATTCAAACTTTGTCTTCCGATTAGTTCGGATAATAAAAGTTCTACACTGTATTACTTTTGTAAATTCAAATTAATAATTAATGTTAAATCGAATAAAAATATTATCCACGAATAAAATGCAACTATGATATTTATTTTGCGAAATATATCTAAGCGTATCATTTTAGGTATATTAAATTAATTATTATATATAAAATGATAAACATTTTTTTTTTTTTTGAATAATTTATAGATTATATAATTTGGCCGTTTTATATATATATATATATATATAGGGTGTCCCATTTTAATTTCCTCAGACAAATATCTCAAAAACCAAGCCCAGAAGAGAAAAATGTTTCAAGCAAAAGTTGTTTGGTTTCGAGGGGGCCATAAGAGGGTGACAATGATTTGACCTTGGAAAATCATTTGAAGGTCATGTGAAGGTCAGCTTTAAAATCTTAAATAGAAACTCCCATTTTTTATTTAGTATTCTTGTAGCTGACATCGAGAGCTTTCCAAAACATTATAATAAAGTATTTTCTCATTAAGTACTTTTTGAGTTATTTTATATTTTAATCTGACATCTTTTGATACAAAAAATTAAATATCTCATAAAATAGTTAGTTTTTGATAATCTTACCGTAATACTTCTCTGTACAGAATAATGAGACAAATCAATTAGTATAAAAAAAAATTGTTTTTAAGAAAATTACTTACAATGTATTTTTTTAAACAATTATTTGTTTTTTTTTGGCACTAATTAATTTGTCTCATTATTCTGTACATAAAAGTATTACGGTAAGATTATCGAAAACTGAATATTTTACGAAATATTTTAGTTTTTATATCAAAAGATGTCAGATAAAAATATAAAATAATTCAAAAAGTACTTGATAAAAAAATACTTTATTATAGTGTTTTGGAAAGCTCTCGATGTCAGCTAGAAGAATACTAAATAAAAAATGGGGGTTTCCGTTTAAGATTTCAAAGTTGACCTTCACATGACCTTCAAATGATTTTCCAAGGTCAAATCATTGTCACCATCTTATGGCCCCCTTGAAGCCACACAACTTTTGTTTGAAACATTTTTCTCTTCCAGGCTTGGTTTTTGAGATATTCGACTGGATGGATTAAAATGGGACACCCTGTATATGTATATATATATATATATATATATATATATATATATATATATATATATATATACATATATATATATATATATATTTATGTCACAAGAATGATTCATTCAGGCTTTAAAGTCATGTATAGAACTAATATAGGTATTTAATCTTAATATATGAATATTGAAATTATTAGATACTGCGATATCTTTTTAACATTTTAGATATATATGTCACTCTCATCGTCTGCGGCGATATCTAAAGCGGTGAATACATCATGACGAAAATGTTGCTTAGTTATCGTGGAGAAAGGAGCAGCAAGTGTGTGAAAAGTGTACGTCACGCCGTAACTTCCGACTAATTGCCAATGTGTGATATATTGCCGTAATGTCCCTCACTTTGAGAACAAACAGTTGGGCCTCGAGAATAATCATTATATTACATCTAGTCATCTGGAACGCAGTCGGTATTATCCTTCTTCAAAAAGGCGTTGGTATTTTGCGGAAGAGAATGTTGGAAACTGGCCAAATTATCGAAGTAACTGAAACTCGATTAATATATATGTGATTAATTGTATAAAAGTAAAATTATCTAGAATATATATTTTTTATTTTTTCCAGACAAATTCATCTATCGGTTTGTCTATCGAATCCATCACGTCTATAAAAAGCGCCGAAAATGAATATGATCTCGCCATAGTATCCGCCCAGCAACGATTGATCAATCGGAATGAGAAGATAATAATTCGCGTAGATCCAGAATTGTCGCTACGAAATGATAGAAATTATCCTGAATTGAATGCAATTAGAAACGAGTTTGAAATCGCTTCGAAGGAGCAACGATCCGCGCCGTTCCCATCAAATTCTTTTGAAAATTCGACGATTGATGGACAAAAATTGCAAGTAGAAAATCATTTAACGAAAATAAATCGTATCGATAATCATCCTGAAAGTAAAAGCGCGTCGAGCAAAATCTTGAGGATAGCTCGCGATAGAGAACGCATCCTCGGCAAAATTTTAAAAAATATCATCCATACGGAAGTGAACGTCACACGTACAGGATCAATTTCGGAATCCAAGGAGGAGGAGAAGAATCGTGATGCGAAAAGGAAGGATCTCAATTTCGTGGAAAACAAACTGAAATTTTTTATTCGCGAAAACACCGGCCATCAAACGATGAATAGTAGTCTTTGGAGGAGCAATAACGACTACAGGATAAAATTTTCTAATAAAGGCGGCGCGGCAACGGCAATCACCATGATAGCGATCGGAGCAATTATGTTGCTGGTAGGACCGGTCGTGATTATTTTACGCATTCTGGACGAGAGGAAGCAAACGAGGAAATTACATGCGTTGTCGGCCGCTATGCGGGAAGATTTGCCGCCATCTTACGAGCAGGCCGTCTTCTCGAGCGAAGCGCCAAGATATTCGTCGCTCGCTTTAAATGACGATAGCTCGTTACCGTCCACGCCACCCCCCTCACCCATCCTCGTCTTTACAAATCTCGTAATTAAGCCACATTCCACGTAGAGAATTATCGTTACCTTTTTATACATATACGTAATAAAATGTCCCCAGACAGCACAAGGATGTCCTTAGGACGTCCAAAGGGCATCCATTTATAGGACATTAATACTTATTATAATACTTAAGATTTCTAAATTATATTAAATAGCCGACACAACTAAAAATAATTATGTATGCATATTAAATTTTTATAAATATATTTATAATAATATCTTAAAACATCCTACAAATGTCCTGAACCGTTCTGGACATATTCAGGATGATCCTGAGGATGTCTTGTGCTGTCTGGGTACTTTCTAAGACTCATCTCTAACGTTATGTATATAACGCTGCATATGTATATAAGAGAATCGATAATAGTCCGTGAAATATATTTGTAATTTAAAAAAGAAAATCTAATAAACTAATAATAATATTAATAATACAAAACGCATTTATTAATTTTTATTATTACGTATATGGTATTTACATATATCGGGTATCGAACGCATTGCAATATATATGCAATGTAATTTTTCCAGATCAAATCAGCTGTTTTTAACGACGTTGCATTGCCAAAGAAAAAAAAAAGAGAGAAGCAATGTAAAGCTGTTGATTATAATTGCTATTTATGACGTAAAAATTAAATATGTTATTAAATGTAAAGTATTGTGTAAACTTACAAAATTAGTTCAGAATATTCATAATCAGTTATTGCTCTTTAAATTATATATATATATATATATACGCATGCGCACAACGCGAACGTGAGTTGATGAAAATTGGATTAAATTGTCGCGTCCTCTTGCGTCGAATAAAGCAGTCAACAGACGATCCATCCAACATGGTGCTGGAAAGTACGATGATATGGTAAGTTTCTCTTTCATTTCATTTCCATTGCTTCTAGCGATATTGCTATTGAATTTGCGAAATCAGTTTACTCTATAAATGGGACATTTTAACATTTATTTAATTCTATACGCTTATATACAGTTAACTATATTGGAATTTCGAGGTTAGCGTGATGACAATGACGTTGACAATCTTATAAATATACATGAGCCTTTGTTCCTACGTGACTTTTAAATGATCTTAAACTAATTAATCTCAACATGTGCAGCGTTGATAACAGCGATTTTATGCGAAACGGGGATTTCGTACCTACTCGGTTACAAGCGCAGCAAGATGCTGTCAACTTGGTGTGTCATTCCAAGACTCGTTCGAATCCTGAGAACAACGTTGGCCTCATAACTCTTGCTAAGTATGATATATTGTTAGTATCGTGAACGTAAAAATTCATTGCATGTTAAATGTAAATCTCTTCATCTTTTTAGCGTCGAAGTACTAGCAACACTCACGAGTGATGTCGGCAGAATACTATCCAAGCTCCATCAGGTTCAACCGAATGGAAAATTGTGTCTCGTTACAGGAATTAGGATTGCCCATGTATGCGTAACTTATTTGGCTTGACTTTACAAATATGTCTATCAAACATGCATTAAGAATTATAAAACTTTTAGTTAGCATTAAAGCATCGACAAGGCAAAAATCATAAAATGCGTATTGTTGCATTTATCGGAAGTCCAATAGACATTGATGAAAAGGAATTGGTAAAACTAGCCAAACGTTTGAAAAAGGAAAAAGTGAATGTTGATGTTATAAGTTTTGGCGAAGAGAGTATCAATAATGAAGTATTAACAGCCTTCGTGAACGCATTGAATGGTAAAGATGGTACTGGAAGTCATCTTGTCACCGTTCCACCAGGACCACATCTATCAGATGCCCTGATCTCTTCTCCCATAATCCAAGGTGAAGATGGAATGGGTGCAGCTGGTATGGGTAGTGCCGCATTCGAATTTGGTGTTGATCCAAACGAGGATCCCGAACTTGCATTGGTCAGTACCTAAAACACGTCTTGTTAGTGTTCCCTGCGAGAATAATGATGATTTTATAAATTGTATGATTTATCCTTCTTAGGCTTTACGTGTTTCTATGGAAGAACAACGGCAACGGCAAGAAGACGAGGCACGTCGCGCGCAAGCGAATGAGACTGCCACGAATAAGCAACCGGAAACCATAAAAGAAGCTCCCAATGAGGAGGCTATGCTAAAACGTGCCCTCGCTATGTCTCTTGAAGGAGCAGAAGATTCAACTGCCGCTACTGATGACACTGCTCCGTGCAGAGGCAATGTACCAGATTTCACTAATATGACAGAAGAAGAACAAATTGCGTTCGCTATGCAAATGTCCATGCAAGATCAACGTAAGTCTTTGATTAATAAATATAAAATCAATGTATTAATAGTCATTCCGAAATCGCTCACTTCTATTATCACTATGTAGAAGAACTAGAATCGCAAAAAGAAGAAGCGATGGATGTAGAAGAAGATTATGCAGCTGTCATGTCCGATCCTGCTTTTCTGCAATCTGTTTTGGAGAACTTACCAGGTGTGGATCCACAATCTGAAGCTGTTCGCCAAGCTGTCGGATCATTACAACAAAATAAAGACAAAGAGAAGGAAAAGGAAAAAGATAAAGAGAAGAAATAAACGGCTTCTTCCTTAGTTCGGTCATATTCACATTTGCGACTAAATTGAAATTTTTCATTATTATGTATGATATTGTAGCTAATCTCTGTCTTGCTTATGAAATATATTATAAATATATTGAAACTGCCTAACTTTTGGTTGGCAATATTATGCGCGCATTTTCGTATCATTTTAAATTATACAATACTTTAAAGTCCGATAAATTGGATTCATCAATGATTCAAAACGCGATATATTGTATTAATTAAATACATGTTTTTAAGAATTTCAACAATTGTGAAATTATCTCTAGATATTCTCATTCATCATCTATATAAGAGAGTAATATAGTACATTTGTACACATGTACATACACACCTGTTACTTCTCTCTATTAGTCTCTTTATTAAACCGATGTCCAATTATGCGCAACGCGATTGAAACTTCAATTTAAATATTTCGTGACATTTTGAAAAAATATGTATAAGAGAAGGAACTAGAAATTTTGTATTTTTATATAATTATTTATTTCTTAAATATAAAATCCTTTTTTATTTTAATTTCAATTCATGAAAATTCGCAGTAATTTGGCGTCCTAACTATAGACATTTAAAAGAATGTCTATATATATATTATATGTCTATGGTCCTAACGATAAACCGTGCACATTCGCCATAAAAAATTCGAATGACAAGATGGCGCCGCGAAGAAAGAGCGTTCAAACGTCACGCAAGTCGTTAAACAATGTTTCTTACAAGGAGAATAATTATTTGTCTTGCTTGAATGATTATCAAACGAGAGTTCGTAGACGAGAGAGCATTAGAAATGCAAGAACTTATGCGGTGAGTGCAAATTAATGAATTTCTCTGATTTTGCGATTACCGCGGTTTGTTGCGATTGCTTTTAAAAATACTTTGCATTTTGCATCAATTGTGAGATTCGTTCCTAACTTTTGTTATCCGGCAGAGATTAATAAATATTGGCTGAGATTTATTTTATTAGATCCGCCATCTATTTGAGAGAAACGTGTGAAAAAAAGACATGAAATGATCAGAGATAGGTTATGCTTGACAAATTTATCAAATGTAAATGCTTGCACATCTGGAAAAATTATTTTAGTATACAATTGTAAAATTATAACTGTATACTGGCCTAATTTTTCTCACTATAATTATAACATTGACATTGCTCTCATAAATATATCAGATTTTTGTTTAGACGTAAAAGACATTATTATACGTATGCTGTATTGTCTCTTATATTTTATGCGCACAGATATACATCGTGGGAGAAAATGTTCTTTATATATATTAAAAGATTGAAATTATAGAGATAATTGATTGGAGCTGTTTGTATAAACAAGGAAAAGAGCCGTGCTTCATCTTATTTGCAAGGAAAAGTGTTAACGGATTCTATTTTGTGGATTTTGCTAATTGTAAGAGGATATTTATTTTGCCGAACATGCAATACACATTTTGTCTTATTTATATTATGCATTAATTATGAGAAAATGTGCACATACACACATACACACATATATATATATAGAGATCAGGAGAGACACAATGATGTTAAAATTAAACAATTCTATAATTTTCAATTTTCAATTCTCAGATCTTTTTTAATATACAGGGTGTTTCAGAACAACCTTTCATCCTTAAAATGACGTATTCCTGATACGATTCTAAGACGATTTTTCCTTTACCAAAATTTGAATTGAAGCGTAATTTTTGAGTTACAATATTATAATATTCAGTAAATATATTATTATATAACGACAATAAAAAATAATTATCCATGATTATTGATAGAATAATGCAATGAAATAATTGATATATTTAATGAATAATAGAATATTCATTGTTATAATGAAACAAATGTGTGCACGAGCGCTATTTGGTGGATTTGTAAAAAAAAACTTTCGAGAACAACGCACACGCTGTTAGTTATTTCGTAGATAAATACGCGATAATTATTCTAATGCGCACAAGTTAAATGTAAAAGTCGACGGATGCCGTTTGACGTGGGCGATTCCTCATACTCGCCCCGCTCTCTTATTCAATCTATTGTCGGTTAACGCCGGTGGTCCCTCCTCCCCCTCTTCCCCCCATCATCCCCCTTCTCCCACCCCCCCTCGTCACCCTACGCTGATTTACCGCGTGCGGTGCGTAGCACTGGTGCGTCTTGTTGATGCTTACACAGTCGAATGGTCGAGCGTCATTCAGTATTAGTCGAGTGCTTTCTCGTGAACGCGGTGCTTCTCGCTCCTCTTTCCTTTTTTTTTTTTTTTTCACTCTTTCAGCACCGCAGGCATTTTTGTGTCACTGGAATAAATTTTGTATCTAGTGTGATCTAGTCGCGCTATAACCGGCTTTATTAAATCGCCCCGCGATAATAATTATTTCGTCGCACGCGCGTACGACGTATTGCACGTATACCGAAACTTCACGTGTCGCGAAGATGTCTCGTCGCTCGAAAACCAGAAAGACAATCCACAAAGGCATAGAGCGTCGAAGGAACATCGCTTTTTTCACTCGATTGTGAATCATGATACACGATTGGGCGTCAACTATAACCGGAAGTGAGAGAAGAGAACAAATTTGGAGGAGAAGCAAGCAAGGCGAACGAGTTGGTGGAGTACTTGGTGAAACGAAAGGCGAAACGACATCTCCCGTACATTATATCGCGCGGGGGCGGTATATCGTCACGAGTTATTTTTTATAACTAACGGAAAATACGTAGGACGGCCGAATCTATCTAGTTGTTCGCGATTACTCTCGCAATCGTGTAGGCCGCTTGCGTTAAACGAGAGGACAAGGATTCTCGACGGGAAGAAGATAGTCCTCGGAGTAATGTGTGATAACATCTCTTTTTTTCTTCATTGTTTTAAGCAAAATTTAGAGGTCAAAAAGTTTACAGAAGCATATACGAAATAGAAGTGGATGAAGAAGTTTCAGAGGGACGTCTACCTTGACTCCAATTTTTTTTCGCGACGAACAAAACAACCTTCTCTTCCATTCGCTCCTGTTTAAGATCTCCGGTCAAGGTTTCGAGGAAAAAACCAACCACGTGTATATATCATTCGCAAAATCAGCTCGTGCAAGGCTGTTCACTCGTTAACACGTGCGACAAATTTTCCGCGAGATTTTACACACCTTTAGAAGACTGAAAATGCAGCCTCAATGGACCTGTGATCCATGATTGTTCATCTGCGTACGATATGCGATCTTCGATATCGATCCCGCTCGCAAATTATCGGAATTGGAGTGATCTCGGTATACATATTCGATTATACAGGTTGATATCGAACGACAAATAGTACCATATATCGAGAAAAAAAAAGGAAACATGGACTCCTGCTTCCCGCATTTGACGATATTAAATCCGCGTAATACGAATAAATCGAGAGATGAGGGATGCAACGTTATAAGTGCCGAGGATGCTCGCATGCAATCGAGGACTCCGACCCTCCAGGGAAAGAACGACGTCTTCCATGATTTGGATTTATATTACGTTCGACAAATTGCACGAAATTCGAAGGTAGGATTTGTGCGATGGAGTTTCGATAATGTTATCGATCGCGAGATATATAGAATAAAAATTCCTGGAAACGCGGTAAAATTTCTTTAAAAAAAAAAAAATCTTTAAATATTATTAACGGAGCCTTTAACAAGCCACGATTAAGAGATTTGAAAAAAATTTACATAAAGAATTGAAGCTTTACCGTGAGAGCGATATATAATTGTATGATGCTGCGTAGCGCGTTTCACGGAAGCCGATGTTTCTTCGCAAGTTATCCGTATTTTTAGACGTGTGTGATATTGTCGGTCGAATATATACAAATGGCAATGTCAAACGGATTTGAAATCTCAAGTATATATAAAAATGTAACGGATACTGTACGCGATCTCAAGTGAGATTTGCTATTCGCTTAATATGATGAAAGTTTTGCAACAAATCAATGTCGAAAAATGTTAAGTGAATATTTATTCATATCTATTACTTATATGCATTTATACTAATTTAATTATTTTCAGAATGACAGTTTAATATCAATCGCGATTTTCTACGACTTTCTTACATAATTGTCGCGAGTATTACCCATGGAGTGTTGTGGACGTCTTGGGAGATTTACGCGAGAGAGGAAAAGAGAGAATGCGTGTGTCGCGCGCGTGCGACGACTATTACAGGCACAACCGCACGGGGTATTGGATTTCTGGCGACTATTTTCGGCAGACAAGCTGTTGCGAGAAAGCGTTGGCAACGCAAGAGAAAGTAATCGAGGGAGAATATGTAGAAACGAAGGACGACAATAGGATCAAAGATGAAACAGAACGAGAGGAATCTTATGCTAACAAAACAAAACTCTGTTAACGTTTAAACGATATGCATCGTGACGTAAAGTATATATCAGGAGAAAAATAGGGATATATAAGAAAATTGCGAATTGCGTTACGTCGTACTTATATACGTGAACTTGTTTGTCACACAATGCGCATCACGAGTTTCCATCAAGGCTCGTTATAGCACCGGGGTCAGGGATTAAATGTGGCCGCGATTACCCTCGCGTCGCTGCAAAATTTCTATTCGAGACCAACGGCAAAGGAATACGCCGTGACCCATGATGTATTCCCGATAGAACGCTGCGCGCACCTCGAGCTCGAGGTAAAGGATGTGTCACGTATAACATCAATGGAATACGAAATCGCTAGATGCGCGCAATGAATCATCATTTCCATTATTGATTTTACTGATGCGTTCGTTATTTTTGGATTATACGATTCATTCGAAGATATCATGAAAATTCATACGCATGTTATACGATGAAAAGAAACTGTCAAGGGAAGAATTTTATATCTAATATTGTGAAATAAATTGTTTCACAAGGATAGACCTTTGTGATTTTGTGCACGCTGACTATAAAACTGAGCTAGCCACGCGGATCGATACTCCGTGTTGTTAATATGGTTCCCCGAGGGTGGAAGGAGAAGCGTAAGGAGGAGCCAATTTGACGAGGTGAACGTCATCCCCTCATGCATTCAGGCACTTCCCCGAAGAGTCGTTATTTCAGTCCGATTCTGCCGCGTTCTGCTACCAGCGTTGTGAAAAGCACGCCGATTTATTTACGCTTTCGCAAAGTTTGTTTCTTGCCTCGTAAAGTGCCTCGAAAGTTTTCATTCATCCAAGCTCGTATTGCGTGCGTGTGTTACGTGACGATAACATAGTAGCTTTATATGTCGAGATTTCAAAAAACCACGAATGAGAAGATTACATTCCCTCAGGTTATTGCTTCTTTATATATTGAGTACAATAATATCGTAAAGTTCATAATATATATATATGTATATCTTTGAATCGCGCAAAGCTTTCAAATTGCACGCTTTGTGAATCGGTCTACGGATATCTCGTAGGAAGGCTCGTAAAATGAGTAGAATGATTAGTTCGCAAAATATGTAAAATGTTTCGTTGGGTATGTAACCCGATATCATGAACGTATGATGGCCACGTGTTAGCCAGACAGTCGTTTTATTGCTGATACTTTGATTTTTTTCGATTATAACTATCGGGTTTTTTTTTTTTTTTTTTTTTTTTTTTTTACGCATGTTATATTCAACATCTGCGGACACCTGTGCGGCAAGATTACGCTTTTCGGTGCCATGTACAATTCTACGTCTGAAAGTTTTCGAATAGTTTTGTTTAAAATTCGAATTAAGATTTTCGCGAATGCTCGATAAATTAGCAATTAGTTCGAATTGGTTGCTAAAGCGCTACGAATTGTATGTTTCAGGAGCATGATCTCGAGCAGAAGATCGAGGTGGAAATCAAAATGAGAGAGGGCTCGGCGAGACTTTTGGCGGCCGCAAAGCATCGTGCCCAGAGCTTGGAAGCCGCCAAAGCGTTGCTTACATCGAACGAGAGAATGTCGGTTTACATGGCAGAATTGCAAAATCGTCGTCGTGAATCTATTAAAAAGCCGTGGTTCGTAAACATGTTTTTTCTTTTCTTTTGTAGAAATAACAGAAAGAAGGAACATAGAGAAAGTATGAAACGTAATCTTCCCTCTACAGCGATATCTAGTAATAATAATACGACGCATCTGTTTTCAGTAATCCTGGAACTACGGGCAAGCTATCGATTTCGGATCTTAGAATACCTTTAATGTGGAGAGATTCCGATCACTTCAAGAATCGCGGAGATCATCGTCGATTTGCTGTATTTTGCTTAGCGCGATTAGGCACGGAAATCCACGATACATCCTTATTGTGTCCCATTGACAGGGCTCATACGGATATCAGTTTTCCCGATATTCTAATATTGTAAGTTTCAATTACTCTCACACACATTGTCCTTGTGAATTAGAATTTATTAATTTGATGCAAGCATAAATTAAAGTATTTATAATTATACTAGTCAAGGAATATAACGTAACTTTGTATTCATGTATAAACTTTGCTTCTCCAGTAACAATGTGCCTGCCGAATTTGAATTAGTCTTAGAAATCTATAGTCACATTTTGCAAGAGGATTTAAGTATCGCTAGCACACCAAGAAGAATAAAAAAGACGATTCACTCGTCGATCTCGAAAACTGTTGGCAAAAAACTTGCCGCCTCCCTTCGTGATGAATTCAGTTCCACCAAGTCGTAAGTTATTTTCTTTTTTCAAATATTTTCTAATAAATATTAATACACAATATATATATAATATTAATTATACATTTTTTTTTTTTTCAGTGGGCCACACTTTGACTTAGTAGCTTGTGCAAAATTGACTCTAGATGACACGGACGATAACATTCACACGCATGACCTAATTATCAATAATATCGGTAAGTAATACGAAAAGTTCAGCATGTGTTTAAAATATCTGAATCGTGTTTTTTTTTTCCCAGAACATAAATATCACTCTTTGCCACTTTTCGGTCACTTTTGTTGTCGATTGGCAGCACAACCAGACTGTATCAGCAAGGAAATGGGCATCAGCAATGTAAAAATAGATAATCAAGATTATTGGACACGCTTGCAAGGTTTTTATATAAAAATGTGGGAATCGAAAAAACATGCGGAAGAAGGTCAAAATCCAGAGCATATCGTACCAATTAATAAAGTAAGTTGGCAACTTTGTAGATATATCTATACATTTCCTATAGTCATTTTATTATTTCAATCCAAATAATTTTTTCATCTCTATTTGTAGAGAACATCCATACGATTATCTAAGTCCGCTAAAGAACTTTTGATAAATAATTCTGGCAATAGCATCAACAAACTATTGTCCGTTAAATTTGAATCAAAGGAAGATGCTCAAAAATGGTTGACACTTTTATCGGTACATATTAATGACCATTTGAGATGGAAACATGCTGCGGAAGTTGTTCAAAGGGTGTCTAGCATTGAAAGTACAAGAAATTCTTTTATCAGCAATAAAAGACAGGGCTCTTTATATGATGAGACACCTTTAATTGGTAAATGTGCATAATTAATTATATATGAATTATCAATTTACAAAATTCGATAATTGACATTTTAGAACTTTAAATTGATTACTTATTAATTAGTATTTCTTTTTCATTACAGAATCAATCCCATCGGATTATACATCCGCAAGATCTACTGTACAAACAATTTTTGATCTCACACCTAGTACTAGTCTAAGCAATTGTAGTTCCACAAATAGCCTAACAAGCCTGCGTTCCCGTTCACTAAGTATCAGTGGTGCGTTTAAAC
This sequence comes from Polyergus mexicanus, assembly GCF_030449975.1. Taxonomy (NCBI): domain Eukaryota; kingdom Metazoa; phylum Arthropoda; class Insecta; order Hymenoptera; family Formicidae; genus Polyergus; species Polyergus mexicanus. The sequence continues at coordinate 274,841 of NW_027223326.1, read as the reverse complement.
AAAGTGCCATTACATTAAAATCTCATTTAACTTCTTCTAATAAGAATGTGTAATAATTTTACGCGCGCGTGCATTCTTTCCGAAGAACCAACATGTCCGACAAGTACAGAATTATCGCATAAAGAGATGAATATGCTAGTTTTTCAATTTTCTATACATCAGACGTTTTTACAATCTGGTATTGATACATCTGATATATTAAAGGAATTGATATATTTAAATATTTTACGATGAATCAAAATGGAAGATAAATATATATATATGGTTTATATAGATGACATCTTTCTCAATTTAAAATACGTATATAGGAATATAAGAAAAATTTGGCTGAAAACAAAATGTTAGTAATACATATCTTACATTTAATATTCAATATGTATAAAAAAAACTTGTTGGATATAGAAGAGTACAAAAGATTTTGATTTCAATGGTTTCTTACTTTTCTCTTTTCTACTTTTATAATACAAAGCTTTATTATTAAAGAAAGTGTAACAGCAGCCTTACCATAATGCTTTTATAAATTTATTTAAAAAATAAGAGCATTGCAATATTTAGTACGGCTGTAATAAGTATACACATATATCTATATGTGTGATATATAGAATTTATAATATAATACTGATAATAATAATAATAATATACAATTATATCTATGTGTTTGTCTTTAAAAATCCTTATTTTCACTAATTTGATGTATATGTATATACAATTTGAAAAGAATAGATTATAGAAAATCTACTAAAATATTTTCCTTTTTTATATACAATATTATGATAGTTAAGGACAAAAAAGTGTATGTTTATAATTTTGGTTGATAATTACAATTGGAAATATTTTTATAGATAAAAATATTAATTTACAGGTGTTACCACATAAATAATTTTTCTCAATCCATGCGTTTGATAATTTTGTGAATATTATTTTGGAGACAATACAATATTTACCCATATTAGATACATATCGCATCCAATACGATTATAAGAACATTTCATACACTACAGCAGATATTAATGACATTTGTATAAATAAATGTTACATAATATCTTAATTTGATTTAGGTAACAAAATAAATCCCACAACTATGCAAGCAATGGTAAATGCTTGAGCGCCAACACGTGCACGCATCATATATTGTTGCATCTGGCTTTTTTCTTTCACAAAGCTGACGAGTCCTACGGAAAGTGCTGCTGTAGTTGCGAGACAACCTAAAGAAATATAAACTTACTAATACATTTTTAATAATAGTTTTCCAATATTTATACATATATTTCATAAAAATATCCTAGACACATTTCAAAGAATGCAATATTCGCTTTGTGGAAATGTATGTATTTCATTGCCTATAATATTTTTTTTCTTTTTCACACTGATCTTTTTTAATTAGTTTTTTTGATTATAAATTCAGAAGAGATTAACTGGATGAAATCTTGACGCTGCTAGAGGTTATTTTACCTATAGGTACAAGTGGATTCTCTCGTGTTTTACGTTTCGCTTTGTCGAATATCGTCTCGCTGAGAAATTCGCTGTCCAAATTTTCTCGTACTTTCACCCAATCTAACTCGATGTCTGATTTTTGATCAGCCATATTCGTTGTTTAATGAAACTTGTATCAGATGACAAAAATGAACGCGCAAGAGATAGTCGAGGAATTGACGCAAGTATGTATTCAAATGCGCTCTCATCTAGATGACTTTACCGAACGAAAGGATAAGGAGGCGTTAATTCTAAAACACATAAAACGATACGAGAATTCCGGTGCAGAAATTCAGGATTTTCCGAAAGGTAATTTTTGTTATTTGTAATATTTATGATAAATAATTATTACCAATTTATAATAAGCAACAAATATAATAAAATCTTTATCTATATTTGCTATATGTAAATATATAATTTAATTAATATTTTCATACGCGTTTTTATGCGTTACAGGCTTGGAGTGGTTCAATGTGTCGGAAGGATTATCATTTGCGCAGCATTTGAAAGGAAAAATCGTACTTTTGGATTTTTTCACTTATTGTTGCATCAATTGTATGCACGTTTTAACTGAATTAGAAGAGGTTGAAAAAAGAATTTCTATAGAAGACGGTCTCGTTGTGGTGAATATATTATTTTACGAGGGGAGAAATTATGTGAAAATTAAATTACAACAATTGCGCAACAATTAATAACTTTTTTGTTTCAGATTGGAATTCACAGTGCAAAGTTTACAAATGAACGTAGTTCAAAAAATGTCTTATCTGCAGTGCAGAGATGTAATATTGCGCATCCTGTGGTAAATGATGTGATATTAAGGATATGGTACAATATGGGAATTACATGTTGGCCTAGCCTTGTCATGTTAGGTAACTTCATGGATCTTTTTTGTCTTTGTATATAAGATTTAAATGGGCTTTGCTACTTTTTATCGAAACTTGTTATTGGTATACAGTTATAAATCTATTCCAGGACCTAGTGGTCAACCATTGGCTGTTTTTGTTGGTGAAGATCATAAAGATGAAATATTGTTATATACAAAAGTAATGATAGCATATTTCAAATCTTTAAATCAAATATCGAACCATAGTCTTCCAATGAAGCCGACGAATCATCTGTTATCATTTTTTAAAGATGGTTTATTGTTTCCTGGTAAATTAGCTATTTTTTCATCCGAACAAGGAATAAAGCTCATCGTATCAGATAGCGGCAATAATAGAATTGTCATCGCAACTGAACATGGAGAAGCGGAGTACTACATAGGCGGATACAATCAGGGTTTTAAAGATGGCGATTTCAAAAATGCCAGATTTAATTCACCTCAAGGAGTCTGCGTACTCAATAATACAATTTATGTTGCGGATAATAACAATCATGCCATTAGAAAAGTAAGGAGAAAAACATTCCTCAATCTTCATTATTATATTTCAAAACATTGATTTACTACATTTATTATCAATTTTAATTCACTTTTTAGATAAATCTGATTAAAAAGAATGTATCCACCGTAGCGGGCACTGGTTTACAAGGTAACGACCGCCAAGGTGGAAAAGACGGTATTAATCAGGTTTTGTCATCTCCTTGGGATGTGGCAATCTATCGTCACGAATATAAAGATAGCGTTGTACCAATCTTATTAATCGCTATAGCGGGTACTCATCAGATCTGGGCATTGTTTTTGGAAGACACTACTTGGTGGAAGGAAAAGTGAGATATTATTTATGTAATATGATTTTTAATCCTAGAAAACTAACAAATTTAGAAAATACCCCAGAGAAAGTGTAATATAGGCGACTATAAAATATGATATTTTTGTATTTTGTTTTAGTTTCTTTAGTTTTAGTTTTTTTCTTGTTGTAAAATATATAACTGAATAATTCTTCTGTGTATAAAGATCGAGCAATGCTCATTAAGAAAATATTTAATATTTTTAATAAAAATTTTTCATATTTTAGAAAATACTCAGCGGGCACATGCGTTGCTATTGTGGGAAGTGGCCGGGAAGAGAATCGTAATAACAGTTATCCTCATGCCGCTGGGTTAGCGCAACCTTCTGGTATCGCAGTTGTTCAAGAATATAAAATTGCATTTTTCGCGGACAGTGAAAGCAGTACTATTAGACGGTTGCACTTGGACAACGGTCGAGTCTCTGCTGTTTGTGGAGGAGACAAAAATCCAATGGTTTATTTAATAATAAGAATTTTTCATTCGTTTTGATGCCTAATATAACTATTTTGTATATATGAAGATAAAATATATGTCAATTTTTCACCGAGATGGTAGCGATGTATAAAAGTCATAGCGTTATTAATATTTATCTTACCCTATTTAATTTATATTATAGAACTTACACGCTTTTGGAGACACAGATGGAAAAGAATATTCGGCTAAACTTCAACATCCATTGGGTGTAGCATGGGATCATTTGAATAAAAGAATTTATATAGCTGATACTTATAATCACAAGATTAAAACTGTAGATACCGCAACAGGATATTGTAAGACTTTATTTGGTGCAGGAAAACCTGATCGCGCATTTTCTGTAAGTTTCGTTAAATTTTTTTGAGATGATGATTTCAAAAGTTACTTGCAAATATTTTAATCCAATAATTTTAAAATAATCTTTTATCAGTTCAATGAACCAGGTGGCCTTGCTGTCAATCCAGAGAGTAACATTCTTTATGTGGCAGATACCAATAATCATGCTATTAAGATTATTGACCTTAAAAACGAGAAAATTTCAACTGTAAGTGTATAATCTAGCTTTCTTTCAAAATATCTTTATATATCATGATATTTATATTAAATTTGTTAATTTTATTTTTCAGATGGTTATATCTAGATCTGATTCAAATGAAAATATTGAGAAAATATATACTTTTGATACATCGATTAATACGCATGGTGGAGAATTAAATATTCTATTTAATATCGTATTTTCAAATGATTTGAAGTTAAATGTAGATGCGCCACAAGAATGGCATGTGTCGTTGCCTGTAAATACATGGACAGCAAGCTCTTTCACAGGTGGACTTTCAACTCCTGTGTCGATGAAACTTCCTGCAGATGAAAAAGAAAATCAATTGCGCATTACATTAAACATAATGGCTTGCACAGTCGACACGTGTATACCACTGAAGCTGTCTGTACTGTTTAATGTGCATCGAAAAATGGATGCACCGATAATTGTGACTGAAGAGAAAGAACTCGTTGTTGGCTAGAAAATATAAATTTTATAATTTTGTCATATATATGACAAATACAATACATATGTATACACATGTTATTGCCTATATAAATTTTATAAAATTTCGTGTTATTTTTTTTATTTTATGATTATTAGCTTTTAATTGCTTTTCAAGTCTTAATATTTACATTTCTCTCCTATATTGTTTAATAGTTTAGCTGACATTCTTTAATACAGTTGTGTTTCATCCGCTTCATGTCTGTAGGCGTATGTCTGGCAAATTTCGTCAGTCTTAAACAATATATATAGGATTTGATTATGATTCCATCAAATATTTTTACATTTACATATAATTGCAGTTAAAATTGCATTATATTGATACACCTTTGCCACCAATTTTTTGTTTTATCCTCCGACGAGATATGCGGTAACGTTGCAAAATCCGCCGCTCCCGATTGCCAATATTCGCGTAACCATTCTCGATGACCTGTCGGCTCTGACCAGCCTTTTCGACAATTTTCTTTGATCCATTTACTTTCTACAGTCTTTGGAATGTTGAGTATCTTCATAATTTTTATTATTCTATTACTATTGTATATATTTACTTTGCGAGAATAGATATATGTATATGAGTAGCATTTCTGACTTTATTATTATTGAACAGTGCATTTATACTTTTTTGCAGTTACGATATGATTTTATGCAATTCTTGTCTGGATGGAATATACCGGCACCGGTATCGTAGCAGAATAGAGGAATAATTTTAGTTGGTTGGTCATTAGTTTTCAATACTTTTCCGGCTGGTCTCAATCCGTTTACTATGCAATTGTAAAATCTAAAATATTTTATTAAGAGAAAAGATGCAAGAATAATGTCGATATATAGAAATTCTATTTAAATTTTATTTGAGAATTGTGCTAACCGCCTATCAGGAAATGTACAATAATCCCATTCATTTTCTCGATACGATAAACCATCCGCGAAGGTATAACGCTTTTGCTGTTCCATTTTTCCATGATTCCAGATACTATCTATTATCTGTCCACGTGGCCAATACATACTTCCGCATCCATGAAGCATGCCATTCCGATATTCTCCCTCTAATACAACTTCTAAAATATACGTGATAAGATTGGTTTGCACTATAATATAATTGATGTTGATGCATTTTACGATCCTACAAGTATATTACAGGTAATATAATCTTAGTTGATTGACCATTAATATTTAACTAATAACCATTAATTATTAACGGACGATCATTAATATATATATTTAATTAGTCAGTTTTTAACTGACTTTTCTGACTGCTCTCTGTTTACTATGCAATTATAAAATTTAAAATATTTTCATAATGCAAAGATAATGAAAGAAACAGTTAATCTTGAAATTAGTCAAGATTAATTAACTGTAAGGTGTGACATATCTGCCGACGCCGGTTTTATCAATCGCATCCCACGACCCTTCGTAAATGCTTCCACCGATGAATCGAGTCTCTCGTAACATTTCAATCTCATCTCCCATCTTGCAATCACTTTTCTTCATCGTGTCTGATCACTCTTCATCACTCCTGTATTAAAATAGCGAGTAGTTTTTAATATTTGTAGTTGTAAATATTTTAAAGACAAAATTTACCCTTTCCTTCCTCTCATTGTCAGTATTTTAAATATTTCTTTAATATTATTAACTACGAATAAACTTTTATACAAGAAGTCGCACGCGCGAGCGTCGACTTCTCCTTCTGGAACCAACCGGGACTGGATTTATCCTTACAGGATGTCCTCGTTGCCTAGTATATGTACCTGGTGTAATCTCGGTCGGTTCATAAGCCGTCTCGCCTGGACGCACGAGCGTGCAAAACCAGAGAGATACGCGTCTTGAATTCGTGAACAAATGCGAATTGTAATATACCCGGTAACATAGCTTTTTATACCCCGCACGCGTAACTAAATCAGATTTTTTGGACACGCGTGATTCGGATACGCACGTATTCGTAACACAATGGGACAACGGCGAGGAGACCGTTATGTCTTTTGTATTTCTATGAGAGAAAGAGAGAGACATATCATCTACTCATCGCGTGCCGCATATATACTACTGTTATGTGTCAGAAAGTGGTACATTCTCCAGTGTATATGTATCGAGAAACATATATTCCCCAAGTTTCGCGCGCTCTCATACTAAGCAGAGCTGACCGGTATTCGACCGAGATGTTCCGTTTTGAATAACAAACGCGAATACCTATGGAATATACCTTTTCGAATTTGCCTTTAACGCAATTTATAATGCATACCAATCGATCGATACACGCCAATTATCGAAACGTTTCTACGTCGAAATAGTTTGCGATCCGTTGGTTTTTTCTTTCTGCTGCAACTTTCCGAATGTAACCGAAGCGATACTACAAAATTGTCAAGATCAGAACACGAAGACATATAATTTAAAAAATTATATTTGCATACGCTCTGTGATCAATTTTCGGTCCAATTTTTCATTCAGTAAGACTTCCCCCCTTAAGAGGAGTGAAATGAGAAATATGATATGATATAGAAAATATATTGGATGATTGTATAAGTTCGTGCCCGATTTTCATAGATGGCATTAAGTTACTGCATGGCGGAGTTCTATTGTTTTCGTGTGATAATTGTTGCTTACACCGAATAGATGACGTTGTCTTATGTCAATTTAGCGTCAGACATTGTTCAGATAAGTCCATTTGTGCATAAGAGAAATCATTAAAAATGGAGAACGAAAAGGTGCATTTGTGGCATGTAATGCTATATGAATTTCGGAAAGGCGTGAATGTTGGGATTGCACAAAAAAATATTCAAAATTTATTTGGACCGCGCTCCTGCTCTCCGAACAGTCAAAAAGTGGTTCGAAATGGTGATTTCAACATGGAGGATCAACCCCGCTCTGGACGGCCTTCTGGCATTGATGATGACATTGTGCATGCCTTAGTGGAAAGAAACCCAAGGATTACAACTGAGGATATTGCTGAGAGGCTGAACATCGATAATTCAACCGCTTTTCGTCATTTAAAAAAGCTTGGATACATTTCCAAGCTTGATGCGTGGGTGCTGCATCTCCCGACTGAAAGGAATAAGCTGCAGGAAAACTGCAGGAGTTGCAATGGGGAAATTCTGTAGCACCCGCCATATTCTCCAGATATTGCGCCTTCAGATTTTTATCTGTTCCGGTCTTTGCAGAATAGTTTAAATGGCAAGAATCTCAATTCCGAGGAAGCTGTCGAAAACCACCTTACAAACTTTTTTCAAGAAAAACCAAGTTCTTTCTTCAAAAATGGAATCGACAAGCTTACAGATCGTTGGAAAACCATTGTAGAAAAGAATGGAGACTATATAATTGATTAATAAAAGTGTTATCTCTAAAATATAATCTATTGAAGTTTAAATCGGGCACGAACTTATGCAATCACCCAATATATCAATAGCGAGTGTTTTTCCCTTGCATTAAATTAAATATAAACAGCCTATAATCGTAGAACTTACACGTGTATATCGTAACTTATTAATTAATACTCCTATTATAATATTAGATTCGCTACGTAAGAAAAAGAGGGGGCGATTACGCCAGTCGTTTCCGGACGATGCTCCCTTCGGAGCTACGATTCCAGCTACGTAATCTGGAATGTCATGTTAGCTCAGCCGAGCGTGACACCTCTCTGGAGAATCTCTCACGCACCTGAGAATTTCTCATACGTACATACACCGGAGGGCGAACTTGTATTTTTTTCCTCTTTTTCCACCCGAGCGTTATCGTACCCTCGCATGCATCACGTCAAAGAGAGAAATGATGTTTGAAATTATAGTAATAATTGAAAAGTGAATTATTACTTCCTCAAAAGGATCGAATTAATCGAGACTCGGGTAAAGGTCGAAATTAATACCGTGAGAATACTTTTAATGTTTGTATCGCGTATCATTATCTCCGTACCTCGTACTAGCCTAAGAGATCCTTTTACTTAGATTCCCCTAAGAAAATCGCGCGTGAGCTTTTCTTTATTTATTTCGAATTAATCGAGTTTCCGTGGGGAAAAAAAATGAAAATTTTTGTAGGATAGATCGAGCATGTCGAATCGTTCGGTGAGAGCGATGTGAAATCGGCGACGAGGAAAATAGGTCGGGGATTTGTGAATTATTGCCAGCGTTTCGTTCTCGCGTCCCCCTTTCCCGTGCTACTCCTCCCAACCCCGACGTCGAATTTGTCGATAGGTAACCGTTGGATAAGCCTTAATCCGGCGCGGCGCGGTACCGTTGTCTTGGTAAACAGTGGGTTACGGATGGACAGTCCCGCGCAAGTGGGACGGCTGTTTATTAACCCGTGCATGTTCGACGTTCACGGAAAACTTAACCAGACGTAGTCGCGCGAGAAGAGAGAAACGGGTTTTGCCAAGCGTCGAGCTCGTTCATCTTCTCTCGCGTGATCAACTGTCAAACCTAAATCTATCTATCGTTTCGGGTCACCTCCTGCTCTCGTACAGTTTGAAACTCGGCTCGATCGCCTAGTTCTGGCGAACGGAAGTTTTAGTAAGGTCGAAAAAGATCCTCCCTCCTAGAAAAAGATTGATATTGGAGGTTTCGAAATCTATACATCGGACGATTTATTCGTTCATGAATGAGTTAGAGCGCGATTGACACGAGATCGGCGGACGTTGATCAACTCGTCTCGTTGCGGGAGAAGAAGGAATGGAATAATTTAGCTCGATAAAATCTTTTTTAAAAGATCTCCCCTCTCCTCCCGAAAGCCGCATTTTTGTGGTATCCATTCACACGGCCCATTACTGGTTCTTTCACAATTTAGTACGTCATGTATGAGACTCATTCGGTCGATGTACCGTTAATCGTCGCTGTGAATCGTCGGCTTGGCTTACGTTGCGTTCATCGTTTCAAAAAAATATGGATGGCTACCTCATTTCGCTATGTCTCTCCGGCGATCTCCGGAGGAGCACAATTCATAGCGGCTGTACGATGTGGGCTACGTCAAATGGCCCGACTGGCGTTCCTATAACGTTCGTCGCGCTCATCATCCAAAATTCTATCCTCTTTTGTATTAAAGAGAGCTAAATCGCACGATGCACACGATTTTCTTTTCCTTCCTTAATGTATATTACCGAGACGATGAACTCCCTTGAGAAAATTTTGCCATAATTTTTCCCAGTGTGCGCGGTAGAAATGTCTTCTAACGCTTTTGCATAATCTTTATGTCATTTTCGATTATAGTCGAATCGAAGGTGATCTGTTAGAAAGAATGCTCGTGTATGTACCACGCGCACGTACGCGCGGTCACCTGTTTCCGCGTAATCCACTCCATCCGACGACTATCGCGAGAGACGAGAGAGGCGAGTCCTTTCTCTGTCTTACCCTTCAGGAGCCGTCTCCCCTCCTTATTTCTTCTGCCTCTTGTTCCACTGCGCTCGTCCCAGCGAAGGATCCTACCTTGCAGTACGTGTTTATCCAGGGTATAAGACGGCAGAGCCGAACAAGTGGCATAGGAAGAGAACCACGCCGAAGTGTCAAGCGAGTGTGGAGTATGCGAGAGGGAGTATTTGAGAGGAGGACCTGCACAGAAAGAAAAGGGAGAAGTTCATGGTACATGCTCCATAATCTTCGCCGAGGTCGCTACACCGGCTACAGTCCGATCAGCAAGGTCGACGGCAAATAGTTTCAACTGCCAAACGTCCTTGATCCCTTAACGAAGAAGGGAAGAAGGGAAGCATAGAGGGAGAAAGAGAGAAAGAAAGAACGAACAGACGCGAAAGAAGAGAGAGCAAAAGGGATTGATTATCGCGTCTCGCGCTAAAGAATTCAACACCGAGGGTCGATCGAACACTCGTCAAAAACTCGCCTAACATTTTCCTTTTGTTGATATTTACTACGAGTTGATTGTGTCACATCGAACTGGTGTGTTCAGTGGTCAAGTTTTCAAACTTTGTCGCGATCACGGAGTTATTGATACCGGGATTATTGATGGTAATTAATTCTCGATAAGATTAAATGACATTTTCAAGGAGTCTATCTTGATTTTCAAAATGTGAGTGTTTACAAGAAGCTAAGTTTAAATTTTTAAGAGATAAATTTAAGTTTTACTTTTTTGGGAGATAATCTAGAATTATATAAGTTTACAAGGGCAAAGGAAAGAGGAAAAAAAAAATATTCGCGATTTTTTTATGAATATATAAACGAGATTTCTGAAGAGACCAAACATACGCTAATTGCGCATAACGGTCATCATTCAATTTTATATATAATGCAAAGTATAAAAGTAATTAAGCCAAGATCAAAAAATAAAGATCAATAATATGTATTGTATATGTGTATACAACAATTAATAAGAAATTAAAAAGTTCAATGGCTTATTTCTCTTTCATTTTTTTTTTTTTTTTTTTTTTTGCACGTTGTTATGTCATGACTTTTATTCGCTTGTGGTTTATCTACGTATCCTGTATCATATCAATAATTATTTTTCGATTTATTTCTGTTGAAAATTATATTCTCTATTGAAACTTTGTTAATAAATATTCTCGCACAGAATGCATCGTAAATAGAAAAAAAGAGCTAATAACAGGAGTGATATGTAATAAAGCAAAATGCGACTATACTATCTTCGCAATCTCGAAATATTTTTCTGTTTTCAGAAAATCGAATATTATCATGTTGCTGCAACGATTACGCTGGCTATTGCCAGCATTAATCATATCTTTGATGAACTTGCAATTAAGTGCGCCTTTACCGGCTCATGATGAACGTTTGCACGTACCTGTGAATACATTTGATCCTAGGTCAGTATCAGAAAAGAAATCTTCTTTTATATAAATATTGTAAATCTCGTGTATATACATCGATTTAGGGATAAGTTTAAAATATTTATAATATAATTTATATACGTATATGTGTGAAATTAGAATTAAATTCCAAGTTCTTTTCTCGTGAAGTTGATATTCGGACGGATGACATAAAGACGACGTAAGATAATGCGAACGAGGAGTATGTAGATAGAAATCGCACCTTGCATGGGAAAGACAAGAGAGAGAATGCGGAAAAGGAAAGGGACGAAAAGCACGGTCGGCTCTTATTAAAGGCATAGCGGTTTAGTTCTCGAGCTGCCAGACAGCTTCGGTGTTCTTAATGAATAGACTAATTAAGGAAAATTATATATATGCGCGTATTGAACTTTTCATTCTTATGGATTCACAAAAAAATCCTTCCTGATACACCTTTACTATCAACAATTTTTATCAGTATGCATTTAAATTTAAAATCAAGCTTATTAAAAAATAAATAATTTTCCAGATAAAAAATACACGATGCACATTAATCTATTTCGTACGTTTGTTATGTACGTTTCAGTTGAAATATACGCATAAAAATCGTATTTAGATACAATTTTCCGTATTTATGTAACAATACATAGGGTTTATATATATATATGTTGGAATAACTGAATATATAAAGCAAAAGTTACGGTAATATTCTGGACGGATTTTCGTGCCTTTACAGCGTAGCTACTTCCACAATATTCCGTCAGGACTACAACAAACGCGTGCATCCTCCGAATGGCAAAAACAACACGCAGTCCAGCCACAAACTGGTCGCTTCGCCGGCTGGACTTTTGCGGCCCGACAAGTTTCAGTTTTATACTTACAACGACAAAGGTGATATGATTACGCGGCAGATGACCGCTCAGGAAATTCAAGGTCTCATCGCTGCAGGTGGTGCGGATCACGTTGCGATAGACAGACAAGAACCTCAAAAAGCCGATGATGTTCTCACGGGCGGAAAAAAGGTCGATTCACCGTCTCTTGTCTCTTGTCTTTTGTTTCTCTTATCTGTAAATAGAAAATATTGATAGAACAACACAAACAGCACATATACACGCGCACACAAATGTTTTTTATATATTATTTTAATTAAAATACAGTATTTTGAATTAGAAATGTAAATAAAAGCAAATAATGAAATATTTGGATATGATAAAATATACATTTAATGAAATGCTAATTGGATTGCTAAATATAATTATTATAAATGAATGTTTTTTTGTACAAATTGAATATTTGATGAAAAAATATGATATCCATTTTATAGATTTATGCTAAAATCAGATGATCATTTAAATATAAATGGGAAATAAACAAGAATATATAACCAGTTTAGAGCTAACGGAGCTGTCATGTCTTCGTTTATGGATTTAACACATATCACATCGCATTTTAGGTCATGGATGTAGTACAGAAGGTACAGAATGTGTTGAAGAGCGCACTCGACAAGCCACCGATTTTAACGGGTTCGATACCCAAGATTCCAGAACACGCGAACGTCGAATGGAGCAACATTCTCCCTTCCATTCTGTCCGGCGAGACAGATGCCATTTCTCCAAGCAGTGAATCTAATCAATTATTGCATAAGATTACAACAGAAAAGATAGAAGCGTTATCAACTGAAAGCGCGATGAATATCGGAACTACTCTGAAAGATCCGATGACGAAGAAGCCAACGATGTCAGACATTCAGACTAATGTTTACGCTGGTTTTACGAATAATATGCAGCCTAGCGAGAAATTGCCACTTAATCTTTACTCGCAGCAGACATCGGCGCCCGATGCTATCACGGAGAAAGCAATGATTCCAGTTCCAGTTATCACTTTGACGGAACAAAAATTATCTACATTGCATTCCGCCATTACGGAAAGTCCGATCTTCCAAATGCTTAGCGTGATTCCGGTTGAGAGTACTCATAACAAGACAAGTCAAACTGATTCGTATGCAGCTGATATCAGTGCCGCCAGTTTAGCTCAATCGTCTACTCAGACCGAAGGATTTAATCAAACGGAACAATTTATCGAGATAACTCTGTCGGAAGTACCTGAAGCTACAACATTCTCGCAACCAGCGAGCTTAGATACGCATCTTGTAGATAATACAAAACAGACTACTATGAATCCTGATAATCAACCAAGTCAAGAAATAAAAATTCCGGTGATTTATTCGACGATTATACCGAGTATATCGACGAATCCTCCTATTGTCGATACAAAGCAGGCTGTAACGTACGATGAATCTGTCGAAGTGATGAATATGGCTGACAAGATCTCTTCTTTCTCGAATGCAAGTTACGTTCTTATACAGGATAAGAACAATACGAAACAATCTGGGGATTTTTCATTCATACCCGAGATTACGAAAGAATCTCAAATGAACGTAACGCACAATGATGATAAAATAATCTCACAGACTAATAGCGTTATCTCGGAACCACTTTCTCACGCATCCGTGTCTGTAAAACCCGAGGAAGCTGCGTCTAACAAAATCGCGTTGCATTCACCATCTACGTTCGCCATCGCTTCGACAATCGAGGCCTCGACTATTCCAACTTTGCTGTATACGGATTATCATCGTGATGAAGGCTCCTCAATGGTTACGAAAGAATCATTAAGTCCGGTTACGTCAACGTACACAGAAAATTATCTCAATTCTCAATCTCCAACTGAGATCCAATCTTTGGGACTGATGGAACCGCTACCCACGCAGTTAATCGATTCTTTTTCGAATGTAATGAATCAAGTTTCGGAAGTAAGACCCGTCGTATTATCTCTATCGGACGAGCTACTGCCGGAAATATCGATCATGAATATTAATTACGATCGGAGGCACAACGTGTCTGATTCATATAAACCCACGATCGCGAGTGCAGATACATTTATGTCTTATAACACGAACGAGACGATTGTCGAACGCGTTAGTACGCAAACTTACGTAACCGTTACTACAGAAATTCCGTTTCAAGACGTTACTACTAAGCTTATTGATTACACTACTACTCAACGGCCTGTCAATGATGCTTCCGCGAACTCTTGGACTACGGTGACAATATCGACAGCTTCGATTAAAACCGAAACGACGAATAACGAAACAACGGCTAATAATATTTTAACCACGACGCCAGCTGAATCGAATATTGAATCGGTCAGTACAAAGACGGAATCAACGAACTCTCCTTCGACTATATGGATTCAGCTCGAGAAGACTCACGACGGTTCGCCAGGAAATCAGACCAAGACTCTCGCGACTCTCGAAACCACCACTGCTATTAACGTTATGCCTTTGGAGAAACAAGCTAACGATCAAACTGCAGAATTACCAGAAGAGATTTTACCTGTCACTTTGACAGTACTTGATGTAGCATCTGAAACGCAGTCGACAATTGCGTCGAGTGAATCTTTGAATAAACCGACCAACGAACATTTCGATAATGTTTTCGCAAACTTAAACTTGAGCAATCCAGTGTCCGCTATCGATCAAGTATTGAATAATGCGCCTCTACTGTCTAGTAACCCTGCAATTGAGCCGATCGGTTTACCGAGTGACACGACGAATTTTGTAGCTAGTGATTTAGCGAGTAGTCTCATCGCCGGATTTGCAACGAGCACGTCGGAAAAATCGTCCATCGAAGAGACTAGCGAGAATCAAATGGCTAAAAATGTATCGAGTGATACGACGAAGTTTGCAGAATCCACCGAAAGTATCACTAAGATGTATGAAGAAAAAGTAGAATTTAATGAAAATGAGTATCAGGAAGAGAAAAATATTATTCGAACATCAACGCAAAAAACAGTAACGGATCTGGCTACAAACGGCACGTTAGAATTCTATCATGCTATCATGCAGACGAAAGAGTCAGATCATACATTAGAACCAATTAAACTGTTAAACAGTAATGAACCGAGTATCGATGATTCTACGAAAGTATCTTTATCCACTTCATCAAACAAATTCGCGAATGTTAGCGACGAATCAAAGGATAGTGTTGGACTGAGTACAATTACCGCAGAAGTTGTCACTCCAAATTCTGAGCAGTCGTTAAATATCAATACAACTGTGCTCGATAATCAAACTAATAATCAAAAGAAAATAGAAAACAAGGAAAAAATGAAAACGACAGAAGCGCCCGTTGTAAGGACGGACGAGAGTCTCGAATTATCACAATTACCTGTAAAAATTGAATTAATTGATTCAGCTAACGCAAGTAATATCCAAAATTCGGTAAACGTTTTGGTACATGCGCAGAGTAGTCCAAAAATAGAAACATTGGACGAAAAGAATGAGTCTTCTCTGAATGCTTTGTCAGCGACAATGGAGGCTGTCGCAGTTCATTCCGCAAACGAATCCAACTCCGAGTTCTACAATTCACACGAATATATTAATAATGTCACAACGGATACCGTTGTATCGAACATTACGTCTAATGCCCCCATGTCAGATGGAAATTCTGTCAATTCTACGTTTTTGCAAAATCGCAACACAACTGATAATAAAAATAAAAATAACGTAAATAAGAATAATAATAATTCTTCGTTTTCTCTATCGATTCAAGAATATGCGAATACCGATCGTCCTATTATCGAAGTTGTGACGCAGAAATTACCAGGGAATGCAAGCGAAGAACTTTCTCAATCAAATCTGATTAATGGTGCAAACAATTTGAATTCTGCCAATAACACATCGAATCAAAATAATAAAAATGTGACACAGACTACGTCGGTAGTCGATACGATTATTTCATCAACAAAGGACACGTCGACATTGCAGACTAATTCAAATAATACAGAGAGTAAACTGGCGTCTTTGAAACACTCCGAGAATTCTTCGAAGCCGGAAATAATGCGTTTGCCGCTATCAACACCGCCATCGATCATGTCAAACCCTACGGTTGGTCATAAACCGTTGGAGAAGTCTGAAGCCTCAAAGACCGAAACAGATGCGAATGCGGAAGACAAATGGACACTTATATCGCAACAAACCTCACCGACAAAACCACCGATACCGCTGAGAAAACCGATCAATCACATTCAGACTCAGTCGTCGTCCAACTCGAAAAACGAGAGTGCCAAAATTCGTTTACCGGGAAACGAAACAGGGGTAACTCATCAGCCAGATCGGCAGGACCAGCTAACTTTGACGCAATCCATGCTACCGCTCTGGGATGCGTCGCAAAGCGCGAGCGGATTAGATATCACTATAAAACACACGAGCACCGATATCATAAACTTCGCCCGACTGTGCAATGAATTAGCCTTCAATTTCTGGGTCGCTACTAATAAAGGTCTGAGTACTGCGAGATCACTGGCCTTGTCGCCATTCGGTATGACCAGTCTGCTGGCAATGATCTTCCTGGGCGCGCGTGGACCAACGTCCGATCAGATGAACGAGGTGCTCGGACTGGACGACGTGGCCACGTTCAATCCGCACTTGGTGTTCCAAAATATAACCGATACGGTGAGCTTGGCCCGCAATCAAGGTATCGCAAACGCTGCTTTCGTTCGTGAGCTCTTCGCCGATAAGATGAAGGTCAGGAAGCTTATGCCCTTTTACAAAGAGCAGGCCCAACAATTTTACGAGGGCCTCGTAACTGAGGTAAACTTTGCCACCATCAGTGATCTCGTTCGCAGGAGGACAAATCTGTTGGTCAGAAAGCAGACGGGTGGTAGAATCAAAGATTTTGTCAAGACGAACACTGTACCGCTCAGATCACCGCTAGCGGCGCTTTCCGCCAATGTATTTCAGACCGATTGCAATAGCACTCTAACCAGTTCCGTTGGTCGAGATGGCGAATTATACTTTGCGGTTTCGCCGGCTGTCAGGCAGAGGAAACTCGTGCCGGTCCCAGCTACTACTTGGCGATCAGGTATCTTAGCCGGCTACGAGCCCAGCATTGATGCTACCGTGGTCGCTCTTGGCGGAAGCGACAAATTGGTTTCGACAATTTTCTTGTTGCCGGGTCAGCAAGGTCACACCGCACTCGGTGACACGTTGGATCGCCTCGAGCAGCGTCTCGTTAGAAGCGCCTTTCGCGACGAAGCCTGGAACAAGCTCCTCAAGGTCCTAATACCGCGAAGCGGCTTGGAGCTGCAAGTGCCTAAATTCAGTCATAGATCTGTTGTCAACGCGACTGCCGCCTTGAAGAGAATGGGTCTCGACGAACTCTTCTCGGGTAACGCCGATTTCAAGGGTATTAATGGCGTAGGTCACCGTCTTTATTTGGCCGATGTATTACAGGTAAATATATATCTGCTCGATATACGCATTTCCTGTATTCATTTAGATATATACACGATAGTCCATAATATTTTATAAATTTTTATTATAGATGAACCTATTCAGTACCTGTGGTGATGAAAATATTCTTAGCGGTCGGCATCACGTAGAAACGTATCCCGCGAGCCCATTAAGAAGAAGTATCAGACGACAAATGGAAGACACCGACACTTTCGGTAATATCGCTGAGAACGACGCGTCGAGATACGGCAGCATAATATCTTCGCAAGAGGATCACATGGATTCGTTCTACGCGGACCAGTCGCGTATGGATCGATTCTATAGAGAGAAAAGACAGCCCTCCGGATTGTCGGAGAGACCGAGGTTAAAGCTCGACAGGCCCTTTTTATATTTCGTTCGACACAACCCTTCTGGCATAATATTACACATGGGACGTTTTAATCCTCGATTATTACCTTAGAAAAAGGCTCACACCGACAATGCCATCAATTCGATCCTGTTCCTTCTATTCGACGTCTTATCTCCGTGAATTCTCGTCGGGAAAACAGCTCATTCTCGCGATGCATTGCTCAAATGATTTTTTTCTCTCTTTCTACCAATCCAGCACGTTGTAGCGGTCCAGGATGTATACTTGGCATGTTCTAGAAAATTTGTAAACAATTTCGCTTAGAATTACACACTTAATAGCTTTTCTTTATTATTTTTTCATCTAAAAATAAGAAATTAGCGCGATATCATTTGTTCCATACTAATATATGTAAAATGAACCCATAACAAATACATGGGTCGTACTATTTTATGCTATATTTAGGGAGTGGTTATAAACGCATAAAAATAATAGACTGAAAAAAAAACGGAGAAAAGAAAGACGGTTTCGAAAAAAAAAAGATCTTAATCGCGGTCCAAATGATGGTCATTATATCTTTTGTGTACCAATAAAATACAACGCGATTATGATACGATAGCCGGCGAATATTTAATGCAAATTTCTATCGAGTATCGATTATCTATTTGGACCCTGATTGACATTACGCATCTTTTTTAATACGACTAACAATTGTGATATAAATGAGCGTTGAGAATTTTTTGTACATTTTTTGTAGAATTAATCTGTTATAGAATATACGCGTTAAATGCCACGTGTATATTGTATATGAAAAAAAAACAAAAAAACAAATGTACTTTTTTAACACAGACAAATGTCGAAAATGGATGACGCGTTGAATAAAAGCACAACATTCTCGTTCGTCCTCTCGTTTTCAACGCACAACTCTAAGTTCGCTGTTTAGGCATTACCTATTACATTTCACATACGGATGTATAAAATAAGAAAATTGCTCATATCGCGCAACATCTTACAAATGATAGTTTTCGAGTTTGTTTTTCAACATTAATAGACATTGCATCAATACTGTATAGAATATATCGCGCATCACAATGTAGAATATATAGTGAAAATTATATATATTGTATCCTTAGCTAAAACGTTTCAATCGATATGGCTACCTGACAAAACATTCCACTTAATTATGATATATATATATATATATACATACGTTTTGTAACACAATCAATTTTTTTATTTTGCCGCATAACACTCTTTTCTAATTTTAAGAGCTGATCATATATATATATATATATATATATATATATATATATATATATATATATATATTATCATTCTTATCTGCGCATAAACGATGCGCGTCAATGGCAGATGATAAATACATTAAGCGACAGTGGAGGATTTTTATTCGTTTATCGCATAGCTATCGTAAAGTCTTGTGGCGGTGGGAAGTCTTACCGTTCATGTTAGATGTTAAAGAACTACGAAACTAAATACTTTCTTATTCGGATATAGTTTTGTAATAAAAATAAAATCCGAGTATTTTTTGATCGTGATTTCATCATTATCGCGTTGGGAATGGCAATCAGGATTTTTATATACAAGTGACAAGTGTTTGTTGCGCGAAAATCTCTCGAAAATCGCTCTTTTTCTCTGTTTCGATCCTAAAACGAACTTGGTTATTAACTTTGGTGCTACATAGCAATCTTGTTAAATTATTTTTTAGTGCTTCTGATCAATGAAACGGCTTGTTCGATCACACGTAGATTGCTAAAAAGGTGCTTGTGAGATCTTCATGAATTTAACGTTTAAAAAACTGATTTTTTATCGGTACACGTATTTTTTTTGTCTTTGACATTGGAACGATTGAAATCACAGAACCGGGTAAACGACATGGGTTGACATAGTTTGGAGTGTCTTTATATTTTCGATTTATTACGCAACACTAAAAATAGTATAAAATAATGTGAACGTCTCGACGTTTCACTAATGAATACTGGTTCAGGGAAATGTGATCACAACATTAATCAACGTATTTCGCTCTGAGATAATTGAATTTCTAAAAATGTATTAACAAAAGTATGCAAACGGAAAGCGGTACTTTATGTATCAGCTCGATATCGTTTTTATCGTCATAGATAAAAATATATCGTTGATGAGATAAACCAGTCGATTAATAACAACCGTAAGGAAGAATAATTTTCTCTAAATCGTATTCAGGATGTTCTTTCTGATTCTCTTGGTATGTATTATATCTTTTTCTTTTTTTTTTGTTAATAATTTAATAATGCTCGTATAAACTATAAATACAACCAATAACAACAATCAATACAATATTTTTCTAATCTGATAAAATGATTATCGTATATAATATTGTATATAATATTCTTTTCTTATGTTCTATTGGCTAAATGAAAATATTGTGGCTATTCTTTGTTAAATCATGGTTATCAGTTGTATATCATTAAGATAGATAAAAATATATAAGTACGTATTAAAAACGAAAATAGATATTCCACACAAGTACACGTTTCTTTTTAGACAAAATAAATCTCTACTGGAGAATTATGTTTAAAATGCGAATTCTTCAGGACGCAAGTTGTTCCGGTCGAACACTGGCTACTCTCTTGATCGCGTGGGTGACGATAGCAATGATAGCTTCGATATTATTAGAATGGGAATATATGTGGATTGTTTTGATGGTACTGACGCTGCTCTTCTTATTTATCTGTGGTTATACCGCTTACAACGTGAAGAAGACTAACGCGAGAATTTTATTCGAGCAGCAAAGAAGAGCTGCGATTCGAACTGTCTCGAGTATCACGGCCGCTAATCGCAGAGAGGTATTTAACGATATCTATGCCAAATTAATTATTTTTCGAGATATATTATATCTCGCGCAAATAATTGTATGCACGTTTTATAAACGCATGAAATTCTAACACGATCCTTATTATCATCCGTATATATTCGTTTACAGATGGAATTGTATCGGACTCATTTGCATGTAGATTTACCACCGTCCTATACGTCCGTGGTGACTACGCAAACAACGACATCGATATCTTCTCCAGTATCCGACGAAGATAAATACGAAAATCCTCCGCCTTATTCGATTGTAATCGCTTCTTTAAATAATACGCAAGAACAAAACGCAGAAATTTCAAGCGAATCGGATGCGTCGTCTTCCAAATTTAGAAAGAGTAGTGATGCCACTTTCGCTTCCACATCTCTCGCGTGCCCACACGGAAGATAAGATCATATATATTCCTACAAAAGAAATGTATTAGAATAGGAAAGTGACAAGTTGTCTGTAATAAACATGTGATATTACATCTTTTTTAAAAGATTTTTTATTGTGTGTATGTTTACTTTACTATATTATAAATATATTGTGGATGTATATATATATATATATATATATATGATATGATAACGAATGAATCGATTCTTCATATACATTCATTCGTAATAAATATTTTTTTATTCATTGAAGTAAATATTGTTTTATTCAATTATTATTGATAAAAAAAGCTTTTTTCAACAAACAACTGATTAAGAGATTTCGAATATGAGAAAGCGAATATTTCTCACGGATAAAAAAAGTTGTAACTTTTTTTCGTGTTGCGTTTTTTGAGTACAACGATCATTCGTGTAAATATATAGTAATTATAATTATTATACATACGATTAATTACCGATATGAGGAAAAATCTGTTGACCGTTGATGGCGACAATTTTTTTTTAAACGTAAACTCGACGCGAGTGACATCTAGTATTCGCGCGGCATTTTACTAATACAGAGTCCGAACTCAGCGTCGAATGAATAATTCGATAGATTGGAAAAATTCGACGCGAGAGGCGCGGCGTTCGTCGGATCACACGTCATGACGTCATTCGATGAGTTGATCGCGTCATCGGCGTGCTTCGCTGTGTGCATTGGCGCGCGCTTGTTGTTGTTCCGTAAGAATTATTAGGAGTGGATCATAAGATAATAAAATAGAAATTTTCTCCACGTACATTTATCGATGATCCGTGAATATAGAAGCGACGAATAAATAGTCTCTCTCAATCGTCAACCAAGTCGATTACGAAACGTTAGACAGACTGGCGTGCTAGTGGCGTTTCGTCATTCTCACCGAACGATCCATCAATCAAGAATTTTCTGGAGACTAGAGACGTTTCCCAGTGGCAAGGCGATGGTACGATGACCGCTCTCAAGTGTCTCGTATATGCCTTCGCCGTGGCGGCAACCTCATTTGCCTGTAAGTATTTTATTAGCATGTATAATCGTTATCGCGCAACTTCATGGCGTGACCAAGCCCATTTCGATGGGTAACATGGCGTGCATGCGAGTAAATGCATAATGCTGCACATTACACATGTTAGATTATTCTATATTCTTCGCATATTTGTGGCAAGTCTATCGTTTTATTTTATTTCCTAATACAGATTATATATTATAACTAGTTTTATAATTATCATTTTCTTCATTTCTATTCATGTAATTGTTATGGGAAAAAAAAAAAAAACTATTTTTATATACATATTATATATACTGTACAATATATTAATATATATACATAGAGTCCCATAATTGACATATATTTGTCATAATAAGAAATGTATCTTTCATTCAAATTCAACTCTGAAAGCATCACATTTTACATATTTTACTTTATTTCAGTCGTTCAAAAATATAATTATCAAAAAAAAAAAAAATTGTATAAAGAGATATAACAAAAATCAGCAAACATTTTAACAAAATTACAATTTGTCGATTAGATGACGACGAATGCTACATTCCTCTTTTGGACAGAGCTCAAATAACAGCAACCTCTTCCTTGCCCGAAAGAGGTCCAAAGAATGCCAGGCTAAATGGTAAGAAAAGACACTCAAGTATTTTAATCTCTATTCCCTTTCCATGCGTCTTCACATTTATTTTAGACGTGAATTATTGTACAATTGTTTATATATATAGTATATAGTTATTATATCAGTATAGTAGGTTTTTTGCTTGCTCTCTATTACAAAATCTATTGTTATCTATATTGCGCACTATATATTCGCTTCTGTTTGCATTAATAATAGTTCAAATGATTCTGCTAATACTATATGATATTTTCTGAATGAATTCTGGTAAGAGTTAAGGAATCTAATCGGTGTCGATGGACACTGCCTATAATAATCAGACTCAATTATGAGAATTAAGCGAGCCCGTATATGCCATCTATGATTCATTGTTCAAATTTTTCTACTCGTCTTATCTTCATCTTTATTAAGCACTTTGAAGACAAATACTAGATGATAGATGATATGATTTCTTGGATTATAAACAATAAACCAGTGTAATAAATTTATATTTGCTTCAGGTGGATCCTCTAACAAGTAACCTGGAGACTATCTCAAACGATATATCTTACAAAACATTGTTTTTATAATCAGAGAGAATTTAAGAATACATCAATTATAATCATAAAGACAAAGAGTATATAGGATGTGCAAATTGATTAACTAATTTGACATTGGTTATGCATAGCACCAATATTTTTAAAATGTCGTCAGCTATTCGGTGGGCATTTAATTGGAAAGAATGGAATCCAAGCAAGCGAGAGTTTGAATATGCAATTTCTTGTTTACAAAACGATGAAAAGATTAGGCTAGGAAAATTCGTATTTCGTAAAGATGTTAGAGCCTCCCTTGTAGGTAGATTATTAATGAGAAAATTTGTAAATGAGCACACAAATCTTTCATATGACAAAATTGTTTTCGTTAGAAATGAACATAATAAGCCGGTATTAAAGGATAATTCAGCTGTTGTGAGTTTTAATGTTTCTCATCAAGGATCTTATACGGTTTTAGCAGGCGAGATTAAGGATATAAGATTGGGAGTAGACGTCATGACGTTAGAATATACCGGGAACAAAAGTGTCTCCGAATATTTTCGTATAATGAATAGAAATTTTTCGTCAGCCGAGTGGGAAGAGATCGGAGGTTCTGCTTCAGAAAAATCTGAAACGGAACAAATATCTATGTTTTGCAGACACTGGGCGTTAAAAGAGAGTTACGTTAAAGCGCTTGGTGTAGGGATTGTTGTTGATCTAAGGAGTATTGATTTTCGAACCAATTCAGAGTTAAGCCAAGATTCAATCACAACCGATACAGTCTTGTATATCGATGGTATTAAACAAAATTGGTTGTTTGAAGAAACTTTACTTGATTCGCAACACTGCGTTGCCGTAGCTTTGCAAGAGAATGATAATTCATTACGATTACATAATACCGTGTTTAAGATAATTAATTTCGATGAACTCATATCGCATGCAGTTCCACTCTTTCCATTAGATCCACAGTACGCGACTCAATATTTTGCTAAATCTGAAAAACCGTACCTTCATTGACTATTCAGAAGATAATATTGAAATGCTAATATAAAATAGATAACGTTTCTCAGCAGATTAATATCAAAAGGTGGATAGTACTTTTTGTATATTAATTTAACTGCAAAATAATAAAGAGTTAAATAATATTTTCCTATTTCTTTTTACTAACCTAACCTAACTTTGAACATCTTGTATACAGGGTGTCCCATTTCAATCTCCTCAGGCAAATATCTCAAAAACCAAGCCCGGAAGAGAAAAATGTTTCGAACAAAAGTTGTTTGGTTTCGAGAGGGCCATAAGATGGTGAAAATGATTTGACCTTCGCATGACCTTCAAATGATTTTCCAAGGTCAAATCATTTTCACCATCTTATGGCCCTCTCGAAACCAAACAACTTTTGTCCGAAACATTTTTCTCTTCCGGGCTTGGTTTTTGAGATATTTGCCTGAGGAGATTAAAATGGGACACCCTGTATATAAAACTCTTTCTATATTTATATTACAATACAGCTAAATTACACAACAAACACATTAATGTAACTTTATAAATAAATATAAACATTAATGTACCTTTTTATAAATAAGAGTGGAAAAAAATCTGATTCGTCACAAAAATTTAAAAATGATATATAATCTAAATGTAAAAAGGATTGTATTAAATATTGTGTCTAGAAAGTGTCTATATGATGTAATTGTGTTAATGAATTCTCTATGTTAAAAATTGAATTCATCCTTTTCTCTTGCGGATTTTGTTATTTAAGGATTTTGAGAGAAATTATTTTATACGCACAAACAATTTTCTGCATCCTACTTTATAGTTTGAAAAGTTTGAATTAGCGCACAATAATAGTTTCTAATACAATCATATAAATTAATCTCTGAATATAAAAGCAAGATACTGTGTTACAATCAATTCTAATTATATTTGGCTATGTTCTGTCCCCTTACTTGTAAGCGCTCTCCTTTAAGTTTACTTTGAGTCGCATGCATGCACAAATGTTGTGGTGTAGGCGGAAACGCATGGACAGCTAGCAGCTCCGATTTCGGTCAGTATTTAATAATCGACCTGGGCCAAGTCATGAACATCACAGGCGTAGCGACTCAGGGCAGATCATTGCAGAACGAATACGTTATGGAATATCGTATCGGCTATGGTACTAATGGCCTCGATTACGTGGATTTTAAGGAAGAAGATGGTCACGCAAAGGTAAACTCGTTCTCGCTGTCGTGTTAATCTTTCTAATTTTTGTTTTGCTTCTAACGAGGCATGGTAATTAATATGCGTGAAATTGCTAATAACACAAACTCGCTTATGCACGCCTATGTAGACAAATATTGTAATAATTTATATGAGAATTATGTGTATAGAACAATATATGAGTTTTACATATATTTTACAAGACTTAAAAAATATGTAATCAGGTTTGTGTTACTGGTAAGTATCTTAATGTGCTTTATATAGACTTACACGAGAATGCTTTGCACCAATTATTTTTTCTTCTATCTCATTTCGATATTTATTTTATTGTATTATTTTTTCCAACATCACACGTAAATGTATACATTTGAATGCAAAGTGAGATATATCGAAAAGAATATCTTACATAATAATTGAGTGCAAAATTTACTTGGAGATATAGTTTTATAGTTCAAAGCGGATTAACTAGCGCAAGAGTTACACACAGAATAAACTAAACTCATGATCCTTTATTCCTATATCCGTTTGCTCGCTTTGCTTCCACCTTTCTTCTCTTACACATGGACATGGAGCTGGGCTTTACAGGAGATTCCACGTGGTCACCAGTACTTAGCAGTTACGATCAACATCTTACTATGGAGCTGGGGGACAGATATCAGATACGCAGCATTGCGACGCGAGGGCGGGCTCATACTAATGAATACGTGACAGAATATATTATCCAATATTCTGATGATGGTCAAGCTTGGGCCAGTTATGAAAGCCAGGATGGTGTAGATGAGGTATTAACTTCAAGGATCGAGCCTAAAATTCTTCTATTTACATATATAGAGAAATGTAGTTTATAAACATTTTTAAATTATATATATTATATATGAGAAAAATTTTATGCCAATGTAATATTATTATTGATAGAAATGTATACTTGGAATATATATATATATATTTTTTTTTTATTTAGTATATTTAAAAACTCTTCTAGAGAGAGAGACAGATATGTTGTGCGATTTTTAAGCAAATGCACAATAAATTTAATTTCTTTTTATCCTTCTATATATTTTGATAACAATGTATTATAAAAAATTTCTTAATTATTTCTTTTTTCGTAGAAATACTGTAAAATATTGCATTAACGAAATGCTTTGCTGTATAAAAAACTGTCATCATGTTTTGGACGATACTGTTTGGAATCTTCTGTTCTAATCATTGCTATTGTGATTAAAGAATTTAAGATACAATAGTTACAATGTCATTATGATAATCGAGAAGAATAATTCTTATGTTAAAATTATAAACGGATTGCGTCATGTACTTTTGTATTGCTAAAAAATTTATCTTTTTTCTGGACATGGGAATAATAGAATAAATTTCGAATATTCTATATTTCGTGATAAAGCTGTTGGTGGGTGATTTTAACGTCCGAATAGAAAAATTATACAAGTAAAATGTATGAAATTTATCAAAAAGAATAAAAAAATGTTTTGCTTCTCGAGAGTGAGTTTTAATGACATTATATCTATAGAGATTTTGTGGGATTATTATATATTCACTTTCGTGTCTCTTATCACTAACAGTCTAGCTATACTAACGTATATGTTTGTGCAATTAATATTGGTTGGGGGGGGGGATATTCATTACATTTATTAATAATTGAGAGATAAAAGTTATTCAATAATCAATTATTTCAATGTTTGAGCATGTAATATGCAAGTAAATTAAGGAGCCATCAAAGCAATTTGATAACTTCTTTAATGTATAGGCTTTTCAAACTGGTCTGGAGACCAGTAGTATTCTTAAATAACGTGTAAATTTAAGAAATTAATTTTAACAGTTCTTTGTACACTTGTGTGTGTTACTCTTTTTATTAGAATTTATTTTTATTTTACAGCATGCATGCAATTTATTTATATTCTGCATTATTGTCCCGGCATTAATTATTGACTGGTACTTTAATAACAAAACGGAAAATATTAATTTAGTAATAGTAGAATTGCATCATTAAAATGTGTTTTTTTTTTCTTTTTCATTTCCTTTCTCTCTATAGATGTTTAAAGGTAATGTAGACGGGGACAGTATAAAGCTTAACAAATTTGAGGTACCAATAATCGCGCAATGGATAAGAATAAATCCAACACGATGGCGGGACAGGATATCGCTGAGAGTTGAACTCTACGGATGCGACTACGGTACGAAATAATGATTATACGTATCTGTCTTTTGAATATGCTATTTAAAAAAGGCGATAAATCTAAATCATTTGTTATTTCAGTGTCTGATATCGTCGCCTTTAACGGATCGTCCCTCATACGGCTGGATCTACTAAGGGAGCCTATCGAAACCGATAGACATTTTATACGTTTCCGCTTTAAAACAAACAATGCGGATGGCGTATTAATGTATTCTCGTGGTACGCAAGGTGATTATATAGCCTTGCAATTACGAGACAATAGAATGTTACTTAATATCGATCTCGGGTCCGGTATTATGACAAGTCTATCGGTTGGCAGTCTCTTAGACGACAATATGTGGCACGATGTCTTAATCTCGCGCAATAGAAAAAATATTTCCTTCTCTGTCGATAGAATATTAATCAAAGGTAGAATAAAAGGAGAATTTCATCGCCTGGATTTAAATAGAGAAGTGAGTAATTTTTTTTTAAACGAATGTAAAATATTTCAAACAGTTACTTAGATGCACTTGAATTGAATCGAATTAATGTCTTTTTTTTTTTTTAGCTTTATATTGGTGGTGTGCCCAACAAGCAAGATGGTTTGGTAGTGAACCAGAATTTTACCGGTTGCATAGAAAACTTTTTTTTAAATTCGACGAATATAATTCGCGAGATGAAGGAGATGGACATTGTAGATGAAAATCTGAGATACCATAAAATTCATACACTTTATAGTTGTCCGGAACCTCCGGTGATACCTGTTACGTTTTTAACTCCCGGATCTTTCGCCAGACTAAAGGGTTATGAGGGTGTACCGTCTCTAAACGTTTCTCTCGCATTTCGAACTTATGAAGAGCGAGGAATAATTCTTTACCATCGATTTACAACTCCGGGCTATGTTAAGGTTGTCTTCATCTTCATTAATCCTAAAACGAAGTTGAATTAGTAAATGCAATTAAATTAATTTTCGCTGCGCAGCTATACCTGGAAGAGGGTAAATTGAAGATCGATATAAAGACAAAGGATAACCCATTTATGACTCTGGATAACTTCTACGAAAAATTCAACGATGGAAAGTGGCATCAAGTAATCTTGACAATAGCGAGAAATTCTCTCATCTTAAATATCGACGGACGGCCAATGAAAACAGAGCGTCTTCTCGATATGTTGACTGGATCGTTTTATTTGATCGGCGGTATGACCGGCGCTGGGAGCAATAATGGTTTCATTGGTTGTATGAGAATGATAAGTATAGACGGAAATTATAAATTGCCGACTGACTGGAAGGAGGAAGAGTATTGTTGTAAAAACGAGATCATTTTCGACACTTGTCAAATGGTAGATCGTTGTAATCCCAATCCTTGCAAGCATTCTGGTATTTGTCGTCAAAATTCTGATGAATTCTTTTGTGATTGTGCCAATACTGGATACGTGGGCGCCGTTTGTCACACCTGTAAGTATCCGTTTCGATAATGTAAGATATTTTTTTACTAAATTTTAGATATTATAATTTTTGCACAGCATTAAATCCTTTATCATGCGAGGCATATAAGAATATGAATGCGGTAAATCAACGTGCAGAAATTAAAATCGATGTGGATGGAAGCGGACCTTTGAAGCCATTTCCTGTCACTTGCGAATTCTTCACCA
Organism: Polyergus mexicanus; assembly: GCF_030449975.1. Taxonomy (NCBI): domain Eukaryota; kingdom Metazoa; phylum Arthropoda; class Insecta; order Hymenoptera; family Formicidae; genus Polyergus; species Polyergus mexicanus. Next base: position 245,359 of record NW_027223326.1, on the reverse strand, counting down.
ATGGACGCGTTATGACAGTTTTACGTCATAGTAACGAGTTTTTAACTCCCGTCGATGGATTCGAGGAGCCTGGCAGTTTTATACAGGATATTAATTATGATGCTGATATCGATCAAATAGAAGCTTTATTAAACCGATCTATAAGTTGCAGGCAAAGGATAAATTATGGATGCAAACATTCCAAGCTATTTAACTCTCCAGGTACTTATATGTTTAATAATCTCACGTATTGTATCTCCATTTATATTTGTATTAACCTTTAGGATTACGTTTTCAGTTTCTCAGGGTGATTACTTTAGACCAAACTCGTGGTGGGTGAGTCGGAGTAATCAAAAGATGGATTACTGGGGCGGTGCATTGCCCGGATCGCGTAAATGCGAGTGTGGTATACTTGGGAATTGTGCGGATCCTACCAAGTGGTGTAACTGCGATGCTGGATTGGAAGGATGGTTGGAAGATGGTGGCGATATTTCAGAAAAGGAATATCTTCCAGTTAAACAATTACGTTTCGGCGATACGGGTACACCGCTTGACGAAAAAGAGGGTCGTTATACGTTAGGCCCACTTATTTGCGAGGGTGACGGTAAGTTTATCAACTATTTTTTTCCATTTCACAATAGAATATAATAGAGTATAACGAATACAGAATACAGATAAAATTCATTATTAAATTAATTTTCGATGGCACGAATATAACGTATCTCTCCGCCGTTATCTTACATTGCAGACTTATTTAAGAATGTAGTCACATTTCGCGTCGTGGATGCTACCATCAATCTACCGACATTTGATATTGGACACAGCGGCGATATTTACTTTGAGTTCAAAACCACTATCGAAGACGCTGTGATGATTCATAGCAAAGGACCCACCGATTACATTAAGATTTCCATAAACACTGGAAACCAGATACATTTTCAATATGTGGCTGGCGGCGGACCGCTCACTGTGAGCGTGCAAACATCTTACAAGCTGGCCGATAATCAATGGCATTCCGTATTGGTGGAAAGAAATCGAAAGGAAGCCCGAATTGTCATCAACGGAGCAATAAAGAACGAAGTGCGAGAGCCACCGGGTCCTGTGCGAGCGCTTCATCTCACCTCGGACCTTGTGGTGGGAGCCGCCACTGATTACAGAGACGGATTTGTCGGTTGCATAAGAGCGCTGCTTCTCAACGGCCAATTGCAGGATTTGAGAAGTTATGCCCGGCGCGGATTGTACGGCGTTACCGAAGGTTGTACGGGTAGATGCGAGAGTAATCCTTGCCTCAATAATGGCACGTGCCATGAAAAATATGATGGATATTGGTGCGACTGTCGATGGACCGCGTTTAAAGGATCTATCTGTGCAGATGGTAAGTATAGAAGATACAATACTTGAGTACACAGAATTAAATCTATATTAGATCTATTAATCTTGTTTGTTTATTTTCAGAAATTGGTGTGAACATGCGACCGAGTTCGATGATAAAATACGACTTCATGGGCAGCTGGCGTTCCACTATCGCTGAGAAAATACGCGTTGGTTTCACGACGACAAATCCAAAAGGATTTTTACTCGGCCTCTTTTCCAACATTTCGGGAGAATATATGACTATAATGATTTCAAACAGCGGACATTTACGCGTGGTATTTGATTTTGGTTTCGAGCGGCAAGAGGTCATATTTCCATACAAGCATTTCGGTTTAGGACAGTATCACGATATCAGAATCGGCCGGAAAAATTCAGGCGCGACTCTAATAATGCAAGTTGACAATTACGAACCGAGAGAGTTCAATTTTAATATAAAGAATTCCGCGGACGCGCAATTCAACAATATCCAATACATGTATATCGGCAAAAACGAGTCTATGACGGAAGGATTTGCGGGTTGCGTATCGAGAGTCGAATTCGACGATATATATCCGTTAAAGCTACTCTTCCAAGAGAATGGACCCATCAATGTACGCTCGCTTGGTTCTCCATTGACTGAAGATTTTTGCGGAGTCGAGCCGATCACGCATCCACCGTATGTCCTCGAGACACGACCGCCGCCACAAGTGGATGAGGAAAAAGTGAGAGCCGCGTACAACGAGACTGACACAGCTATTTTAGGAAGCGTACTAGCAGTTATTCTGATCGCGCTCGTAATTATGGCAATCCTTATAGGTAGATATATGTCTAGACATAAAGGCGAATACTTGACACAAGAGGACAAAGGTGCTGAGATAGCCCTGGATCCGGATTCAGCAGTTGTACATTCTGCCACTGGTCATCAAGTACAGAAGAAGAAAGAATGGTTCATCTGAAATGTACTGAAATGCATCATACATTAAATATGTAAGTGCTGGAAAGAAGTACACATTAACTTAATCTAAAATATTATAAAACAAACATTTTGATAAGGGTAATGACTCTTTTGCTCTGTTCAACTGTTATCTCTATTCACGTTTTATAATTTTGTATCAGAGACATACCCCATCTTGTGCGCATCATAGCCAGACAGAAACCAAAAAAGAGCTGGCCAACTTAGAAAAATAAACGTTTATGAATTCCACCGTAAGACTCGTAACAACTTAATTAAATTCAATTATAGTTTCGACGAGCTATATATTAATTATATGTGTATTCGTAAAAATAACTTCGCTGTTATTTTTATTTAAAATATGGATCATATCTATCATAGATTATTTTATGTGTGACGCGATGTTCCTCTGTAAGACAGAGAATAGAAACACCGTTTGTCCCATAAAGGGATTTAATAAACACCAAAGAAAAATTTGCCGCTATCATCAATATAATTTTTGTAATAATTAATACAAATTGTGTTTATATTTTACGTATACTACTTTGTATACATTTAGTAATAGAAAAGATAACTTATGTATATTGAAATTAAGCTTCGTAGAATTAAATCTGAATTATGGCCAACTTTCAAGGATTCTGTCTCATTATGCGGCGTTCATAAGTATCATTAGTATCATTTTATTCTGTTTCTTTACGCATTTTTTGCAATTCTTTATGATGTAATATGACTGCCGAAATCTCATCGATTTCTTTTCTCACCAATTATCTTTCAAAAAATGATTATGGATAGGAAATGAATAATTTTCTTGCGTTACGTGCCAATGAGAAAAAGAGAGGAATTTCAATTGACTCTATAATATATAATTTTGGAATGTGTATATATTACACATTCCAATTTATATACGTTTTTATGATCGGGCATAAAAAAGAGCTCTATGTAACATAAGTAGATTCTACATGTACAAAGTTGTCTCTATTCTATACAGGTAGATTACTCTACATTTATATAAATAAATATATATATTTTGTTCTTTCTTTTTTCTCATAACAGTTCACAGTATTAGTTGTAATGTCTACCGTCCAAAGTGCGTTTAACTTTTTTTTTTTTAGAGTTATTTTATTTTTTTCACTCGTTTATATGATTATATTTTACAGATTATATTTTACTTTTTTTTATATATAAATCTGCAAAAACTGTGTAGTAATTTAAAATTAACATAGCTATAAGGAGATAGTAATTATAATAGTTAAATAATAAAAACAATAATGATAATATAATATACTAATAATTATATATATATATGTATACTAAGCATTGCTAATGTAATACACCATGAAAGTGTACATAAGTCATTTTTATACAAAACAGCATACTCGTGTTATTTTTTGCTATTATGGTAAATCGATATCTTGTACAACGATTGCTAAACAGGCACGAAAGCAACAAAGATTCAACATATTTCTGTACGAACATATCGCTATATGGTATGTTACTCAGTCTTTGAGAAGAACGATAATCTCAATAACATAATATATCTTTTTTTATATAATCGTATAAAAGAGAATGAAATCGATTAAAATAAATCAGCTATGACGTTTTGTATTCTCTCTGCGTTTTTTAAATATATTTTTAAATGCGCATTTAAGTTTTAAAAGAAAATTTATAAATTTGTTAAAAGAAATGATATATCGGCAATTTATGCTAAATGATTTTCCAACTATAAATATTCAGTTTCGGTATTACTTACTTACCCACATTGAACATTATTAATAATTCCTAATTACTTACGGCAGATTTACACACAGATTCGTCTTGTCGAACGCTGCTGCATCCATATATATTACCAGTTGTGTGCTGTAAAAATTCTCGCGTATAATCTTACGAATATATTTCGTACAAAGTTCTAAATCGGCGAAAGCCTACGGAATAAAAATTGAGTAATGCTGGATGAGTGAAATTTTAGGCACGTAAGCTGTATTTACACGTGTACTTGTCAAAAACAACTCGTCGAAATTTAAACATTAAAATACAATAATCTTTGTAAAAGAATTCGCTACCTCCAGAGCGCAATGTTGACTCTTATCTCGCGTTTACGCGATAGGTGTCCCTTCGATATTTAACACTTGTCTCTCTAATCTATACCTAGAGAAGGTAATATAATTAGAGCAATCTCTCTATGAATATACATACAAATGTCTCTTGTCCTTAATAAGTAAAGAATCTCAGTGCGTATTTTAATAAAAAGTGTCTATTTTTAATATCACTCATGTTCCAAATTGCTCTGTTGTGTTTCCAACATATATATAATTATAACGCAACCATATATAAATTTCGTTTTCTATTCTCTCACGTATGTGCAAGTTTTGCGTTGACTGGCATTTGGGATTTTCTATTCCACACGATCGTCAAAACTAGATATAATTAAAATGCGAATTGCGGCCAAGCAACTAGTCATACATAGAATATCAAGTCCGAGAAGTCGATTCGAAAAGTCGTTGGTAACTTTCTCCAAAATTGTATATTGAAATTTAAAACAGGAAGTTTGCAACAATGAATTCTTTGGGACAGATCAATTGTACTACTTCCAACAAAATTTAAGTAACAAATTAAGTGTTCAATTGATTTGAAAACAATCCGCGCAAATCGATAGAGATAGCGATTTCTCTCAAATATATATATATATATATCGTGCTTTCTTCAAACACGCTTTGTATTATACCGAGATAAATTTCGTCAGTGTTTTCTCTTACCGAATTAAAGCGTGTAAGGATTTTGTACCGGTTCGCCTTTGATGAAGGGAATCATCCGCACAAAGAAATATAACGATACAACATATTCCAAGCACCGCACTCGAGCAGTGATTAATTGCGCTCCATTAATAATATCTAACTCGGCGCAAAAAGACGAAATTATTTCCTCGTTGTATAACGATATACAGTTTGTTCTCCATACATTTTAAATAACTCATACGAATATCCTTGAAATTATTAGTGCTATTGAAAATGTTTCAGACAAAAATTGTATAGTATTGAGAAAGACATAATCTGATGTTAAGTTTCTTGAGTGAAAGTAATATGAAAAAATAAACTTTGTGTGGTTTTTTTTTTTTTTTTTTTTTTTTTTTTTAATGGAACTACTTTTGTATGCATTAATCGATACAGTGTTTTTATGTTAATCTGAAACATTTTTCAATATTATCAATAATTACAAAGATATTCGCGTACATCATTTAAAATGGGACACTCTATATATCATGTATATAATAAATCGCGAATCCCTTAACATATTGCGATCTTTTTGAGCGTCGCGTCAAATTACTTGGAACACGCACGGTGAACACGCATGAGTTTCGGTTGGCTTCATGCTTTATATACGCAGATACCTCCGAGAGAAGTCAACATATATATAATAATTTATTCATTATATTACAATAAATCGTTCTACACATAATGGAGAAGAGAGCGATTGTTACAGCGCGGTCGACGCATCGGGACGCGCGGCGCGGGATCGAGAGAAAGGATTGGCGAGAGATTGAGCCTCCTCCCGGTCCCGAAAGACGAAACGAGGATCGCTCGCCGCGACGACCGCGACGAGAGCGACGAGATAGCGTATCACTGATATGCACTGAGGGAGAGGACTTTGGGTTTAATTACAGTCACTTAAGTACACGCGTTCCGCGTACGGGCGGTACAATCTACGAGTGGGGCCACTAGGACGCCGAGGTATACCAGCCGTTTGCCGTCGACTTGTTGCCCGGATGGTAGATGTGGAAGCCGGCGCTACCGGCCGGATGATGGTAGAATTGCGGCTGCTCCGTCAGACCCGCCGAGGCATACGCCGCTGCAGCGTCTAAGGCACTCGGATGAACAGTGGCCGAGTACACTTGGGGTTTCAAAGGTAACGGCTGGGCCGGTTCGTATTGGTGACGAAGAACTGGATCCGTATACGCTGACGAGCTCTCATAGCTGTTTATCACGTTCACGGAATGTAATTGTTGCTGCTGTTGCTGCTGCTGTTGTTGTTGCTGCTGCTGCTGCTGCTGCTGCTGTTGTTTGTCCCGTGGCGAGACCGATGACGGTGGCGTCATCGCCGAATGATAGTCCACTGGGTAGCCAGTGGTGGCGGACGTATACGACGAAACGAGACTAGTGAAAGCGTCGGCACAGCTGGTACCATTGGATCCCTTTTGATTGTGCGCGGCGAGCACGAATTGATGTTCACCGTACGTACTGGAGCCTTCGGAACCCGGCGGTGTAGGCAGCGGTCCATTAGGGGCTGCCTCGCCAGGATAATAGATACCGGTCGATACGGGCGTCCGCGTACCGCCGCTTGACGTGATTCCATGCACATTAGCACGTATCACGCTTTCCCGGTTGGCCGCGTAGAGTTGCCTAAGAAGCGCGGAGGCGGGTAAGGGCGCGGCGGCGGCGGCCGCCGCCGCCGCCGCTGTTTGCTGCGGACTCAAATGGCCCAGGTGATGATGCGCGCCGATCCATTGTATCGTGCTACGTTGCTGCTGCTGCTTCAGTAATGCGTCCGTACTAAAGTCCGTCGGTTGGTGGTGGAGAATCGCCGGTGAATTCGATTTGTTCAATGAGCTACCCGGCAGATGCTTTGACATAGCCTGCTCCAGATCCTTTACCGAAGTCCCCGAGGTATTCTCGGCCCCATTGTCCATCCTGCCGCTGTCAGTGCGACGGGACTTTGGGCTAGTCGAGCAGAGGGTCTGCTCAGTCGTCGAGATTGAGTGCGTGGACGTCGCGCTGGGGCTGAGGGTCCGAGTCGCCCTCTCGCTGTTGGATTCCTTAACCGCCGTCGCCTCTTCCTCGTCCTCCTCCTCCTCCTCTTCGTTAGAGCTGCTATCGTCGTCGTGGATTTTCCGCTTGTGACCGCGCAGTCTCACTACAAGCGTGCTGATACTCCCGACGGCCGTTTGCGATGACTCCTGCTGCTGCAACTGGGCTATATTGTCGTGATGCCGACTACCACGTTTCTCGCTTTCCGACGCGCGGCTCTCCTCTCGCTCCTCGGGTGGCGACCGATGCGATTGCTCCTGATGCTGATTCGTAGGGCCGCCTCGACTACGACCCTCTGAAATCGAAAGTCGCAACGAATATCGCTTCAAGATGAGTACTTTCCGGGCTGCACAATCGGGGTGAAACTGTAACTTTTTGCTAAGTCAAAGAATGTTTTGTACCTCCTCTATCAGCATCCGGCGATCCGTTCTCCGGATCATTTCCGGCCGTATCCTCCCTCTTGACGCCGGTGACGCCGTCTTCCAATTGACAGCAGTCCATAATTAAGTTTTCGTATTCTCGGCCGCTATCGGAAAGACAAGCGCGATAAAATTTGACGTTAAAGTAAGTTCATCATTTTCTTACCGATTTATCTATAGTAACTCACCTTATGACATAATTGACGCAAATGATATTCTGTTCCTCGGCATTCTTCGAATTACACACGACGGTGGCGCACGTCTGCAACCACGTGTACCCACCGCTCTTGTTCATCATTCGATAGTAATGTGTTAGTACTTGTCCTTTATGGATCACTAAAATCAATCATAGCTAAATGTTTTCTAAAGATTTCGCCATCTATCATACTGAAATATATTGATAAAAGACATATGAGTATACAATATAAATTCTCTTAATATTTTTCTAAACTTTTCTTTATACTTTTTCGAAAGTACATATACATATAATCAGTGTCAAAGCTACCGTTTGTACGACGATGACAAAAAGATAAGCATCTTATATATTGCGAATACTGATTAAACGTTCGTTTATTCGGGGTGTATGTTCGATACCATCTCTGTATAATGCTCTTAGAAGTATGCGGCCTCTGTAGCCTTCATCTCGCAAGAGATAAATAGTTCGTCGTTAAGAAAAGGTATTTTTTTTTTTTTTTTTTGTTGGCTGATTGGGACACAAGCTGTGGATTATCCCACGATTCTCCGTATAATTGTCTTTGCCAATGCGCTCGTCTCTCGTCTCTACGTTGAAAAATATTTGTCATTGTTCAAAGGATCGAAATGACAAAGTCACTTTTAGGATACACATCGCGAATACTCTTTTCTCGTAGGAAATCCAATATATTCCCATATTAAAAGATCACACACAACTGTCGCATTATCGTGTCACGAAGATGAAATCGATTAAACGAGACAGCGATATTCGATATGTGACGTTTTACAAAAAGTCGCGCGGTGTTTTACTTACGCGAATTATTTATCGAATAATCATCAATGAGAAACATTAATCCCCGCCTATGATCTCTGATTCGTGAAACGTTCAGAAATACAAACAGATACGTACTTACTAAATCTGCAAGCGGTCGCGCGCAGTCGAAAAGACCAACGTATTAATACTTTCGTGCTTTTCTCTCTTCCCGGACAGCTTTGACACCCCATCGCGCTCTTTCACCGAAGTATTTTCCTAGAACAATAGGAGCAAGAAATTCTGCGTGATGCAGATCTATCGATCTTGTTTATTGAAAACGTATGTGTATGAATAACACGTTACGGCTTTAGTCTCGTTAATCGTTTTCCTTGTATAGACTGCGCAGCAAAAAAATAGAATCGAATTTATCTTTACGCTGTGTGATAGAGAAAAAAGCTGTTTCATTACTTGTATCAATTTAATGTGTATTTGCTAAATTTTTTTAGCCCTCTGACACACGTATTCTTACATTTGAGTAAAAAGTCATTGCGTATTCTTGCAATAGATGGCATTAGTTCAGTTTTGGCAGTACTAGAGTCATTCACACATATGTTTATCATATATCGTTTAACAGCTGACGGTTTAAGCTTCATTCTAAAAAAAATTGAGCGATTTGGTTGAGTTTTGGAGATTTTACAACAAGTTGAAGATGGAAGACCAAACTGTGCATTTTCGCCATATTTTACTGTTTTACTTCCGTAAAGGGACGAACACGCGTCAAGCTTGCGAAAAATTGCGTAAAGTTTACGGTGACGATGCTCTACAAGAACGTTAGTGCCAAAACTAGTTCAAGAAATTCCGCGCTGGTGATTTTGATCTCAAAGATGCTCCTCGGTCAGGAAGGCCCACCGAGGTTGATGACGACAAAATAAAGGCATTGATCAAGTCAAACCCACGTTACACGACACGAGAGATTGCAGAAACATTGAAGATCAGTCAAAAAAGTGTTCACGTCCGCCTAAAGAAGCTGGGATACGTAAGCAAGCTCGATATTTGGATTCCTCATGAATTCAAAGAAGTTCATTTGACGGCGCGTATAAACATCTGCGATATGCTCATGAAACGTGAAGAAAACGATCCTTTTTTGAAACGAATGATAACTGGTGATGAGAAGTGGATTGTTTACAACAATGTGGAACGCAAACGGTCTTGGTCCCGACGTGATGATTCGCCTCAAACGACTTCAAAAGCAGAATTTCATCAGAGGAAGCTTATGCTCTCAGTGTGGTGGGATTGGAAGGGTATGGTGTTTTTTGAGCTCCTACCAAGGAACCGAACAATCAATTCGGATGTGTACTGTCGGCAATTGGACAGTTTGAACGAATCTGTCATCCAGAAACGTCCGGTGCTCGTCAATCGTAAAGGAGTTGTGTTCCATCACGACAACGCGAGACCACACACATCTTTGGCGACCCGTCAAAAATTATTGGAGCTTGGATGGGATGTGTTGCCCCACCCAGCATACTCGCCTGACCTTGCGCCGTCAAACTTCCACTTGTTTCGCTCTCTTCAAAACTCCTTGCGTGGAATAACGTTAAATGTGTTGAGGAAACCGACGAAGAGTTACGTCTAATGATCACTACGATATTTTAGTATGGATTACAACTGAGCCGATGATAATTGACATTCGTGATGCACGCAATTATCGTTTGAAGGATGAATTTTATACGGAGTACACGCGTGGGGTGCATTCTTTCGAACATTACACAGAAAATATTAGGGAACGCGAATAAGGATCCCCTAAAGTGTGATTTTACGTGCGATCGTGCAAACGGTACTCAGCGACTTTATTACGAGTGAAGATTGATAACGGCGGATATATAATTCATGTAATGGCTCTATATATATTGTATATATATATATATATATATATATATATATATATATATATATATATATATATATATATACTCACGATCTATGTGAGATTTTCGTAGACGATTCGCGTCCTCCCCGTGACACAGCGTGTAGAGATTCTTCCCCGTTAATTCGTCGGCCGTGTAGTCCAACAATTCGGAAACCCTAAGGACACGAATTGCAAAAGCTTCTATTATAAAACGGTCCGTTATTTATAATCTTATCTGTTTTACTCCTCTCATTCTCTTTCTCTCTTTCTTTATATGCGAAAAAAATGTACAGAAAAATATTTTTTATATATTCGTTTTAAAAAAAAAAAAAAAGAGAGAGAAGGAGAGAGCCTTTGCATCTATATCTAGATCGTGCAAGAACGATACTCACTTTGGTTCGCAGTGCGCTATCCGAAAGTCGAAACTGATCCGTGTGACAAACATGTCGGTCTCGAGACGAATTTCGTGTACGCTCGGCGGTGGAAGCGCGATGGCAAGCCCGACCATGCCCATCAAGGTGGCGCGGACTTTCTCGTATGGCTAAATACGAACTGTTGCCTCAAACGACACAGCAACAATACGACCTGCGTGTATGCGTGCGCGTGTAAAAATATATTTTAGTAACGTCTTTTTAGTATTGTATAATCGTCGTACGTCAAAGCGTGTTAAAATTAAGCACACGGATGAAAATGATGAAATGTATTGAAATTTTATTACGCGCGAATACCATATATTTTTGATAAATACTTACCCGATAACCCGACGACTTAAAATGACACCCCTCTTCGTCAGAGTGGATTTCATCCTGACGCAAAACGCTCGGTCGTACCCCTTGTAAAGTCCGGTCGGCGACAGTACTCTGCGTTGATACCACTGCTT